>NC_046300.1:12473840-12777300 GCF_004115265.2 Rhinolophus ferrumequinum | reverse complement strand
TCGTGAATCTGACACTATTGGGTGTGTTTGGGGAAGGGGAGGCGATGAGCGGGGAGTGGAGAGATGAGAATGCCCGAAGGAAGATAATCCGGATGGGGGAAAAAGTGAGTGTGGGGGTATTGATTGGCATAGATGTGGCGATTGAGGCTGAAAAGTAGAAATCTGCATCGCTGCATACAAATGAAGGCCCCTTTCAGCCCGTCCACAAGATTGGAGAAGTCTTTCCTTGGATAAAGTGTGCTATTAAAAAAAATTACTAGAATTGCTTTATCCAAGGAAAGGCTTCTCCAGTGCCTTGTTTTATGTAATTTTGTCTTATTCTGATTCAGGCAGGAGGATAAGTCTGATTGCTGTGACACCATGTAGAGGAGAAATGGAAGTTTCCCCTCAGCATTTGAAGAACATTTCTCCTTTTACTTTTGCTGCGTAGTCTGCTGCCTTCTGGACTCCCCAGTTTTCATGTGTGTGTTGTTTTTCCTTCTCGGAAAGACTTCAGGATCTTTTTTATGTTCCCGTTTTTCTGAGACGTCTCAGTGATGTGCTTTTGGGTAAGGTATTTTTCATTCATTGTCCTAAGTATTTTGTGGATCCTCCCTCCTCCCTGGTGCTTTTAAACAGATGGACTATTTTACTAAGTTATGAAAAGCAGTGCACACTTAAAAAACCCTGAGTTCATCCTTGGTTCTGTGGTGTGAATTGGCCTCCTTTTGGGGTGCTTCTCCCTCTGCTAGCAGATAAGATTCAGCTTTCTCAGTGTCAATTGTAATGGAAAATAAATCAAGATGCCGCTTTCTGTGCTCTTTTAGTTACCATTCATCCTTTTCCTGCCTTCTAAAATTCTGTTAACTCCTCTAGTCCGCTCTGACTCTTCTCTTGGGCCATTATGTTACTGTCATTTTAGTGGGGTCAGGGAGGGAGTGGAGATCAGCACAAAAGTGCCGTGGGCCACGTTTATACAGATGTCCCCTGTGCGTGTGCACACAAGACCCAGGTAGGGGAAAGGAGCCAGAGGGATCGACAGGCACTCAGCAGGGCAGGGCAGAGTCGACGCAGAGATCCTCAGGAGAAGGAAGGGCTGTTTGCTGGGGATGACCACAAAGGGGTGCCGTGAGTCTGGGGCTCCCCTGTTGATGAGGGCAGTGCTGACTGAGGTCTGGCCCCTGAGGTGGGGGAAGGCACTGGGTAGCTGTCCTTAGCAATGTCACCAGACCCAGCAGGCCTCTGCCCTGATACTTGGCTCCACTGCCCTCACACAGGCATGAGCAGGAACCTGTTTCAGGAGTCAGTGACCCTTGAAGACGTGGCCGTGTACTTCACTCAGAATGAATGGGTCATCCTGGACCCTGTACAGAGGGCCCTGTACAGGGAGGTGATGCTGGAGAATTATGCAAATGTGGCTTCCCTGGGTAAGACATGGCTTCTTCCTGCGGTTGTCTGCATGTGCCCTTTGAGCATCCTTGCTTCTTTCTTCCCAAGACCTTGTGCGGCCTCTAATAATCCTCATGGGCAGTCGCTCTGAAAGGCTGAGCTCCCTGGGACTACTGGGTGCAGAGAGCCCTGGGTTCCCAGGTTTTGAAATCAGCTGTCCCTCCAGCCGTGGGAGGGGCTCTGCCCCAAGCGTGCAGGGAAACGAAGAGCTCTTATGAGCTCAGCAGCGCCCTCTGTGCCCCCGTCTTCCAAGTTCTCTGAAGAAGATTTGGGACTCTCACGTGAGTGAGGGATTATTCCAGGATTCTTTCCCTGCTGTCGGAATTTTCTGTCTTCTACCATGGCACAGGCTGACTTCCCTTCCCACAGTCTCTCCCTACCTTGCTTAGCAGAGAAAGATAAAGAGAACTGAGAGGGGACCCTGCTTCATGAGTCCCTTTAGCTTTTTGTTCCTGTTTCTTTCTCTATGGGCAGCGTTTCCATTCACCACACCTGTTCTGGTCTCTAAGCCGTAGGGAGGGGAACTGCCATGGGGTCTCGATCCCTGCAAAGCTCTGGGCAGGGATACCCTCAGAGGTGTCTGTCCAGGTGAGCACTAAAACCTATCAGCTGCCTTTTCTGCTTAGCCTGCTTATTTGTGTTCACATTTCAATGTGTAAGAAGTGCATCTTCTCTTGTGAGACTCTTTTCATTCCTGTGGAATCATTACATGTTCACGGTGGTAGTCTCCCTTAAATGAAGAAGGGGAAGTCTCTTCCAAGAAAGGCATGGCTGCAAGGTTTCTTTGCATGTTCATCTGTGCCTTTCCACCTCACCACCTGCCAAGGGACACTGTCTGACTTGCAGCTCTTAAAGCATGACAATTCTTTTCATCTCTGTCATTTGGAAACATTTTTGCATCAGTTTGTTTTTGCAAAGATGAAGACGTCAACCACCTTATGAAGAAAATAGGCTTCTGGGGGCCTGTCCGGCCATCCACATACTTGTATAGTACATTATTTGTGCGGAAAATGGAATCGCAAGTTTCTAAGCACTGATTTAAGAAATTTAAAAAAAAATTCATTTTTATAATAGGAATTTTCACACATATGCAGACTCTAGCACAACACACCCCATGGTCCCTCATCTCTCCAGCCGCCTGTCTCCTGCCATTCTTGTTTCATGGACACTTAATAGTTTTTTTAAAAGATGAACTTTCAAAGCAAAACTTGGTGTAAATGAAAGGTGAATGGCTTCCTCATTTTGAAACGTATTGCTGTGAGAATTGAAAACAACAACATAGTGTATTTTTTTGCCTTTGTTATTCTGCTTCATTCCTTCTCTGCCTGGCAAAATTTCCTGTGCACTTCAGATTTTACAGAGAATGTCCACGCACAGTTCTTTCCCCATCTCCGCCCCCGCCTTGTGTTAGAGCTCTGCCCTTCTGGATATTACCCCAGGACTTCAGGCTATCTGGGCAAAAAAAATTTTGAAGCAGTTTGCTTATAAAAACATAAGGTTTTGCTCTGGCCCAGCGCTGAAGATTATATTCGCCTGCAAAAGGCCTCAATAGTGAAGGCAGAATAGCCTTCAGTTTTCCCTTTTTAGTTTAGGATTTCACATTCCATAGTGTCCTGTTAAACTGTATACACATCCTGTGTGGTGTTTTAGGGAAAAAGTCCAGAATCTTACCCGGTCCTCTCTGGGACTAAGTCCCTTCTTGGAAGGGTTCTTCACATGTCCAGTGCCCTTTACCTTACAGACAAGCCTCCACGTTTTCCCCTTTCCTTCTGAATGCTGTGCTCTTTGCTCTGCCTGGTCCCCTGGGCCAGCTGCCTGGGAGCCTGCTGCTTTAGTAGAGCCAAGCTGATGACAGATCAGGTCTCTTTTCAAACACTATGACACGGGTAATGTTTAAAAATAAGCAGCTCTTAAGGAATTTCAGCCTGTGGGACCCTTTGCGGTGCTTGCACGGCTTGACCTTCCCCTTCTTCTCAAGTCTCAGTGGTCTTCCTCTCACCTAGCATGTCTGTTCCACACTTTTGTACGTCTAGGCTTTTATCCATCCCATTGACTTGGGAGAAAGCTCTCGGTCTTTTGCCCTAGTTAACAGTCTTTGCTGTTTCCCAGTCTTCACACTCCTTATGGGAATGTGTCCTGGCCTCACTTGCCTCTCTCCCATAGAGTCTTCATTTCACCTGTGGGGCTCTGTTGCCGGGTGATCTTTGGTAGCCATTCTGTGGACATACTGGAAATATCCACATACTCGGCAAATCAGGGCCACTTGATCCTGTTTTGCCTTTAGCACGAGTATTTTCTTATCACAGGATCAGGGGCTGACACTTGTGTTTTCTTTTGGCAATATCAGGGGGTGAGACCAGAACTGAGAAGGAAGATTCGACTCCAAAGAAACACATTTCCAAAGAATCAGAGTCCCACAGACCGACATTGGAAGGGCTGCCGGGGAACGTTCCCCAGCACCATGACCTTGGGAGCCAGCCAAGAGCGGCAGCACAGTCAATGGATAGTTAAAGAGATAGAGCCGAAGAGGAAAGGTTTCTCAGATGGGCCTGGCATTGTGAGGCCTGCACTGTTGAAAGCAGGGAGAGGTGTGAGAAATTAGGAAAAAACGTCAGTATCAGCACACAACTCACTATGCATCAGGCAATTCCTGGTGGTCAGATGTCTTATGACTGTGGAAAATGTGACACATACTTCAGTTGAATGGCGGATTTCCACCAATACAGAGATGTTACACTGGTGGAAATTCTTTTGAATGCGAAGAATGTGGAAAAGACTTCAGATATAACTCATTACTTATTTGGCATCAGATCATTCACACTGGAAAGAAACCGTTTAAATGTAAAGAGTGTGGGAAAGGCTTAAGTTCAGACATGGCCTTGATTCAGCATCAGAGAATCCATGCTGAAGAAAAGCCCTATAAATGGAAGGAGTGTGGCAAGGCCTTCAGCAGCAGCTCCGTCTTCCTCCAGCACTGAAAGTTCCACACTGGGAGAAACTCTATGAATGTAACGAGTGTTGGAAAACTTTCCGTTGTAGCTCAAGCTTGATTGTCCATCAGCGGATGCACACGGGGGAGAAACCCTATGAATGTCACGAGTGTGGGAAACGATTATGCTCCAGCACAGCCTTGACTCAGCATCAGCGCAAGCACACCGGGGAGAAACCTTTTGAATGCAAAGAGTGTGGGAAGGCGTTCAATCAGAAAATCACTCTGGTTCAGCACGAGCGAGTTCACACTGGGGAGAAACCTTACTAGTGTAAGGTGTATGGGAAAACCTTTAGCTGGTGTGGAAGATTCATTCTGTGTCAGAAACTACACACGCAGAAGGCGTCTGTCCAAGAGCAGGGCTCTCCACAGCTAGGCTCACTGCCTCCCACTGTTTCTCCCCGTTTTCATGCTTTTTATCAGTGTCATCACTGCCCTTCCTGGACTGCTAATTCTTAACCATATACATCAGTTCCTGCAGCTCTGGAATGCCTGTTCCTCTGCCTGTCCCAGTAAGATATTTGATTCAGACTCTCAGCTTACATCATGAAACCCTATTGCTCTAAGCCCAATATGAACTCTCTTTACAGTTAGAAAAGACAAAAGACAAACCCCAAAACTTTCAAACATGAAAGAAAATGTAAGTTTCCAGATTGGAAGGATCCACTGAGTGCCCAGCAAAGATGGATTGGGGGAAAACCAACAGGAAAGAGATGCAAGTGATCAAAACACCAGGTTTGAAGAAGAGATCATAAAAAGTTTCTAGAGAGAGAAAACAAAAGGTCAGGAATAAGAATGGCATTAGAGTTCTCAACAGTAGCCTTGAAAATTAGTGACAATGGTGCATGCCTTCTAAGGAAAAATGATTTCCACCCAGAATTCAATACCCTCAAGTGTGAGTATAAAATAAAGGCATTGCACACCCTTTGGATCTTAAAACTTTATCTTTCATGCATCCTTTCTCAGATACACAATACTAAACAAGGGGTAAACCAGGAAAGAAAAAAATACATGGACACCTTATTGCAATCTCAATATTAGAAGTCTCCCAAACCCCAAAATGGAGGGACCTTGTTCATGTGGAGCCATCTGCATCTTGAAGGACATTGCTAACAGGATGCAAACTTTGAGAGACCTACCTCGGGTGCAGTACCCACCCACACTACTTGTTACTCTACAGTTAACGCTTCACTACTCATTTGCAGTCTGTGCCTTTGCAGAAGCTGGGGTGTATGTACTCTGAGTCAGATGAAGAGCCCTGTTTGTCTTAAGTTTATCCATCATTGCTGTACCTGACCTCAGCAGGAACCATTTCCTTGCAAGTTCATCTAATTATTTTTTATTATCATGAAAGAAGCTACCATCATTTTCTGTTACCTGTAGAAAAGAGGGAAGATGTAAATATGTTCTGTTTTAGTATCCACTTTTGCAGACAGCTTGACTGTAGGAAGAGGGTAGTGGTTAATGATATGGAGCCAGGCTGACTGGTATGTACTCAGGTGTGTGACCTTGGTTAGGTTACAGAAACTGTACTCATTTCCTTATGTCTGTAAAATAGAGATGACGATCATAGGTCTGTGTAGAGGATTAACTGCACTAATACATGTAGAAGTGCTTAGAGCAGTGACTGGAGCTTAATAAAAGTGTTATTTATTATTATAGTGCCATTGATAAGTTTTGACTTACGTATATACCAGTGAAACAATCACCACAATCAAGATAATAAACAGAGCCATAACCCCCAAAACTTGGCTACTGCACCTTTGTAATACCCCCTCCTGGCTTCCCACAGGCAACCACTGATCTGCTTTCTGTCACTTTGGATTAGATTTCCTTTTCTAGGATTTTATATAATAAATGTTATCACACTGTATGTCCTTCTCCTCTTTGGTCTGATATCTTTCACTCAGCATAATTATTTTGAGATTCATACATTAATGGGTCATTCCTCTTCTTGCTGAGGAGTATTCCACTATAGATATATCACGACTTGTTTGTCCATTCTCCTTTTGATGGTCCTTGGGTTCTTTCCAGGTTCCGGTTATTACAGATAGAACTGCTGCGCACATTTGTGTCCAAGCCTTTGTAAGCGTGTATGCTTGTATTGATCTTGGTAAACACCAGGAGTGGAATGGCTAGATCATCAGGGAGGTGTACATTTAACTTTTTAAGAATCTCCAAAACTGGTCTATGTAGTTGTGCCATTTTCCATTCCCACTGGCATTGTATGAGAGTTCCACTTCTCATACATCTTTGCCTACACTTGATGTTGTCAGTCTTTAATTTTAGCTATTCTAATAAGTGTGTAACACTATCTTATTGAGGTTTTAATTTGCATTTCCCCAGTGACTAATGCTGAGCATCTTTCCATGTGCATAATTGCCTTCCCCTGTCGTTGGTAAAGTGTTCATATTTTCTGCCTCTGTTTTAATTGGATTTTCTTTTTATAGATCGTTGAGAGGACTTCATATATTATAGATACAAGTCCTTTTTCATATATGTGATTTCCAAATATTCTCTCCTGTCTTGTGGTTTGTCTTCACTCTCTTAAGAGTATCTTTTGAAGAGCAGATTTTAATATAGATGAAGTCCAGTTAATCAGTTTGTCCTTTTATGTATTGTGCTTTTAGTGTCATATTTAAAAAATCTGAGCCAAGTTTACAAAGGCTTTTTCTTATTTTTCTTTCTAGAAGTTTTATAGCTTTAGATTTTACATTTAGATCTATCATCTGTTTTGAGTTAAATTTTGTATAGGGTATGAGGTATGGATCTAAGTTCCTTCCTCTCTTTCCCTTTCTCCCTCCTTTTCTTTTAAAATGGGTAACATATTGTAGCACTGTTTTTTAAAAACATGATTTCTTCACTGATTTACCTTTGCGCCATTGTTTTAAATCAGTTGTCCATATGTATAGAGTGTGCCAAAAAAAATGTATACACATTTTAAGAAAGGAAAAAACTATTAAAATTATAATAACATATACTGATAACAAAAGATGAATACAAGTCACGTTTGACTTCTGCAATTACAAGAGATGCTCAAAGTGGTTACCATCAGTGTAATTGTAATACAGTTTTTTCCTTTCTTAAAATGTATATACATTTTTTTGGCACCCTCTGCTATATGTATCCCCATAGATGTGTGCCCATCTCTATAAATTCATGGTAGGTATTTGGTAAGTTCAGAGAAAGGGCAGTATGCAAGTGTAAGTTGTCATGCTATTGTTTTTGGAAATCTAATTCTCTAAAGAAATCACTTTGCATAAATGTTACAATAAAAATACCATAGGTCTTATCAAATGGACTGTTTCTGTGGTAGGTAAAGTCTTGGTGTTAGGCAGCCTCCACCGTGGTCCCGGTGATTCTCATCCTGGCATTCATGCCCTTGGGCATCTTGTCCAACACTGAATCATGACTGGCCTTTGAGGAGAGAATATTGAGGTACATGACTTCCAAAGCTAGACCATGAAGAACACTGCAGCTAGCCTTGGCTTCTTGGGTCACTTACCTTGTGTGGAAGCCTGTTACCATGTTGTGAGGACACTCAGGCACGTGCAGATACCCATATGTGAAGGGACTGAGGTTTCACACCAATAACTGGTACCAACTTGCCAGCCAGTGAGTGAGCTACCTTGGAGGGAGAGGACCTCCAGCCTCAGGCAAGATTTCAGATGAGTGAAGCTCCACGTGACACCAGATAGAAAGCTCATAAGAGATCCCAAGCCAGTAGCATCCAGCCAAGCCACTCCTGAATTCCTGATTCACAGAAACTTTGAGCGATAATAAATGTGTATTGTTCTCAGCCATAAAGATTTGGGGTGATTTGTTATGCAGCCATAGATACCTAATGTACTCTTGATAGGACTTTATGCTATAGTTTCTCAGTAACTATGTCTGATTCCTGTGAAAGGAGTAACAGAACTCCTTTGCTAGATCCAGATATTCAGGGTGATTCTATCTTCTAGCAGTGGAAGCCCAATTTCCTATTATAACTCTGAAGTGCTTGGTGAGTCGGAGCCATATACCTGGAACTGTGTCCAGTAGACACATCAGAGTGGCCAAAGTAAAAGTCTGTCCATATTGGCAACCACTCTGGCAAGAAGTGGTCACTGGAGTAAGATTACTGTTGACCCAGTGATTTTCAGAAGCATGGTGGTATGTCTCTCGTCAATTGGATCTAGTGGGTGGGACTATCATTGATTAGCCGACTTTCAAGGGCATTTGTCACTGGTTGGCTCATGTTCAGAAACTTGGGGCTGCCATTGAATTGCTAACTTTTCAGAAGCATAGTTACTGGGAGTCACCAAAGTGAGGCTGTCACTTATTAGCTGATTTTCAGAATATGCATATTCACCCAAAGTTGCGTCAATTAACTGCAGTTACTTGTTTGTGACTTGGGATTTCGGTCAAAGAACAGTTTTTTCCATTCTTGAGTATGAAAAACAAGTGTTTTCTCTCTTTTCTTCCATCAGTCAAACCTGCAGTAGAGACTGTAAGAGATTATCCAGATCTTTATTTGTGGAGCTATGATATCTTTCAGCCAATGTTTACATTTAAGTTATTTAAGTGCCAGTGACCGGGCAACAAGAACAAAAAAAGCTCTAAATTACAGAATTTTTGTAAGTTATTGGAGAAAGCTAAACACAGGACATTTAGGGCATCCTGCCAAAGTCAATACAGGACAAAATCATTTAGTACAGGACAAAATCATGTCCAGTATATACATGATGCCCAGCAAACTTAGTCACCATTATTTTGGTTCTTAAATAGATCTGCCTCCAAAGGTCCCACGTCTAGGTCCCAGGTAGGAGAGGGATTTAAAAAGGCAGGAGGAAATCATGGTTTTCCTCAGAGCTGCCCAGCCTGGGACCCAAGCTGGAGCCTTAGCTTGGGCATCTAAGAGATGACACAACAGGAGCCATTCTCCCCACACCTGCACAGCCCAGGTGACCCACGGGATAAAGGCGGCCGACAGCTGATGGGACAGTCCCTTGACTGGGCGCCACCTGAGCCTAGAGGCCGAGGTCTGAATAGAGCGAGGCTGCCTCCGTGCCGTGACACCGCAGTCCCACAATCAATTCCAGCGGTCCCGGCGGAGGCACCAACCGCCAGCCAGTGAGGACGCGGGCAGAAGCCCCGCCACCCCGCCCCTTCCGCAGGGCGGGCCGGGTCACGTGGGGCCAGGCCGCGGAGACCACTGAGATGGGCAGCCTCCGGGCGGCCTAGAGGGGTGCTGGGCGCGCGCGCTCACTTCCGCATCGGGGTTTAGCTACCCGCTTCTCGGTGTTCGTGTTCCGGAAGGGAGAGTGTGGGTTCCTGCGAGTTCTACGTGCCAGGTCCGGCCGGTGCCGGCCTC
The DNA here is from genome assembly GCF_004115265.2 of Rhinolophus ferrumequinum. Lineage (NCBI taxonomy): Eukaryota > Metazoa > Chordata > Mammalia > Chiroptera > Rhinolophidae > Rhinolophus > Rhinolophus ferrumequinum. The sequence goes on along the minus strand of NC_046300.1, from coordinate 12,767,530 downwards.
CTCGCTTTCCCTGGCGACTCGTCAGCATCCCTGCCCCTCAACTCGGTCTCAGTGCTGGCTCCCTGCCCCGTGACCCAGAGCTCCAGCGTCTGGGCCTTGCAGAAGCCGCCCGAGGCGGCTGCACGGCCTTCTAGAGCCTTAGTCCAGCCAGCCCCCTGTCCACCGAGGCCTGATCCTCCTTTCTACCCTAAAGAATTTGGCCCAACAGGTTCCTGCACCCGGTACTGACGTTTCTGTTTGGGGTCTCCCTGGGGGGAGTTCCTGGAGGGGGTCTCGGTCAGCATCACTCACTGGAACACTGAGTTTTTACTCTTCACCCGCATCCAGCCTTCCCGGCCCCTGCGCTCCAGGGGCACCTTTTTTGGGGTCAATGTCATGGTCTCTATAAGCTCTTTTGTAGGTTTGTTCAGACCCAACACTGTAGGGATCCCTCAGTGCGCCCCGTGCGAATGGTCTTAGGACCGCTTTCGAACTGAGCAGGCAGATGGATTGGAGGACCAGGCAGAGCAATTCACCAAGAGGTAGCGGGCGATCAGCCAGAAGGGGGCCTGATAGAGGCTCCTATCAGTGCTGGAAATGAGAAGACTGGGAAGGCCATAGGCCTTCCATGGATCTCTCAGTCCGCCCGGTGTGAAGTGGGGGATGCAGGACAGGGCCCATTGCACTCATGGCTTTTCTTCTCTTAGCTTCTAAGGTCCTTGTTTTTCCAAACCCAGAAGACAGTGCATGAAGCCAGGGGACATCAGCCATGCTCCAAACAACTTGGCCTCAGGTGAGCTGAGCTTCCTTTCAGTCTTTTGAAAATCACGTGAGCTATCAGGGAATCAGGAAAGGACCAAGAAGGCCTAACTTGGCCAGGCTCTGGTTTCCTCTTTGAGTCTATCCTTAGGGTTATGCCTTGTAAATACGTGGTGGAGGAAATGAGAGTTTTGTGTATAGAGAGTGATGGATTTTGATGTGTACGTTTAAGTGGAAAAAGGGGGACCCAAGCCAAGAAATTCTCCCTGAAGGTGGAAATCCAGATCTTGTTCTACACAGAAAATCACCTGCTGAGATCAGAGAAATTCTTCATTGAAGAGGTTGCCCCACCAATTGGAGCTGTGTCCCAGAGAGCCCAGCAGGGTTCTTTGCGTACGCACTTTCTAAAGGCTAGGTGCACAGTATTGAATAATGCACACAAGTTCCCTTTTCTCATGCAGGAGTGTGGTCCACAGCCAGCGTGCATATCACCTGGAAGCCCCTTAGACCTGCAACTTCTTGGGCCTCACCTTAGACTTAGAATCAGACTGGGGAGGAGGATACATGGGTATAGGAATCTGTTGTCACCAGCTCTGCAGGTGATTCTTACGCGCCTTCTCAAATTTGAGAAGATCTGAAGAAGCTGCCTCCATGTTACCCTGCTGGAGGGTAACATGAGGTTGAGACCTCGAGGATGAGGTTGGAACAGTCTTGGAAACTACTGTAGAGATGTTCCAGAGAAAAGGACGGAGAAGGCCCTGGAGGGGGAAAAGCTGGGTGTGCTCCAGAAACGGGGAGAGGCCAGAGAACATGGGTCCGTGGGAGGCAGGGGAAGTAGGTACGTGACTTGTAGGTTACTGTGAAGACTTGGCTTCTCTTCTGGCCTCACTGGGAAGCACTAACAGATTTTAAGCAGGGAAAGTGACGTGGTTGGATGTACGTATTAAAAAGGGTTTCCAGCCCTTGGCTGTGAGTTGGTTATGGAAGGGTGTTGGTCCATTAGTTGCACATTGCAGACCAGCGAAGAGATTAAGCATTGTCCTTCTTTTAGGTAGACTTTAGTTGTTAGAGAAGTTGTAGGTTCATGGCAAAAGTGAGCAGATAAACAGCGTTGCCATGTGCTTCCTGCCCCTACACGTGCACAGCCTTCCCCATTATCAACATTCCCTATTAGAGGGGGATATTAGTTACAACTGACGAACCTACATTGACACGTCATAATCACTCACAATTCATAGTTTGCATTAGGGTTCACTGTTGGTATTGTGCAGTCTGTGGGTTACAAGTGTATAATGATGTGTACCTACCATTATAGTATCTTACAGAGTATTTTCACAGCCCTGAAATCCTCTGTGGTCGCCTGTTTATCCCACCCTCCCTGGCAACCAGTGATCTTTTTAACTATCTACATAGTTTTGCCTTTTCCAGAATGTCATATAGTTGGAATCATACAGTACGTAACCTTTTCAGGCTGGTTTCTTTCACTTAGTCATATTCATTTAAGGTTCGCCTATGACTTTTCATGGCTTGATAGCTTACTTCTTTTTTTTTTTTTTTTAAGATTTTTTTTTTTATTGGGGAAGGGGAACAGGACTTTATTGGGGAACAGTGTGTACTTCCAGGACTTTTTTCCAAGTCAAGTTGTTGTCCTTTCAATCTTAGTTGTGGAGGGTGTGGTTCAGCTTCAAGTTGTTGTCCTTTCAGTCTTAGTTGTGGAGGGCACAGCTCAACTCCAGGTCCAGTTGCCGTTGCTAGGTGCAGGGGGCACAGCCCACCATCCCTTGTGGGAGTTGAACCGGCAACCTTGTGGTTGAGAGGATGCCTCCAACCAACTGAGCCATCCGGGAGCTTAGCGGCAGCTCAGCTCAAGGTGCCATGTTTAATCTTAGTTGCAGGGGGCACAGCCCACCATCCCTTGCGGGACTCGAGGAGTTGAACCGGCAACCTTGTGGTTGAGAGCCCACTGGGCCATGTGGGAATCGAACCGGCAGCCTTCGGAGTTAGGAGCACGGAGCTCCAACCGCCTGAGCCACCGGGCCAGCCCAGCTTATTTCTTTTCAATGCTGAATAACATTGCATTGTCTAGATGGACCACATCATGGTACCATATTATTCATCAGTTATGAATAAAGCTGATGTAAACATCTATGAACAGGTTTTTGTGTGGACTTAAATTTTCAGCTCATTTGGGAAGATACCAAGGAGAGTGATTACTGGATCATATGGTAATAGTATATTTAGTTTGTAAGAAACTGCCAAACTGTCTTCCAAAGTGGCTGTGCCATTTTGCACTCCCACCTGCAATGAATGAAAGTTCCTGTTGCTCCACATCCTCACCAGCATTTGGGCCTGTCAGTGTTGTAGATTTTGGCCAATAATTTTGGCAAATTAGTGTTTTAATTTGCGTATTACTGGTGACATGATACAGACCATCTTTCTCATATACCTATTTGCCATCTGTATGTCTTTGATGAGGTATTTTGCCCATTTTTTAATGGGGTTGTTTGCTTTCTTATTGTTGAGTTTTAAGAGTTCTTTGTTTACTTTTGATGACGGTCCTTTATCAGACCTGTCTTTTCAAATATTTTCTCCCTGTCTGTGGCTTGTCTTCTCATTTTCTCAAAATGTAGTCCTTTTAAGGTAGGGTTTAATTTCCCCTCATCTTTTCTTTCAAAAAAAATTGTTTTCTTTAAAAACATTCTTGGCTAGTCTTTCACACTTACTTTTTCAGATAACTTGAAATAATCCCCTATTCCTGCATAAATTTTATTGTTTTTTTTTTTGTTTGTTTTTTGTTTTTTTTTTTTTTTTTTTGGTGGGGGAATGGATTTTATTGAATTCATAGACAAAATTGGAGATAATTGATTTTTTACAAATTTGATTCTTCCCATTCAGAAACACTACATGTTCCAATGTATTCAGTTCTTCTTTGGTTTATTTTAAGAAACGTTCAATTTTCTTCGTCTTGGTCTTGCACATTTTTGTTAGGTCTGTTCTTAGCTATTTTTATATGAATGATGTCTTAGTTTTCTCTGATTTTATCTTCTAATTGTTTATGATGGTATTTAGGAAAGTTAATGATTTTGGCTTACTTATTCTATAAACATCTAGCTAACGAATGATATTGTCAATTTTAAATGTTTTCCATTTATTCTCTGGATGCTTGGATATTTTTAGGCAGATACAGTCAGCCCTCTGTATTTGCTGGTTCTATATCCATATAGTCAACCAACTGTGGTTCAAAAAATATTTGGAAAAAAGTTACATTGTAGCTGACACGTACTCTGTAGTTAGACCACTAATGGTGGTGTCTGTACCGAACATCTACTTTTTTCCCTTATCATTGTTCTCTGAACAGTATAATGTAACAACTATTTACATAACATTTACATTGTGTTAGGTATCATAAGTAAACAAGAGATGATTTAAAGTATATGGGAGGATGTATGTAGATGATATGGAAATACTATGCCTTTTTATAAAAGGGATTTGAACATCCATGGATTTTGGCATCTGCGGGGAGTCCTAGAACCAATCCCCCTGGATACCAGGGATGGCTATAGTTATTTCATCCACAAAGCAAAGGTGTTTATGTTTATTGCTTTCCTATATTTATGCTCCTTTTCCATCTTTCACAGGATGTAGAACCTCATCTCTTGGTAAATTACCAGCCATCAATTTTAATGGATATGCTCTGGCATTTTACTGTTAGGGTGGTGTTTGCTGTTGTACTCTGATTCTCGTCATAAATTGAAAAACATTTTATCTGTGGCCAAACAGTTTTTGAAATTAATTCTTTCAGCAAATTGAGATGAAGCATCGACTCTACCAGGCACTGTCTGTGTGCTTGTAAGCCAGTTATGAGCAACACAGAATTCTTGCCTCGTGGACTTACATTCTGGTGGGGGGAGAACAATAATAACAAGTATTAGTCCCCTTCACTCTTGGGAAAGATGAAGATGGTCCCACGGGGAAGCCGAGAGGGGCACACCTCGGCAGGTGGGATGGATCTGTGCCCAGAGACAGGACACTGCCAACCTTCTTTGAAGGCTTGAATAGGCAGGCTGTAGGTTTCCTTCAGCAGAGCTGGCTTTCCGATAAAGTAAAAAGGTATAAAAAGAAATTTGCAAAATGCTGGGAAGCTTTTTGAGGTGTGGCTCCTTTCCTCATAGTGGAAGATGGTGGGGAAGGAGAAGAGGGCTGTGTGTGTATACTTTACATGGGGGGAGACAGGGCGAGTGGCAGCTGCCTTCAGTGGTTAGTGTGTAGAAAATGAGGTGACCAGGTGATGGAGTACACGAGGGTAGGAGGTGCCAGAGGGACAGCTGGTGAGTCGGAGACATAGGGGTTGATGCAGTTACCAGGCAGAGAGCCCCAGATGCCAGGCTAGGGGTTTGGGATGACAGTTGGGGCCCCAGAGCTGAGCAGATGGGAGAGTGTTGGGGTACTGCATTTGGAAGTGGGAACACTGGCTGAGGGCTGGGGTACAGGGTGGTGTTCTTGATAAAGCAGACCTTCCACAGGGCTCAGAGTTGGGGACCCCGGCAGGTCGATCTCTTGTGGCAGGCCCATCTGGAGCTCAGGCTGCCCCCTTCTCACTCAGCACTTGAGCAGGAACCTGTTGTTTCAGGAGTCAGTGACCTTTGAGGACGTGGCCGTGTACTTCACCCAGAATCAGTGGGCCAGCCTGGAGCCTGTGCAGAGGGCCCTGTACAGGGAGGTGATGCTGGAGAATTATGCAAATGTGGCTTCCCTGGGTAAGGTCTCTTGTCAGTGGCCCTTGTGATAGTTGGGCGTCTTCTCAGATACTTTGGGGATTCTGGTAGCCCGTAGGTTTGATGACTCCAGGGGGAGTGCTGCAGTCACCAGCCTCTGAAGGTACCTGCTGGGGAAATCCCTGGCGCCCTTTTGTTTTGAAACTGGACTTCCTTACATCCCAGGGAAGAGCGTGGCTCTGGGCCCTGATGGGAAGGACTTCCTGGTGCCTTAGGGGAGCCCTTTGTCCCTCGGGTTGTTGCTTCCATTGTTCTAGGGTTGTGGGCCCTGCCCTAGTGGAGGAGTCTCCCAGGATGTCAGCACGTGCGTCCTTCCCTAGAGGATTTCCCTTCTGAGTCAGAGCAAGGTTGCAGTTTCTTCCTGAGGAGAATGGCTGTCTCTCTGTCCTTCCCTTGGAGCAGTTTGGAGCCCTTCGTCAGAACCCCTGGCTGACTGGCTCACTTGGTCTCCTGGGGGTTCTATTTCTCTGTCCTCCCCAACTAGCCCATTGTGGGGTGGGCTGAGAGAGATCTCAGGAAGCTCTCTGGATGTCTCCCTCAACTGTCTGTCTTTTTCTCTTGCTGGAGTAGCATTTCCATTGCCCAAACCTGTTCTGATCTCCCAGCTGGAGAAAGGGGAAGCACCTTGGGGTCCAGATCCCTGGGAAGCAGAGGTTTTGAGAGGCGTCTGTCCAGGTGAGTACGAGAATATAGCTCTTTCTGGTTTTGCCTTCCTGGGTTCCTGGAAATGTTTCTTCTACAGCGGAGAACAAAGCTCCCAGAAGCCGTGCTTGGTGCATTCCCTGAGCTCTCCCGAGTTCCAGCCCCGAGCCCAGAAAGACCAGTCCGTGGGAGTGCTTGGCCACACTGTCTGCACACACACGTGACCATCCTCCCACAGGAGACTGTCACCCAGGGCTCCTAAACCACTTCTCGCTCACCAGTGGAAATAGTGCATTTATGCCAAATTCATGGCAAAGAAGTAGCGTTTCAGCCATATTTTAGGAAAAATTTGATTCTGTGGGTCAAACTGACATATTTGTGCCACAGCTGTGCGTTTTATTTGTGGGCTTTCAGCAATGGAAAAAATACCTTTAATTTTTTTGTTTTGTATTTTAAAGTTCCATATGCCATAGTCTTTATGTTTACATTGTATTTGTCTTATAGGGGCTATACAGGTGAGGGCAAGGAGTATCCCCCCACGCACACCTAGCACATACACACAGCCTCCAATTTCCCTGAGACTATTTACAAGTCCTGGGAGCTTTTGATTACTTGGTTTTCTTTCCTTTTGAAAAAACGTGCCAGGCCTCACTTCTCACACATACTGTGATTTTGTAAATAGTGGTTCCTTTAGCAGTAATACCGCCCTGACCTAGAGCTCTCCTTTTCAACTTCTGCTCCTGCTGACTTTCTGAAAGCCATAATTTTTCATTCCAGAATATTATGTGGAGTATTTAAAAATGGAATCATTAGGCCATTGTTTAGAATGTAGAATTTGGAGTGGTTTCCTGGTTTCCAGGTGGTACACTGGGATCCATCGTTTGCTCTCAGTTGTGTTTCCAGCCTGTCCCGCCTCTGATGTCTGAGCAGTCTCACTGGTGTCGTTTTCCTCTTCCGGGTCTCTCTCTCTCACAAATTTTTTTCCATTTCTGCTGATCTCTCTTATCATTCTTTTTTCTCTTTCTCCCTCCCTCCTGCTTTCTTTCAATTCTTGAAGGTCTCAGTTTGCCCATTTCACCTGCCCTTTTCCCCCCCAGTCCTCCTGATGGGAGGCACTTCCTAGTCTGTTTCCAGGGTCATTACTTCTCCATTATATGTTACGATTTTTCTTTTTCTCTCTCATCCTCCTATATGGATGCTTATAGCCATTTTATGGGTATATTTAAAACATCACATCGTACGCGAGAAAATTAGGACCACTGGATCCTCTTTTCCATCCAGCTCAGTAACTCGGGACACTCATGGTTTCTTTGGTCAGGTGGTGAGTCCTGGATCAAGAATGAAGAGCCAGCTGTTAAGCAGGAAGCCTCTGAAGAAACAGAGTTGCCTGGCGTGCCGGCAGGAGGACTCCTCAGAAACGTTTCTCACCACGTGGACTATAGAAGCAAGGCGACATGGCAGACTTTCAGTCTGAACCCGAATCTGATACTTCGAGGAGGGATGAAGTTCTATGAATGCAAAGAATGTGGGAAAATCTTCAGATACAACTCAAAGCTTATCCGGCATCAGATGAGTCACACTGGGGAGAAGCCCTTCAAATGTAAGGAGTGCGGCAAAGCCTTCAAGTCCAGCTATGACTGCATCGTGCACGAGAAGAACCACATTGGAGAAGGGCCCTACGAATGCAAGGAGTGTGGCAAAGGTTTGAGTTCCAACACAGCCCTGACTCAGCATCAGCGGATCCACACTGGAGAGAAGCCCTACGAATGCAAGGACTGTGGCAAGGCCTTCCGCCGGAGCGCAGCTCACCTCCAGCACCAGAGGCTGCACACGGGGGAGAAACTCTACAAGTGCAAGGAGTGTTGGAAAGCCTTCGGCTGTCGGTCTCTCTTTATTGTCCACCAGAGAATTCATACTGGGGAGAAACCCTACCAGTGTGAGGAGTGTGGCAAGGCGTTCACGCAGAAGATAGCCTCCATCCAGCACCAGCGAGTTCACACCGGAGAGAAGCCTTACGCGTGTAAGGTGTGTGGGAAGGCCTTCAAATGGTACGGCAGTTTCGTTCAGCATCAGAAGCTGCACCCCGTGGAGAAGAAGCCCGTCAAGGTTCTTGGGCCGTCCCTGAACAGTCCCCAGAGCACCTCGTCAGCCTTTTCTCCGCGGCCTCTCCAGAGTCCGTGCTTGGCTCCGGCTGTGGCCGCGCCCTCACTGACCTTCCCGCGAGCTGTGCTCATTCCTGCCTCCGGGCCTCTGTTCATGCTGCTGCCCACGTCTGGAATGCCTTCGTCACCTGTCCAAATAGTGAGAGTCCTCCAGGGTCTTCCTCCCACTGCGAAGCCTTCCCCAATTATTCTGACCCCTTCTCACCCTTCCTGAGTTTTATCTTGCAACCCCTTTGGCTCTTACGCCCAGCAAATCTCCAACCTAATTTGAGCTTCGTTTGTAGTTGTCCTCACATTACATGTGTTAAACTGTTTCAGCCTAAACTCCGTAGTAATCTATGTCTATTTAAAGACTGTGCTTATATGATTTATTCTCTTTTCTTCTGGGTAGAAAACGGAAATACTTGACCTGTGCATTGGCCCCTTTCAGGCTTGAACAATAGTGGCTGTATCTGTGTCGTATCTGCTGGTGTTAGAAGCGCTAGCAGGACACTTTGGTATGTTAGAGAAATTTGGGACAGAGGACATCCCCGTATTAGGCCGCTGTGGTGAGAGAGAAGCAGCCGCGAGAAACGGAGCAGGCATTCTCTCGAGAATTAGAATAAACCTCCAACGACAGACTTTAGACGTTGAGCAGACAGTGTAGTGGACGGAGATGTGTTAATGCAGATGTGAAGGAAGTTGCGTGGCCTGCGTGCGGATCGTGGAGGATTTGTGTATCTATGCAAAAGATCATGCGAAACCACCAGTGGAAAATAATCAGCGTGCAGTGACGTTCATTTACTGATCAATACCGATCGTGTCTCTAACACAGCGTGTTTCTTTAGTTTCGCTCTTGAGGTTTAGATTTTTTTTTTTTTAACTTTGGTTTCCTAAGTAAATGTATAGCAATGCATTCATCTTTGTTCTCTCTGTCGTGTAAGTTTTTCTCGGTGGGAATTCTGGTTTTCCGTTTGCAAGCGCTGGCTTCTTCTACATTTTGTTTTCTCTAGACAGCAGGAATTATAACAATGAATTTGGCAAATTACTAAAGAAACAGGAGCAACAGTGTAAAGCCAACTTGAGAGAAAGCGGAAGAAGTGTGTAAAATTGTTTGTAAGGAATAAAGGAGGCTGTGAACTGGGTTAATGGTTAAGCTTATGTGATAGGTTAGTGAAGTGGAATTTTGGGTTGCCCTTGCTTTTGACCTTGAAGAGGCACTTTTACAACTATGCAAAGGACTGTGAAGGAATTCTTGGAAAAAGAATTTAAGTTCATTATTAGCATTAATGTAAAGTAAATCCTCAAGCATTGATGAGAAGGGCCGTCCATTTTGTTGTTTTGTTTTTGCTATCTAGATGTTCGTCTATGGCATTTAACAGAAAAACCTTTAAATGAGTGGTTCTTAAACTTGAATAACCTGATATGCTGCATAACCTTGTGTAAAAAGACTAATTTTCTGACCTAACTCAGAAATCCTGATTTTGGGTATCTGTGGGGGATGCTCAGACCTTCAGCATGGACTGTGCGTTGAGAGAGGTGCGTTAAGCAGGAACTGCCCGTGGGCTGTTGGCAGGCTTCCATTGATAAAGGGTTCAGGTGGGACTGCCTTATTTCACAATGGATCTCCAGGAGACAGACGTCTAAAAGAAGTGTGGGTGGTGTCAGGGCAGAAGAGAGAAAAATGAACATTGGCCTGTAGGGAAAAATAGAAAGGGGCAGAGAGGTGTGGCCTGGCCTCTGAAGAATTCTGAGGCCTCCACTGCTTCGAGATTTGTGGGTTTCACATTGGCCACCCTTTGCTGTTTATTTGCTTGTTGGCTGAAGTAATGAGGACATTTTTTTTCTCATGTAAAGTTAATACACTTGAAAATAGCTCTTGGGTTCAAGAGCACAAAACGGATGTTCCAGATGATTGAGAACAGTGAGAGCAGGACAGCACATAGCAGTGGCCAAAGGTGGTGCTCAGAGCAGTGTTTACAGTCTTGGATGCATTCTTTAGAAAATGAAGTTGAAGGCTTGCGATTCAGAAAGCTGGGGTTGTTGTTTGGTGGTGGGAAACAAAAAAAAAAGTAAGAAAAAATAACACAAGCAAACAGGCCAAAAGAAAATCCAAAATAAACTGAGCAAAAATAAGTTATACACCAAGAGTTTTGGGTAAAGATGATGGTTGAATATGTCAGCATTCACACCCTCCTGAAAACCCCCTAAAACAGTCAAGAGATTACAAAGTAAAGGCATAAACTCATAAGGACAATAAGGATGATATTTTGGAAGCTCGAAAGCAAGTGAGAGTTGTACCTCTCAGCAGACCTGGGAAAGGTGCATTCTACGCCACACTGGGGGAAGCTGAACAGCCATCCTATGTGGTGCAACTCCCAAAAAGACTTAGGAACCGCAGATTTGGGTATCTCTGGAAGGACGGGGTACCAGTGGGGCTAAGAACAGAACTGGCTAAAAAGTCTTTGGAAACACTCAGAGCCTCAGGGCACCTCTCATGCCACTAGTCTCTAGAGCAGTTAGACAGGAATTTTGGAGGAGGTAGGGGCACCGCAGTGAATGCTAGGTCCTCTCCCTTGCCCTCTGACCTTCGTGGATCCGGGAGGGCAATATCAACATTAGTTTTTGCCAATGAATTTATCAATTCAAAGCAATTCCAATCAAAATGTCAAGGTAGGTGTGTGAGAGAGAGAGAGAGAGAGAGAGAGAGAGAGAGAGAGAGAGACCTGACAAGCTCATTCTAAAATATATATAGATGAGCAAAGAACAAAGAATAGCTATGACAACTTTGAAGAAAGAGGCAGAAGATTGTGTGCTGCCAGACATTAAGTATTGTGAACATCACAAACAGCAAAACCCAAAAAATCCAAGTTATAATTAAAAAAATAGATACACCGGAATTAGATTTGTATAAATTAAGAAATCTATACTGTTTAAGAATATACATATTTTGTGCAAAACTATACACCTACAAAATGCAAAATTAGCGAATTAGAGATCAAGCACCAGTAACATATGCTGAGAAAATACGAAAGAGATTTCTGTCCCTCTGCTACCTCCTTTCTTCTCTTTCTACTATTTTCATCCTATTTCAAATGCCAGGAACCCAGGCCCAAATGCTGCCCACCAGCAGTTCAACACCCTCTACCTTTGCCACCTATTTCTTGTCTGAAAACAAGCAATAGTAGTCATATACTTTGTTTTTAAAATACTGTGAATTAATGATTCTCAAAGTACTTTATAAAATGTGGTCTCTCAACATCCCTATAAGTAGATCAGTACTAACATGTTATTTCATGGCTATCTGGGAAGAAGTCACGGAACTTGCTTTAACCTGAAAATCCTATCGTTTTGAAAGCCAGATGATCGAATATATTGCTAAAGAAAATATTTTGAAAGTTTTATTACATGAAGCTCAATTTTAAGACTGGCTCATATCTTTCTCCTAAATGAACCGGTAATCAATGTTACAATTTCATTTCTGTGGATGTACTTACTAGTTACAATGGATTTGTGGTATTACAGGAAATTTTAATTGGCCCAAAAGTTTCAATTTACTCCACTTTGCTATCTCTACAAGAACACCCATCAATTTTAGTGATGCTAAAAATAGATACGTTCCTGGTACTGTTTAAAATTGAACATTTAAGCACAATGCATTGCAAGTTAGCTTTTCTGTCTAAGGTTTGTGTAGAAAGAAACTCCAGGGATGGTAGATGACCTTGCTCAAGGTCACGGGGGTCTGTTGCCCACTTTCAGCTCTGATGTTAACTTTCTAAGAAAAACAGTCTCAAGTATAGCAGGAGTTTTCAGTGTATCACGTAATTACATATGATGGGGTAGATTTTTCTTCTTTCTTGCTGTTGTTTTGCATGCAATCTTAGCAGTTTAGTTGTAATTTGTTCCTCCGTGACTACTAGCAAATTGGTTAATTATAGAAGGAGTTATTATGTCCATTAGATTGTAAAAGTGTAAATAATGAGTCTCAAATGTGAAAGCAGCAGAATCTGAAACCAAATTGTTCTTGTTCCTGAGATGGGAGGTTCTGTTTACAGCCATTGTCTGCTGGCAATAGGGCAATTTTCTTGTACTTTTCAAGTCTCTCATTTTTTGATAAGTAAGCTGCCTAATTGTTTTATAAACAATTGAGGGGTCTACATCATTTGAATAGATTGTCTGCTTTTAACCTCTTGACCATAGTGGCTTTTAAATTTAATTAAAATTTAAAAATGTTTTTCTACTTATGAAAGAAATACATGCTTAGAGCAAAATTTTACCTAGATCAGTACCTAGGTCTGAATTTCGCCACTTTTAATACTTTGCTGTACACACAAACCCACACACAATTACACACACATATACATGCGTGCACACATATGTATGCATATTCTATCATAGACTCCTTTTTTTGGCAGCAGATTATGCACACGTCCTAGTCAACAAATAATGTATAATATTTTTATAACTGCATAATATTACGTTGCATGGATTTATAGTCTTTACATAACCAGTCTTTTATTGAATATTTAGGATATTTCCATTTTGAACCTCTTTTAAATACTTTGATGAACCTGGTACATACATGATCGACACAGTCATGATTTATTGTTTTTTAAGTTTATGTCTACAAATATTTTGAAAATAAAAGAAATGGAATATTTCTGATAAAGTAGGGTTCTCTTATTCTTCCCCTCCTTATTTCCCTCTTTCATTGTTTTTCCAGAGGTAATCCATAAATAATAACTGGAGAATTATGCTATGTGCAACCATATACAGTCATTCTCTATTAGTTTCCGTGAGTTATTCGTCTCTCATAATTCCGAAATTTCCCTTTTTTTCTCTTAATATAATGCTTGAGATCAATTACTAGAGGATGTGTGGTTCAGTAAAATGAGGGAGTAAACCAAAAAAGAGATTTAGAGTTAGGGAAATGGAGGATCCAATATTCACAGAATAGTGAAGGGATGAGACAACATTTGTATAGCTGTCCCAGGCAACAACCAGTTCGTATTGGAGTAGGAAGATAGAAAACTGGTGGAGTTAGGCCACCAGAAAAAAAAAGGACAAAAAATATTGTAATTCCAGTCACATCATTATACAATATCTGAACATCAAAGATAAAAAGGTTCTAAGAGCTTCTGGGGGTGGGTAGGGATGGGGAACGGGTCATACGCCAAGGAACTGGAGTCAGTATGACATCAGACTTCTCCATGGTAACATGGGATGACATGGAGATGCTCTCAGATAGTGGAGCAGTTTCTTCAGAATTCTGAAGAAAATTATTTTCTACCTAAAACTGCATTCCTAGCCCAACAACCCACCGAAAGGAAATTGACACAAGTAGAATGCCAGGTGCTAACTGGTACACGTACTGGGAGTGCTGGAGTTGGAAAATCATTTTGCAACCATTATAAAAATCAGTTCAGGTAAGAATCATCAGTGGATGCTCAATACGGGGAAATCTAATAAGGATCAGAATATTTGTACAGTCTTCAACTGTCTGTCCATGGAAAGCTGCTTAGTTTCAAGAGAAAGCACAGTAATTATCTAGAAACTGTACAACACCTTGATTGGATGATCAAAACTAACGCCATGGGGCAAATGGAACGTGTGTCCCCCATATGTGATGACCCGAGAAACGCACGTCACTCAAGAGAACTCTAGCGAGGGAAGACTATCCTGAATCTAACAACGAGGAAGCACCAGACAAACCCCAAATGGAGTATATTATATTCAAAAAAGGTTTCACTCTTGCACTGTCATTCCTGGAGGTGGTATTCAGAGTTCCTGCAGCTGTTATGTGAACCAGAGGGGATCTAGACAAGATGACAGGGTGGAGCTGAGAGAGTCCCTGAGAAGTGGAGCCCCACTCATATTACACCTTATATTTTATTTTGGAAATATCTTTAAAGATAAACACAAAGTAAAAAAAAAAAAATTGTAGTCTGCCATCTTAATCCTTCAGACGTTTCTATGAACAGAATGTACATTATTCTGGTCTTTTTGCACATGTTTGTGTGTGTATGTATAATGTGATTGTGTGTGTGTGTGTGTGTGTGTGTGTGTGTGTACATACATGCACATACAATTTTTTAACACCTCCAATGGGATAAGACTATAGACCAGTGCTTCTCAACTTGAATGTGCCAATGAATTACCTGGAAGATTTCTTAAACACAGATTACTAGGTGCCATCCCCGGAGATTGCCACACTACAGGGATTACAGCTCAGTCCTCCCAAGACTAGTGGAAAATTCACCTGGAGTCCTACCACTTTTGACCCTCATGCACAACTCATTGACCCATGCCTCTCACTTCTGTTCCCAATCCTGGGGGAGCAACCATCTTCATTCTAGATTCTCCTCCCCAACCAAATACACTAAAAGCCTGCATTGCAAATTCTCCCCCATCTAGTTAATCCCCTCAATAAACTTAATGGCAAATGCCTGTTTTTAGGGATTGTTTTCATGGCAGTAGACACTCCAATTTGCAGAGTTTTTTTTTTTAGAAACACAAACAGTTATTAATTGCCCCCATAGGAAGATAAAAATCCAGATTTTAGTATCTGAGCTATCTGCTTACTCTCTTAGGACAGCAAAAGATAATGTTCATTCCTTAAGATTGACAGCAAGAAAATAAATCACAACCCACTTTCTTCATCACCCTGCCACATCCATGGTATGCGAGAAGCTGCAGAAAGCTCCGGTAAGTCTTCAAGGAGCCTTTGCATGATGTTTTCTGTCTTGTCCTTGATTGACTTACCGTATTCTTTACAATGTATTTCCCCCCTAAATGACTGCCCGCTCGTTCTGTTTGATTTTCTCTCCCCCCAAACCTGGATCCATTATGGAGATACCGAGAAATGCTGGCAGCGACGTCCAGGAAACATCACTAGACCTGAATCTAAAATGATAACTGTTCCTTAGAGACAAACCTGAGATAAAATGGTGCTTCCCTAACACTAGTGAGATTCATGACAATTGGTGACAGCTTGGTGAGTTCAAAAATATTTATTAGGTGCCTACTGTAAGAGGCCAGGCCCTGTAGGAGGACAGGGGAAACAGCAGTAGAACAGATAATTTAACAGATGATGGTGGAAGAGATAATTTAACAAATTACTATCATTTTGGTAAGCCCTTGCAGGAAAGGTATGGGGCGTTGTGAGAGAATCCGGGGAAGAGGAAGGCCTGAGCTCAAAAAGCAAAGGTTCTTAGATAGGAAGGGTCACGCTCACCTGAAATGCCAAAGGAAACCCAGTGTGGCTGCGGTAATAAGTGAGGGATGGAGAAAATACTGTCATCCAGAGTCATTTTACTAGTGCAACTTCTTCCTCATTAAACAGAGATTCTTTAAGTTTTACCCTAAAGCAAGTAAATGTGGTCCTTGGAATGTTTTACCCAAACATTTTATCTTGAATATTGGTAAACCTATAGAAAAGTTGCAAGATTGGTACAATGGATACCTGTTTATCTTCCATATAAATTGAACAACTATTAACATTGTTTCGCATTTGCATTTTCTATCCTCTTATGTATGTGGGTATATTGTCTTAAATCACTTGAAAGTAAGTCACAGACATCAATCAGATGCTTCAGCCCTACCTTCTTCATCTGCATGACCTGAGAATTTAAGGAAAGTCTCCTCTATTGTCATAATACCATTCTCACACCCAAGAAAATGTACCAATAATTTGGTGGCAGTATCTAATTTACAGTCCATTAAAAAAAATCTCCCCTAATTTCCCCTGAGTGTGTTTTTTTAAACTGTTTTTTTTTTTCAATCCAGGATCCAATCAAGGTTTTCCATGGATTTGGTTGTTCAGTCTCTTCTAGCATGCTTTAAAAAAAAAAGTGATACTATTTAAAAATTGCTTTATGAGATATATTTTACATACATAAGATTCACCCATTTCAAGTATACAATTCAGTGATTTTTAGTAACTTCACTGAAGGGTAAAAAAATATGACTGTAGATCGTTTGATAATACTTTCATCCTCCTGCCCAAGAAACCACTAATCTACTTTCTGACCAAATAAATTTCCTTTTTATGAAAGGTTCCTATTAAAAACAAACATTTTTGTGCTTTCTGGCACAACGTGATGTCCGTACTTCTCTGGGACTTCCCAGCTCCAGCCCTGGAATCAACCCTTTCTCCCAGGAGCCCTGATGTGGGGAATATTTAGAAACCAAGAGCTGGGAACCAGGTGTCTTGTGTTATCTTGAACATGGATTGTCCAAGGCTGGGATTTGATACCTGTAGTCTAGTTCATGGCTGTGGGCCTGTGGATCTTTCGTCTGCCTTTCCAACTCTTGCTTCATATGGAAACCCAAGCTGAATGATAAGATAGATCTTGGTGCTGAAAGATGGTGATTATGACGCATCCCTTGTTGGTTCTCATTTGAACTTGTAGTCATCATGGTTTTTATTATTTGTTTATTTATTATAAGAAAAGTAAATAAATCTATGCTTGACTGCCATGTCTAATTCATACAGCGATCTGGTTTTCAAATAACTGACAGAGTGCCTGATATGTTGAAGGCTTTCAATAAGTGCTTTTTGAATAAATAACCAAAGCATCTTTGTATAAATTGTTATTGCCTTCATCATAATTCAAGCTGTAGCTTAATGTCACCAGAAGGCCAAGCAGTAAATATGTAGAGATTCATGAGCTATAAATTATAAAACAGGCCTCACTACATATTCAAATACAGACAAATAATAGCTGCAGGTCCTAGTTTGTTTATAAATTGAAGAATCTACTCCCATAATTATAGGATTACTTTAAGGACATGCAGCAAAAATGATCTTAAAACATTAAACAAATGATACATTGTTTATATTACCTGTGCCTAGATTTTTAGCAAGTACCGTTTCTAAGAAAAGTGGTATTGTCATGTCAGCACAGCATTAACCATGGGAACAAAGGGAAAGCATAAAGATGATTTGAGTCATTTCGGTGCATCTAGCTAGCTGGACACATCTAGACCCCCAGAATAGTTCAGTGTGTTCCTATTGTGGTCTGAGATGTCTGCTGACTTTTGTGGGGTGCTAGTAATATAGAGAGAGGATTAAGCCCTGTTCACATCTCCACCCTCATTTTCACCCCATTTGACAAAAGAGTCACACTGATTCACCAATTGTTAACAGTTCACATTTGGTCTCTCTCTCTACACACACACATACACATACACATTTTTTTTTCCTGAACCATTTGAGAGTGAGTTGTAGACCTCCTGTCCCTTCACCCCTAAATACTTTCATGGGTATATTCAAGAACAAGGACATTTTCTTATGTAACCTCAATATAGTTATCAAATTCATGAAATTTAACATTGATCCAATACTATTTCCTACTTTATAGTCTGCCTATGTTCGGATTTCACCCGTGATCCCATTAATGTCGTGCGTAGCTATTTTTCATTCTAATCCAGGATCACACATTGCATTTAGTTTTCTTGTCTTTCTAGGGTCCTTTAATTTGGAACACTTCCTCAGCCTTCCTTTGCCTTTCAGGACTTTGGCATTATTTAACTTGAGTTTGTCTAATGTTTCCTCATTATTAGATTCATTTTGGCCAGAATACCCGAGAACTAATACTGTGTCGTTCTCAGTGCATCTTATCATGAGGCATACATTGTGGGTTGATTTCATTATTGATAAGAACACTGACTATTTGGTTAAGGTAGTATCCATCATATTTTTCCATTGTTAAGTTACTGTTTTTCCTTTTGTGGTTGGTAAGTACATTTGTGGGAGTTATTTTGGGCTTATGGAAATATTCAGTTCCTTATCAAGCTTTCACATATTCTTGCCTGAATCATACTCTAATTTTTAAATATAGGTGATACATACCAGCTGCATAATCTGTGAAGCGTAAGACAGACCCTAAATCAAGTTTTGAACCCGAATCAAGTTTCATAATTCTATTAAATTATCCTTGGCAGGTGAAATGGCTGTAGAGTGCCAGCAAACTTCAGACTGTTTATTCAATAGACTGACAGACAAGCCAATCAGGTGGAAGCTGCCAGATATTTTTAAACAGCTATAAACAATGCCTGGGGAAGAAAGAATAAATTCAAGCTGAGACTGAAGCCTCTGAGTCCTTCGGTCACTTTTCTCCTGCTACTAGAGCCCGGTGAACCACAACGAGGGTGACCCGCCAGGCAGTCTGCCATTATTCTTAGGGCTGGGAAGACCCTTCATCCCTCTGTGAGTTACTGCATATTTTCTGTACTTAGTTTCCAAGGCTGAGGTTCTTTCCTAGGGAGAAACTTCACTTCTTCATGAAGAATCCTTAGACTTGTAACAGACGATGTGTCCTGGTCACATTTGCCTGTCCCTCCAGCGCCTGGCATTGAAGGACAGAGAGGTCACTGGCTTCACCAGCACAGCTGGGTCTGGACTTCGTCTGGCTCCCTGCATATGGTGCATTTGCTCCTGTCAAAAGAGAACGTTTGTGTTATATTCATTGTTCCTGTGTGATGCGGTTCCTTGACATACATCATATAATGAAAAATGTGGATTCCAAAAAAAGATCCCACATTGGATGATTTGTTTGTGACAAAGTCCTGCCGGGCTTTTCTAAGTATCTGTGGCTCCAGGACGGAATTATTCTCACAGCTGAATAACAGCACAGTTATTTTCATTCATTTCTTCACTGGCAAGGAGGACTAATGCCCGTGGGCTTGTACGAAGATTCGTGTACAAGGGGTCTCCATTGCACTAGTCATCACATCATCTGGTGGCCAGAATAAGTGTTCCTTACGCTAATAACTACTGTGATGGCCAGTCTTTTTGAAATATAGTTAGTATACAACGAAACGTGCATGCCTTGAGCGTTTGGCGAGTTTTGACCACTCTATACCCTTACGTACCATCACCAAAACAAGGTATAGAACATTTCATTCTTCCCAGAAAGCTCCCTGCTGTTCCCTTTCAGTCAGTACCAACCACCCAGAGGCAGGTACTATTCTGATTTCCATCCCCACCTTTCCCTGCAAGGTATCCACTAGTCTAACTTGTAGCTCAAAAGGTTGGTTTTGCCTATTTTTAATCTTCCTGAAGGGAATCATACAGAAGGTACGTTTGGAGGCTCTAGTTTCTTGACTCAGCATTTTCTGTGAGATTCAGCCTTGTAGTTGTCACTTTTGAAAATTGCTGTGTAATTTTCCCCAATATTATTTTGAAGCAAATTCCAGATATATTATTTCAGTTGTAAATATTCAGTAGGCAACTTTAAAAGATAAGTAGTCTAACAAGACCCTCCATTATTACATCTAAAAGAAATCATCACGAAGGCTCTGACATATTTCTGGTCCTCTGTCTGGTGGAGACGTTGGGGGCAGTGGTCCAGGTTGAGACAGAAACCTGAGGGATTGAGGGCCTGACCACGGCAGAGGGTTGTGGAATGGTAAGGAAGCATTTATGAACCCTTAGTAGGGTGCTGGGGAAAGAAAGTCACGGGGAAGGAGGGAGCGGGAAGATGACATCATCCTGTGGTCCAGGTTGGGTCAGGAACGCCGGGGGCTGGAGGCTTGCTAAATGTATATGGAATGAATGAGTGACAACATCAGGGACTGTGGGTGGCAAAATACCCTGTTTTCTACGCTTGCCTTTTATTAACGGATTTTCAGCCACTGAACCATATGCCTTAAGAAGTATTTATTCTCAAGTGTGTTTATTTGCTTAAAGATTCAACCAGTCTGCCTTAGGACACACAGTGTCTCTCAACCGCAAATACTTTTTCTTCTCTTTGTTTAAAATGGGTCTTTATTCACATACCCACCCTTCCTTTTTTGTTGGAATTTAATTTTCACTGAAAGAGATTGGTCTCACTCTCTGGTTATTGTGAACCTGCCTGCATACTATCTTTTCTTGTTCATTTATATATATATATATATATATATATATATATATATTCTTTCAATTAAAATTTTCTATTTAAAATAAGGCTGTGTGTCAGCCCAATCCAACATGCAAATCAGGAACAGCACATTTCATGTTCTTGGTCTATTTCCCTGTGCTTGCCTCTATTTCTGCAGCCCTCCTGCTGTTTCCCTGTCTGTGTGTTCTTTTATTCTGTTGATAGCTTTCATTTTGGTCTCCCCTTTGCATCTGGCCCTTCAAGCTGGGCTGTGGTTTAGCACTGCGGTTGGGCCCGTTCAGCGATTGGACTCTTTCCAGCCCCCACCAAATACATTCTCTTTCTGTAGCGTGGAAGTATTTCTTAGGGTGCCGTGAGTGATGTATATTGCTTTGGGTGCAAAAGCCCATGCCAGCTTGAAATACTGTCTGTGCTCTGCATTTAATAATAATAATAACAATTATAGAAAAATACCCCACATTTTCAGGGCCATCTTTGAACAGAGCCGTCCCTTGGCAGCACATCGTCTTTCAATGCTCAAAGACAGCGATAAATTATATTGTAACGTCTTTGTGAGGATTCTGTTCTAACATTTTTTTTTCTTTGCTATTATATGTTGGCTCATTTTCCCCTCTCAATAGAAGGGAATATTTAAAAATTGGAATTGTTCTAGTTGATGGCCAGAATAAGTATTCTTCAAGCCAAAGAATGTAATTACTATGATTGATGGCAAAAGAGAGTAAACCTAGTTTTTGTTGAAATATAATTAGCATACAATGAAATGCACATATCCTAATCACTTGATGAATTTTGATAATTGTATATGCCCATATATCACCATCGAAACAAGATACAGAGTACTTCCATCACTCTAGAATGTTCCCTCCTATCCCTTTCTAGTCAATACCCACTACCCAGAGGCAGCCACTATTCTGGTTTCTATCCCCATAGATTGGTTTTGCCTATTTTTGAATATTGTATAAATACAGTATGAATGCTTTTGTGTGTGGCTTTTTTTTTTTTACAGTTATTATCATGTCTGTGAGATCCATTTCATGTTGCTGTGTGTATCTGTAGTCCATTCCCCCCCTTTTTAAAAAAAATTTTATTGGGGAATATTGGGGAACAGTATGTTTTTCCAGGACTCAACAGCTCCATGTCAAGTCGTTGTTTTCAGTCTAGTTGTGGGGGGCGCAGCTCAGCTCCAGGTCAAGTCATTGTTTTCAGTTTAGTTGTGGGGGGCGCAGCTCACTGGCCCACATGGGAATCGAACCGGTGACCTTGATGTTATGAGCGCCGTGCTCTAACCACTGAGCAAACCGGCCGCCCCAGTGCATCCCCCTTTATAGCTGAGTGTTATTCTGTTGTATATTCACACAGTTTGTTGCTCCACTCACCTGTTGAGGGGTATGTGGGTTGTTTATAGTTCTAGACTATTTTGAATAGTCGCTATAAACATTCCCGTACAAGTGTTTGCATGAGCGTGGCAGGAGGCGGTAAGATGGTAGCGATGAGCCCTGTCTCCTGGTGTTCACGCCCTTGCACACTCTCCTCCCCTTGAGTGTGAGCAGGACCTGTGACTTGCTTCTAACTTATAGAATACGGCAAAGGTGATGGGAATGTCACTCCTGTGATTACGTTACGTCAGATTGTATCTTCCATCTTGCTAGCAGACTCTGTTAGTTTTCTTGCTGGCTTTGATGAAATAAGCTGCCCTATGGCGAGGCCCATGTGGCAAGGATCAGAGAGTAGCCTCTGTTCAGTAGCCATCAAATAACTGAGGCCCTCCCTCGAGGGCCTACAAGGAATTGAATCCTGCCAACAACCACGTGAGCTGAAGGTGTTCCTTCCCCAGTCAAGCCCCAAATGAGACCGCAGCCCTGGCTGACAGCTTCATGGCAGTCCTGTGAGAGATGCTGAAGCAGAGGACTAGCTAAGCCACAGCCAGACTCCAGACCCACAGAAACGGTGAGATAATAAATAATGTGCTGTGTAAGTTTGTGGTAACATTACACAGCAGTAGGTAACTAGTAGGGCGTGTGCGTTTATTTCTCTTGGATAACTCTCTATCAGTGGAATGACTAGATCATATAGTAGGTGTATATTTAACTTTTGAAGAATCTTTAAAACTAGTTTTTCAAGTGGTTGGATGTTTTTACATTCCCAGGAGCACCGCGTGGAATCCCACTTTCTCCACATTCTTAACAATGCTTTACGTTGCCAGTCTTTTTGACTTTCCATTCTAATAGGCACAAAGTTATCTCTCATGGTGGTTTTTAATTTGCGTTTCTTTGATGACTAATGAGAAAAACCTGTTTTAGCCAGTTATGCAACCTGGTCGCATTTTGTTTTACTTTTAAGAATACCCCTTGTTTGTTGGCTTAATTTTTTATTGTTATTTGAGATATATACATGAAAAGACATAATTTCTATCTTCAGAAAACTCAGAGGAAAATGTTAACATATTACATGTAAAATACATAAGGAGCAATAGAGGACATGAGGTATGTAGTATATGTAGAAACAGCAGCAATTCAGTGTACTCATTGCTGGGGGAGGTAACATGCATTCTACATTCTACATTTGTAAATTTCATTTTAAGGTACAGAACCTGAGGCTTACAGACAGGTATCAGGTGTGATGGGCTTGGCCATGCTGCCGTAACAAGCATCCCACCCTATTTCGAAGGCTTAAAACAACGACAGTTTGTTTCTTGCTCACATCTATGTGCGTGGACGCTGCTCTGAGACTCTGATCAGTATCATTGTTGTTTTCATTATGGAATTCTGGGTGACAGAGTAACCATCACCTGGAAGCTTGCTGATCACCGTGTCAGCACGAAAAGAAAGCATAGCGAAAAGCTTGTGCAAGCTCTTGAAGCTTCACTTCTGTTGACGTATTCACTTCTGTTCACTTGTTTTTTGGCCGAAGAAATAACTCCAACAAGGCAGAGGTTAAGTAACTTACCTGCAAAATCTGGAACCAGATCTTATGATTGTCAACTTAATGCTTTCCTTCCTACACCACAGTTGTCCCAAATGGTCCTTGAAATAATAGTGTTTCGTTTACTTACTCTTCATAATTTTTTTGTTGTATTCCTAAGGCTGAACTATTCCCTTATTTGTATTTCCTCAGGCTGGGCAAGATACTGCATGTAAAAAGAATTTATTTATTTAGCATGTCTGTTTATTTATATACAGATGCATATTTTCAATTTCTTCCTTTCCAGTTCAGAAGGTCTGTTGGTAATGAATTTTCATTAAAGTAGTACAAGATTGGAAAATAAAATAAGCGTCAACACATTTTCCAAAAATCAACACAAACCCAATGTGAGAACCAAACAATTACTACCTTCAGAATTAGCCCCAGATTATTAAAATGCAATTATACTTGGAAAGGTAACCCAGCAGGGGGGCCATGTTTATTTCTTCTCATCTTCACAATAAATTGTCTCAGCATAAGGGGACACCCCATCCATATTCCCCTTCTAATATCTGAACAAAACCCAAGGGTAGAATAATTTGTTTCTTCTTCTGTCGATTTCCAAGATACCAATAAAACACTAAGATACAATCAGATATCGCTGTAGATGTAGTGTTTTATGTGGCTCACTGTGTTTACAAGTTAAAGAAATTCGCTGCCAACACTTAAAATTCTTGCATATAAGGTTGGATTTGCAGCTTCTCTTGGAAAACTGGAAGAGCTGGCAGCTCTGGGCCCCAGGACCCCGTGGCAGCAGTTGCTTGAGGGGTAGCTGCCCCTGTAGGAGGGCCATGTGCCGTTTGGATCCCCACTGTCCCCATGTGGGGTCTCTCTATTCATTTGAGTTTCCCAGCTGAGGGCAAAGAGGAACTGGGGCATTTCTCAACATCTCTGTCTCCTCAAGCCTCTGCAGTCTTCACAGTCCCAGCTGGCAGACGCCTCTAGAAGCCTTGAGTTGCTCGGTCGGGGAGCTTCCCTGAGAACTGCCTGCGTGGCCCCGAGCCAGATGCCCTAGCAGTAGGTACCAGTGAATGCAGCCCTGGACGGTGCACACGTTCCCTTAGCTGCTGCCAGGGATTCAGACAAGAGATTCCTCCCGACTTGGTGCCTTGGCTTGCCTTTCTGCTTCTGTCCTTGTTACAGGGACAGCCCACCTTTCGTTCGGTCCCATGAGGTGCACAGAGTGGCTCTGACCTTCCCTTCCTTGGAGCGCTCTCCTGGCCACCTGTTGCTCTTTGCTGGCAGCCTCAGCTCCAGCCTCGCCACTTCCTCTGGCTCTGTCCCTGGCTCAGGCTCTCCAGTGGGCATGGTGCTGCTGAAACTTGTTGGCTTACATTTTGTCATTTATCTGCATAGAGGACGTCTGTAACAGCGTTTTTGCCTCAGGAAGCTGGATGATGAACTGACCAATGGGACAGAGTAGAGAGTTCAGAAACTGCCCCACTCATATACAGTCACCTGATTTATGACAGAGGTGACACTGCAGTGCAGTGTGGACAGGATGGTCGTTTTAATAAAAGTGTTGGGCTGACTGCATATCTACATGAAAAAAAGTTTGTCTTTGCCTGCACATATGCGAGAATCGAGGCGGCTTGCAGTTCTGAAACAAGGCAGCCGCAGGCAGAATAGAGGACATCCTCCTGGCCCTGCAGTCGCATTTGTTTGTTTAGCTCATGTTTTCAGTCCTCGTCCCAAAGCAGGATTGAGAACCTACTGTGTCCTGGGCCCTGAGCTGGGCAGCAGGGGTACCAGAGTGAGACACAGTCCCTGCCCTCAAAGAGGACACTGCTTAGTCGGGGGAAGATACAAGGAACAAATGCTCACAACAAAGTGTGACAACAGTCATAACTGTGTCATGGGAGCCTGGGGGTGGGGGGACCCAGCTCACCCTGGGGCTGGGGTGAGGGAGGGGCTTTCTGAAGGAGGTGATGGATGTATGAGGGTGGGGTTAGCCAGGAGGAGGGGGAGAGGAGCTGGCCAGACAGAGAAACCAGCATCTATAAGGCGAGGAAAAGCAGGGGTTGCTACCCATTGCTTAAAAATGTGTAGAAATTCTCTCGGCTCATTTGTTGGATTCTTGCAGAGAAATAGCACGTGTTTGTCACCTTAACATCATGATGTGACGTTAAGGATGGGTCTTATCCTGGTTACACAGGTGGGGACAGACATGTGGATTTGGAGTGCTTGGATGACTTACCCAAGTCCACCTAGCTCTCAGGGGGGGATGGTGGAATTGGAGCTCCGGTCTTTGGATGCCTACTTTTGTCTTCTTTCCACCATGCCCGGTGGCTGCCAGTTCATCCCTGGCCAAGCCTTTGGGACATCAGAGCTTTGTGGCCTTTGAGAGCAAGAGGAAGGACTCTCTAAACCATCTTGGGCCAAGTTTACAATGAGCAGATTTGTGCCTTCACGCTGTCCAGCATGGCTAAAGCTAAGGGACTAGCACAGGAGTTATATGGACAGGGTCTCATACGGACAGAGCCACAGAGCTGATGAGTCCAAAGTGTCCATTTTACGTTAAATAACTGAACGTAGGAAGGCAGCTCTGAAAAAAAGAAAAAATGCGCACCTGGACGCTATGCCCAATAACTGCCACTAGGTGGCGCTCGGATGCAGGCACAAACGGGCAACTGAGGGTTTTGCAGGGCTGCACTTGCACAACGGGTGGATGAATATGTTGGTGTCGCTTATGGAAACCCTGGTGGAAGCAGGGAGACTCGGACACAGGCAAGATGACAATCTCCACTTGTGGGGCTGCCAAGATCTGATCTGCCTTGGTCCATTTGCAAGCCCTAGGCTGTGTATCCTTGTTGTCCTCATGAGGTCTGTCAGCCCTGAAACTAGTAGGGAAGCTGGAAGTAGGAGCATAGGCTCTCCTCTGTGCCCTGTCTGCATTTAACTGCGGGGGCGGGGTGGGGATGGAGGGTCCACAGGCAGTTGGATTTGGACTCTGGGAAGATTACCCATCCCCTCTCCCACATGTGTAAAATTCAGTCCTGCACCCACAAAACCCCAAACGTGCACGGTGCAAATTGGCAAGGAGTCTCTTGCTAGATTTTCTGATGATGAAATTTCAGATGGCCTCCTCAGACCTAGTCTCCTTTTCTAGTGTTCTGTTTTGCTGTCCACTGGGCAATCCTTGTGGTTGACAAGCAAGTCTCTTGGCACTTGGAAACCTCAGTTTTCTCATCTGCAATGTGGGGATAATGACAGCTCATGCCTGTTAGGGCTGCTGTGAACATCACATGAAAGCACAGCAGAACCAAGGGAGCTTTGCAAACCGTAATGTGCTCTCTACGTGTGCTTATTGTAGCTCTGCCTACATGGCGCCAAGTTTTCTGTTATGCTATTTACTCCTCGTCCCACTCCTGGAGAGCGTTTATCAGGTGCCAAGCATGGTTCTAAGGGCTTCATCCCTCCAAAATCTCCCCACACCTTCTAAGGCGCTGATATTCCCACCAGGCCAGTGAGTGGCAGAGGAAGCTTCCAACCCAGGCTCGTGGCTGCAAAACTTACCTCCCTCCGACTACCCCAGGTGGCCTCTCCTGATCAAAGACAAATTGCTGCAGTGGAAAAAAGCATGCGTCATAGTTTCCACATTTTCATTTATTTCCAGATGAAGGCTTAAAAGTCGTTCCCCTTGTGGTTCTCACCTCCTTCTCACACCTGCAGCCTCAAGGCCCCACTTTGGGCTCAGCTGTTCTTCCTGGGATGGAGTGGAAGAGAGGAGGAGGCTGGATGGCAGAGATGGAAAAGCAGGGTGGGGCTGCCCTGCTCTCTGTGTGTCCTGCTATGGGGAGGTTGAAAGAGGTAAGGGGTCTCCCCACCCCAGGCACCATTTGGCTTCTGTTAGCTATAGTGACACTTTCAGGGTGTATTTGTCATTAACCCATTTGGACCCTGTTGACTGGCGTCACGCTGGGCATGCAGAATTAGGAAACAGGACACTTTTTCCTTGGGCTGGCAGCCTCTTCCTCACCTTAGTGCTGACCAGTGAGGCGGCCGGTGACGGACCCTCACCCCCTCCCCTCTCCCAAAGGCCCAAGGGGTCTCGGCACCTCCTAAGTCACAGGGCTTCACCTAAGAGATGGGGGAGTGTGGGGACAGAGCCAGGAGAGCAGTTTCCAGGCTCTCAGCCTCACGCGGAAAGGTGCCGGCTCAGTTACTAGATGGCGAACAGCTGTAATCAGATGGCCGTCGCTGTGGCTGCGTGGCCATCAGCTGTTGCCAGTTAGCCATTGGCCACTAATATAACTGCCGTGGCTATGCTAGGGGTTTGGTTGGTTGGCAAAGAAGCGGATGGCGGATTGCGGCTAGCAAGTGCGGTTAGCAATCGGATAGTGGATTGCGGATCACGTGGCTCCTGCTTCCTGTGTCTCCAACCCAGCCACCAGCGAGAATATAGTGGCGGCCGGCGAGAATTTATGGCTCCGTCGTTGTTCCTTTCTGGCCTCACCATATCCTGTGTTCCTGTGTGGGAAGCGGGAGCTGAGTCCCTGCATTGGAGAGGGGTGTGGGAAGAGGAGGGGTAGGCAGTGTATTTTGTAAATGTGTCAAGCGATAGCACCGTCGCTGACTGGAAGGAAGGGAGCCCGCTAAGCAGAAAGGGTGCTCGTTGTGAAGGCCCCCTTTCATCCTAAGATTCTAGGATTCAATGACCGAATTGCATTCGTTTGTTTTTACTAAGGTGTAAATGACTGAAACATTGTGCAACTATCCTTAGAGTTTACACAGGAATTATAAACAAGGCTTCTCTCAGCCACATTCTCTAGACAGCAGTTCTGGGAGCAAACAAAAGGAGCTGAACTGCTATGGGAAATTTTTCCTCCAGCTCCCAGCTGTACTCATAGACGCAACCTCAGCCAACCCTCCGGGAGGAGTCGGTGCTAGTGGGTCAGACAGGCCAAGAGTGGCCCTGGATTTGTGGCTCAGTGACAGCTCCCTGAGTTGACCACTCCCCCTTGGGCCCAATGGCACCTCTGGCCAACTCATACTAGAATGATAAAGTTGGATCTTCTCCCTGCTCCCTGGTGCCTTGGGTGGGGGGAGTGGGGCTGGAAAGAAACCTCGTCTCCCAGGACAATCCCAAAGGCAATTATACTGTCCTGTGGTCAGATCCCAAGTCCTAGTTTCTAGTTCAACACATGTGGTCCCTGAACAAAGGGGCAATCACGTCCAGATGCGAAGAGATTAGGGACTCAACCAAATATTTGCTAAGTGCTTTCCAGATTCTATGCAGGGAGATGCAGTGGTCAAGTGACTGCAGGTGACATTGTTGTCAGAGGAATGTGTTGGTAGGAGACGCTGTGGAGCTCAAAGCAGGGGCACCCAGCCTGTGTGGACAGGGGGAGGAAGTGGGAAGAGCCATGCGTACAGGGCTAACGCTTGGTGCCAAGTCAGAGTCAGGCAAGTGATGAAGGGGCTTCCAGGCGGAGGAGCAGCTTGTGTAAAAGCCCCGGGATGGAGGAAAGCAGGGCATGCTCTGGGTTGTCAGACAGCTTCGCCTTGTGGTAGAAGGAGCCCTGTGGAGAGACGGGGTCAGAGAGGTGATGGGGCCACTTGAGGAGGGTTCAGACAAAGAAGGAATACCCAAGGGTACACTCCAGAGTCTTAAGTCAACAGCACTGGCAGAAAACCAAGTGCTCTTCAGAGGATCTGGTCATGTCGCGGTGATGACAGGGAGCAGGCAGGCCAGAGGGTGCAGAGCTGGGCTGTGCTGCCCGGAGCCGTGGGAGCAGAGGTCCTTTCACACCAGATTAAACATGAAGCCCTTGGAGGGTCCTTGGCATGCCTGACCCCTTCTGAAGGTCACTGATCTCCACTGTCTGGCATTAGGATTTGGAGCTGCCGCCAGTAGGGAAGTCTCTGGTCAGGGTTCATCTCAGAGTCATGTTTACAGAGGCAGTCCCTGTGTAAGGGGGGTCATAGCCCAAGACAGACGTGGTTGGGGGCGCGGGGGAAACGCAGGGCTGTCAGGAGAACCCAGAGGATGCTCCTTGCTCTACAAACCCTCCCTGAACCTGGATGGGGTGCAGGAATCTAGGAGCCTCCCCAGTCTTTACAGCAGGCGTGACATCCCTGAATCCAGGACCACTGCCAGCCCGAGGCCACAGAGATGTGAGGACCCCAGCCTGGCCTGTGGGGCAGGGCAGCCTCGCCCTGGTCTGGTCTGGTTTGTGTCATGGAGCTCGTTTCATTTTTCCTGAGAAGGGAGTCCCAGCGTTGATGGCTACAGCACACAGGGTCATGGAAAAGACGCTGGAATCCAATGCCAATACCGAATAAGCTAGTTGCATCCAGTGGGCAAATCACTCCACTTCTTGGGACCTGTGATTTCTCATCTGTGAAGAGTCCACATCTCCACCTTGCAGGATTAAAGATTGAATGAGACGTTGTGTGTAACGCCAAGGCCCAGCCCCGTGGTGTGGCACCTTGCCTACCACCATTCTCCGGATACTCTGGGCCAGATGGATGGACAGGCCTGGCTCGGCCCGAGGACCAGCCTTGGCAGGCTTTCCTGGCTGCCCTGCTCATGACCTGCAGGGGGCAGCAACAGGCCATGCCGCCGAGGCCCAGGCTGCCTGCTCTGCTTGCAGTCTGGGATAGAAAGTTCTCTGCATCGCTGAATGCAGCTTGGGTCGATTTGTTTTTAAATGGGTGATGTTTGAGATTCCTTTATGAAAGCCTTTCACATCTGGCATTCAAAGAAAATCATCAGTCTAGACTCTCAGGCCCGATAGCAGCTTGTATGAAATTTGGGCCTGTCTTTTGCGTGCCTCCCTGCTCCAAGCCTCTGCTCCCGCCCTCCCTCCCTCCTTCTCTTCTTGTGACCTTTTATCTCAGCGGGAGCTCTGACTAGAAAGAGGGTTCTGGAAATGTGGTGTGTTTCTCATTAAGTTTCTGCAGCATAAAAGTCACGTGATACAAAGCTCTTTTCCCCCCTTCTTTCTTTATCGTGTGTTATCTACAATGACTCCTTCTGCTTAGGTTTTATTTAATTTGAGGTGATTGGAGACCGAAATCTTGTTGATACAAGATTTTTAAAAATCTGTTTCTAGGGTGCTGGTGGTATGTGTGGTTCATTTTTCCTTGACATTGAAGTGGTCAAACAGAATTCCAAATAGAATCAAATCAGTCCTTTGCTAAGGCCCAAATGTCCCCTTTCCCTTCTCTTTCCAAGTCTGAAAATTTCTTTCAAACTTGAGGCCATGACTTGGGAGATTTTAAGGATGGAGGCTGCTGAGGGGGCCCTCAGGAACCCCGGGGGGCTGTAGGGGGTCTCCGGGCTCTCGGAGGGTCATTGCTGGGAGTGAGCTGCTCCCTTCCCTGCATCTGTGGAGGGGCTGTCATCTGAGCCCAGGGAGAGAGACAGAGAGAGAGACAGAGAAAGAGAGACAGAGAGAGAGAGAGAGAGAGACAGAGACAGAGAGAGAATGGCACAGGTCCTGACAACTGCCAAGTGTTCTTCATCTTTTCCTGGGGCCCATGGCCCTACTGCTCCTTGAGGCTGTGTGCCCTACACTGCCAAGGTGAAATGTAAAGCCACAGGTCAGAGTTCGTGCAGCTGGTGTCTCAAAATGGGCCTGCAGTTTCCTGCTTAAAGCAAAGGCCTATGAGAGCATGAATCAAGTGACCTGCGCAGGTAAGCATTGCGGTTAGGGTGGTGTGAGCCGAGGGTCTCTTCTCACCCATCGCTCGGCAATGCTTAGCCACTGGGACTCCTCTTCCCTTGGTCTTCACCGTGGTCTTGGCACTGGGAGTGGCGGCCTTTCATTTTCCTTTGTCATCCTGGCCACCTTTGGGCTGTCCAGGGGCCCTGCCCCTCACTGTGCTGGCTCAGGGGTGACACCCAGGCAGGAATGATGATGGCTGTCTCCACGCCTGGCTCTCTGCTGACTTGTACCCTTCCCTTCTCCTCCTGAGGCATCATGTCACCCTCTGTTACCAACATTCACAGAAGCCTTTAGGACTCAGCCCTGCCCACTGAACCACAGAATAGAAACAAGGAGTATGTGTGTGTGTGCGCGCGCGTCCATTTCTCCTCTGACTGCCACTAATTCCTGTGGGAAGCTGGGCAAGTCCCTTCCCCTCTGGGCTGTCCTCATCTATAATCTGGGTCTTGGATCTGAGGTTTGCTAAACTCCCAGCTCAAAGAACCTGTGGTAGGAGTCAGCAAACTGTTGTCCACAGTTTATTTCCATAAAGTTTGATTGGCACACAGACATGGCTGTCACGCACATGCAGCCTCTGACTGGTTTTGCGCTACGGAATCTAGTAGTTGTGACAGAGACTAACTGCATGGATTGCGAAGCCTAAAATATTTCCTATCTGGCTCTTCCCAGACCCAGTGTGCTGACCTCTGCTCTATCGCGGCAATTTTATTTTATTTTCCCTGGACGAAGGCAGAGTTGCACCCACAGCCACTGTAATTTTGTTTTGTGGTGACAGGTCACTTGAATGAGGCAGCGGAGGCTCTTCCAGGATCCCAGCCAGAGAGCAGGTGAAGGACTCTGTATTAGTCAGCCCAGGCGGCCATAACAAAATACCAGACTGAGTGGTTTAAACAACAGAAATTTATTTTCTCACAGTTCTGGAGGCTGGGAGTCCATGGTCAACATGCTGGCAAATTCTGAGGTCTCTTTCTTGGTTCATAGGTGGCTGCCATTTTGCCGCGTCCTCATATGGCCTTTCTTTGGTGTGTGTGTGTGTGTGTGTGTGTGTGTGTGTGTGTGTGTAGAGAGAGAGGTAGTGTGTTGGCTCTCTGGTGTCTCTTTTTATAAGAACACTAATCCTATTAGATCAGGGCCCCGCCCTTATGATTTCATTTAACCTTAATTCCTTAATTCCTTCCTCATAGGCCCCAGCTCCAAGTACAGTCACATTGGGGTTGGGACTTCAACATATGAATTATGAGGGGGCACAATTCACTCTGTGATAAAATCCTACTCCTTTTCTCAGGAGACTTTCTAAGTATGCCAATGTGACAGATGGGGACACTAAGGCAGTGGGGGCTCAGAAGCTTGCTCTGTGCCTTCGGTTGGATTTCTCAGAAGAAAACCCTGCGATGAGGACTTTTGGGCAAGTGATGCACTGAAGACGTGCTCCCTGGAGGACTGGCCCGGGAGTCAGGGAAAGGCAGGGAGAAAGCTCAGGGGAAGTCCCACAGCGAGTGGGCAGGGTGGCTCCAGCCTGACCCTGCAGGGGAGCACTGGAGTGTGAGTTCTGTCTCAGAGTCTGAGACGCCCACACCTGTCAGGCACTGGCTGAGGGCTGCCTTGAGGGACGTCCACTCCTAGGCGTTTCCCACCTCTGCAGGCGTGGGCAAAGTAGTTCTAGTCGCCTGAGGATAGTCCGTCAACAGGAGTCGCAATGCAGGTGTCAGAAGCAAGGTCACGCAGAAGCCAGCAGGGGAGGGCCACACCTCAGCTGTAAAAGGGTGGGAGGGCATGTGGGCAGGGCACTGACGGGGGGTTACATCCCACAAAGGAAAGTCCGCGTCAATAACAAAACATACCGCAGCATGTCTAGCCTCAGTCTGGTAAAACGAAATCTGGCACATCTTCAAGCGTGTCCTGTGCGTGGAAGGCCTTTGAGGAAAGGACTAGACCATTTGTGTTCTTGCATTCCCAGACCTGGCACTCAGTAGGTGCTCAGTTAAGTTTGAGGGCTGCTTGCAGCGTTGGCTGAGTGGATGCTTGGCGAGGGGCCAGAGAGAAGGACAACAGGCTGGGCTCAGTCTGAGAGGGCCAGCCCTGCCCTGGGCCTCTCCTCACAGCTGCGACGCCTGGACCAGACTGACCGTCCAGGAAGGCTTGGGGGCTGACCATTTGCCCCAACAGAGGGTTTTTCTGAGTCTGAGTTTCAAAGACTTTCTTTGCCACACAGAGGAGTGGCCTTCCGCAGGGATGAGGGCAGGGGGCACTGAAAAGTTGGGGGTGAGATGGGTAGGAACAGGTGACTCGCATGTGGCCTGAGTGGGATTTTTGTTTCTATCTTGATCTTTTTACACATCTCTGAACAAAAAGAACGGTGGCTGATTTCATGCATTTTTTTTGTCAGTTTTGTCACATTGCCTGGATTTCCCGCCCGCCCCCCCGCTTTGGGAGAATTGAACTGAAAAACTATTAGAAATAATAAGAGTTCAGTAAGGCAGCCAGTCACAAAATAAATGTACAAAAATCAATAGCTTTCCTATTTCCAACAGTAACCACTTAGAAAAAATAATGGAAAAGAAAGATCTCGTTCACAATAGAAACAAAAGATATTTATCACCTCCAAGCAAACTTCTGGGAGAAGACACATGTGCTGCCCTCTCCTCTCCGTCCCAGGCTCCCTCTGTGGTGGGACAGGCAATTGTTATGACTACAGCTTGGATTCTTGGCCCCTACCCCTCAGACCTTGCAGCGGCAGGAATGGGGGCCAGCGTTTTCCCCGGCTTGCTTGGCAGGAGGTTTTTGCCTCCTCTGAGGCATGTTGAAGATATAAGCTCATGACAGCTGCTCTGGGCAGCTGCCAAGGGGCTGCTGGGCCTGCTGGTTTCCCGTTGTGGTTACTGTGGGTGGTCACCCGAGCCCAGGGCAGGGCCTGGGTTGCAGGCCTTTTGCTGGAGCAGGGAGCCAGAGGATGTGGTGCTGTTTCCTGGAGGGCCGGCTGACTCTGGAGGGCTACCAGGCTGACCATTTCGACCATTCTGGGGTGTCTCGATGGACAAGCTGGCCATGCCAGTGTGAGTCCAGGGCACAAATGCTATCACTGTAAGAGTTTCTCCTGTAACCAGGATGGTGTCATGTCTGGAATAGGATTGCATCAAGGGAGAAATCCAGGGCTTTTTTTTTTTTTTTTTTTTTAAATCTCAGGAACATTTTAGGATTACCTCTGACTTGGGTGGAAGTATCACATGTATTAGTCAGGATGTTTTTCCTTTGCAATGGTAGAAATACTAGCTTAACTTGCCCCACCTCCTCCCGTAAAAAAAATAAAACGTACAAAACCCAATAGGAGTATCCTACCTATTTCCCTTGGCACAGGGCACACCAGCTTGCCTGCCCACTGCCAGCCCCCATGGTTGCCTAAGGAGCCTGCTTTGCCCATTCTCCTGGGGGGCCGGAAATGAAGGGGGTACCAATGTCCCCCCAGGAGCAGACTGACACAGTGACAGGCAGGAGAGGCGGGTCAATACCCCGCTCCCTTGCCTCTCCGGCAGGAGGGCTCTGAAATGTCTTCTCCAAAAGGTCTCCCAGAGTTCTGGAGTGGTACTGAGCCCAAGTCGGCCTTCAGCGGTTACCCGCTTAGCAAGGCACCTTCTCTTTCTTCTCTCAGTTCCTCCTTTCCCCACAGATATTTTCAGGGATCAATTCTTAAATAAACTCTTCGCATATGCATCCTTTTAGGGGGAGCCTCAACTGAGAGAGAATGAGGGAGAGTGAGAGATATTGATTTAGCCTCTCATAACTGGATTCCAGGCATAGATTTGGCTTCGGATAGGGTTGGACCCAGCAGACTCAAACAATATTATTAGGACTTGATCTCTCTTTTTCCATCATTTGCTCTGCTTTCTTCCCAGGCAGAAATTCTCAACATAGTGGCTGCCAGCAGGCCCAGGCTTATATTCTCCCAACTAAACTATAGCAGAAAGAAGAAGAACGTGTTTTTGTCAGTGGTTCCAAGAAAATCACAGAATTGCAATTCAGTGGCCCGACTTGCACACCTCTGAGCTCTCCCTAAGGCCGGGTGGAGGAAATGATCTGATTGGCCCGTCCTGAGTCATGTGCCTGTGGTTCCCTTTCAGGTCCTCTTCTGTACACTTTCACTGTACTTCTCCCACCCACACCACTGCATGCAGTGGAAGCAGGGATGAGGAGCTTGTGTTTTGGAAGTAGATAAAGGCAGGCACTTACCTGTGTGCGTGTGCTGATATCTATTTGTAGAAGGCAGGAGCCTTGGATTCCTTTGTGCCTCTAGAATCTGATCACTTGCTAACCATCAGACAACACTGGCGAACATTTTCAGGGAACCTGGGTGAGCCAGACCACTCTTTTCCTCAAAGTTAGGAGATGAAAAGAAAATGAACATCACAGAGGAAGGACTGCATCCCTCTGCTTTTCATTCTAGGGATTTCTGTAGAAGAAACCAATCTTGGACAAGAAAATAGAAGGTGGGAAGGGAACTCACATCCGGAGAGTGACCGCTGCATGCCAGGCTTCCTCTTAGCTCCGTAGGTTGTGATTCATTTAACGTGAGGCCTGTGGCGCTCCCCTCAAGCCGGGAGACGTTAACTCAGGTGCCGAGAAAAACACAACACGGCCTCAGAGCCTGGACTGTCTGATGCCTCAGTCACTGGTATTTCCACTATTCTAGAGGCCTTCTGTTGGGAAGTGGTGTTGGGAGAGAGAAGTCTGCTCTGCTGGTTCTGGGGATAAGATTAACTCTCTGCGCACGAGTCTAAGTCCTACGACACTGGAAAGGAGACACGTTAAGCAAATGGGGTATAGTCATAACAGTGTTAAGAACGAGAGCCTACCCATCAGTGCCTGTGAAATCCCAAACAGTGTAATAGCAAAGAGTAAGCAGATCCAGACTGGAGAGACCCGTCTGTGGACTCCAAAGTGCAGGCAAGAGAAACAAAGGACCGCGTGGCTCCCAAGAGCAAGGACTCTGCCTACTTTGTGACGACTTTGTCCCCAGCGCCCAGGACAGTGCCTGGCACACAGCATGAGTTTGGTGAGTGAATGAACAAGTGGACACACGCTAGCAGCTTTAAAAAGCAAAACGAAACAATGCTACTTGCCAAATGTCTTTCCATGACAACAAATAAATAATTCCTGATGGATGCATAATATCTCCTCATAGTTCAATTTATTCAACACTTGATTGAATTAACAGTTCAAAGGTGTTTGATATATTTAACAATTTAGTTCCTTAGTTTTGAACACTGGATAGTTTACATTTTCAGGAGGATATTAAACAATGCTATGAGTGAACATCCTTGCATTTACATTTTTGTAAAGTTTTCAAATAATTTTCCTAAGATATATGCAGAAAAGAATTGCTTGGTTTAAATAGCATGTATGTGTTTCAAGGCTTTTTTTTCCCTTTTCCTTTTTTTTTTTGGATGTGCACAGCCAAATAGATATCCACATATAATAAGGAAAAATGTAATTTATTTTTACAATTAAATAGCATTTGCCCTTGACACAGTCTTGGGCTAGACTTATCAGATATCTTAGAACCTATTAGCCTTCCGATGCTAATTAATTAATTTTTGCGGGTTATTGTTTAAGATACGTGGGCCACCGGATAAGATTGGAGAAGCCTTTGCTTGCTTTTTGTGTCCACCATCCTGCTCCGTGACTCTTTGGTGAGTCTCTGCAGAGCATGAGGATCGTGTCTCCAGGTCGGTGACGCCGCGTCTCCTGTAGTTTATATCCTGCTCTGCTTCCTCTCCACCCCATAACCTCATTAGTGCCTCACACAGGATCCAGATTCCAAAAATACTTGTGGAATTAAGTGTTGGCAAGAGCGTAGGAAACCCAGACTTGCACACACTGTTGGTGGGAGTATTAATTGGTGCAGACACTGGGAAGGCAATTTGCAGCATTTATTAAAGTGTAGAATGTGCATACCCTGTGATTCAGCAATTACACTGCTCCACGTCTTCTCAGGAGAAACTTTTGCACATGTGCAGATGGTCACTGCAGCCCTGAACATAATAGTGAAACTGGAAACAAATGTCTATCCATAGGGGAATGATGGAAATACTGAAAAAATTCTGTACTGACTGAAGTAGACCAGAGACGAAAAATTGGGTCCTGTGTGTTCAATCCAGTCCAGCAGACGTATTTTATTCACATTGCACAGTATTTTTGCCCCATATAATCTATCACTGTTTTAGTACAGTTGGTTCTTGTTACGTGTGGTAGTTATGTTCTATAAATTCACTGCGAACACTGCATTAGCGAATACTGAACCATTACTCCTCGGGGAAACACAGGGCTACGTTCCTGCTAGTCTCTGGCTACATTTTCATCGACCAATAAATACATGACCTTGTTTTATGTGTGTTTTTATTTAAAGACAGCGTATCTAATATACATGATTGACT
Source organism: Rhinolophus ferrumequinum (assembly GCF_004115265.2). Classification (NCBI taxonomy): domain Eukaryota; kingdom Metazoa; phylum Chordata; class Mammalia; order Chiroptera; family Rhinolophidae; genus Rhinolophus; species Rhinolophus ferrumequinum. Next base: position 12,730,287 of record NC_046300.1, on the reverse strand, counting down.
CTTTAACATGGAATCCACTGTCAATAGCACTGCCAGTCAGGCCTGCGCAAAACCTATCGGGCAGATGTCTTTTCTCCTGAAGGCACAGCACAGCCTTCGTGTGCTTAAGACCCTGGATTGCACTTCAGCACTTACGTTAGGGGCCATCCGAAACAGCAAAACAACCAGCACAAAGCACAACAGTGGGGAAAATGTGACATTAACTAGACCACAGAAAGGATATTTGTTTATGGGGCGAAAGCTGAAACACATGTCTGTGAGTGACCACAAAACTGCTGAGAGTAATAATTTTGGGGTTACAAATAAATTTTAGTGAGTACAGGCATTTGCAAATATAGAATCCATGAATAATAAGGATTGACTGTCTATAGCTCTAAAATACTCGTATAAGGACGGTGAAAAACACAACCTCAATTACCACAATTACTCCTAGATTCCTTAATGCTGTTGAGTATCCAGTCAAAATTCACATTTTTCTAAATTCTTATTTAAAAAATCGTTATGAATCCATGGATTTAAGCGTATTTGACGTGTTTTACTTCATTTGCGATGATCACTCTCATTCATTTTACTACTTATTTTTAAAGTTGTTATTATTACTGGAGATCTACTGTCCCACCTTAGCCAGTGGGAGCCTTTTCAGTTGGCATGACCACAGCAGTCGTATAATTATCTTGCTTTCTGCTAAATTAGGACATGTTTCAGGCTCCTCTCATTCGTTTCCTGCTCCAGGCCTGGGATTAGCTATTTCTCCAAGCAGTTTTGGTTCCTTTTATTGAGAAATGGTATTTAGAGATCTCTATATGCATGCCAGCAAGTTCTTGCTACTGACACTGTCATTGTTCCCAGTCACCTTGAGTGGACACAACTAGGAACTATAGGCAGGATCTGTCTGTATATCTCTAGCCATCTACCTAGCCATGATCTATCTGTCTGTCTGTCTGTCTGTCTATCTATCTATCTATCTATCTATCTATCTATCTATCTATCTATCTATCTATCATCTTAAAATACGTTATGAAGTTGAACTAATGCTTCCTTTTCAGTTTCAGGATTACATGGTTTTTACTTAAACTCTTCTAATATCTGCATTTCCTTCTTCCCACATCTAGAATCTTTGTTCTTAAAAACAGCATGGACGCTAGAATATCAGGCAGTTATTCAGTAATTTTTCCCACATTACCCAAATAGCAGTCTGAGAATAGCAAAATCACATGCTACCACCAGCAATATTATTACTGAAAACAGTTACTTTTATTGTTGTTGTTTTTGCAGTTCTTTTTGTACTTGGTATATATTCCAGTAAGAGTGTGCAGTTAAGTTTACTATAGCTTCCCTCTGTATTGTTTTGCCACCAAAATGAATACACAGTTAGGTTCATTTGTTTCATTTTTATATTTTGGGATTGATATTTTAAAATTTATTTTTGCCTTAAAATTTATGTGAAAAAATTATACAGTGTTAAAAACATATCTGAAAACCAAATATACTCAAATAATTCTAGCTTCTATCCCTTCTCACCCCTTCTATATCTTCCTTCCCCAGTAGTAAACCCTTTAAAATTTTTTGTGGTTTATTCTTCCATTGAAAAATAGAATTAAATCTGTATATATTTATATCTATATATCACTTCCTTTCTTGCAGAAACAATAGAATATGATACACATTTTTAGTCACCTTGTTTTTTTTTTTTTTTAAATCACTTTAACAATGTATCTTGGAAATCACTCTATAGTAAATGATGGAGATATCTCTCCCTCCTTATTGTAGTTATATAGTAGTTTATCATATGGATGTACATAATCTATTCATTCAACCAGTCCCAGATTTGGCATTTTGGTTGTTTTCCATCTTAGTCATTAATTATTTTAATTAGTGCTGCAATTTTCGTCCTCGTGTATGTATCTCTTTTGTAGTTTTGCCAGTATGTATTTGGGAAGATTCCAAGAAGTCTTGGATCAAAGGGTAAATGAATATGTAATTTTACCAAATATCTCCAAATTCTCCTCCATCGGGGTTATAGCATTTGCCTTCCTTCTAGCAATGTACGAGTATGAAAGTGCCTGTTTTTGCAAAGCTTCACCAGCAGAGTATATTGTCAAACTTGTAGATTTTTGTTAATCTTTTGGATAGGTGAGAAATTATATCTCACTGTAGGTCTAATTTACATTTCTCTTACTATTACCCAACTTTTTGAGGAAAATAAAATGTGTAATAACATATACAATGATGCATATCATATAAAAACCCACATCTTCATGTCTCTGGAAAGCTTATTTTCGCAGCACTAAATCAATATTTCCACACGGCATGACTGGTTGGGACTGAGTCCTAGCTGTCCACTTTAGATAGGCATCTATTTTCCAGTTTAATGTAGACTTCACTTCATCTCTTCACTGATTATATCATCTTCCTTTCCTTGTCAACATTTGAAGTTGTCATCTCATTCACTGTCTTGGAAAGTAAATGTATCAGTTATCTATTGCCACAAAAATGCTGTGTAACAAGCACAAAACTGCAGTGGTCTATGACACTGAGTGTTTGTGGCTCTTGCATCTGGGGATGGTTGGCTAGGTGGCTCTGCTGATGTTAGCTGGGCTTATTCATATATTTGGGGGTTTGGTTAGCTATCAACTAATCTAGATTGTTCTTGGCTTTAGGGTTATGGAGACATAAGTGTGATCCCCATTACGGAAAACATAGTGTGCATTGAATGGTGTGCTTCTGGCCTAGCTACTGCTCATGAGCCCTCACCGCTAGGTTTATGGGTGGGCCCTATATCCCATTCCGACCCAGATGTCCTATTGTTCTCTGGACCTCCCTTATTCCCCAACTTGCCCCCGTTTAACACATTCTCAGCACTCTAGTCTCAGACATGTGCTCAGTGTCAGTGAGGATTATTTTCTTCTACCTGGGTCTTTGGTTCTGTCAAAGACGGGAGCGTAGTCTGGCTCTGCATGGCAGTGCGTGCAGGGGAGAGAAATGGAAGTCGTAATAATGGCCTTAATAGAAAAAGGCTGAGTTCCCCGCAGGAAGGGGGATCGCATGCAACGGACCACATCTGGACTCAAATGGGAGCTCTTCCCTGGCTCTCCATCTTGCAACCTACCCTGTAGATTTTAGCCTTGGACTTGCCAAGCCTTCAAGATCGTGTGAGCAGATCCCTTAAAGTAATCTCTGGGCTGTGTGACCTGCAGTAAATTACTTACCTGCTTTGAGCCTTAGTTTCCTCCTATGTGTAAATGATCTTGCTTTGCTCGCTTTTTCACATGGGCCTCCCTTTGCTGCAGGATTTATGTTCTGGTTGAAATGGGAATTGTGGTATGTTTGAAGGTGAATAAGAACTGAACATCAGTATGTGAAGTGATCATTTGTAATCATGCCTTAGAATGTTCTGAATCATGTCAAGGTGTCAGGACACAGGCCACGATTTCCTGGGGTTTATACACTGGGCAAGATTGAGAGGAACTGAAGATTTTTGACTACAGAATGACAAATGACCGTGCCTCGTTTTCAGGTAATGTGAACAATCCGAGTGTTCAAAGAATACAGAGCCCGTACTATGTGGAGTGTTATTCTTGACAATTCTGGAAACACCGATCCGATCCTCACCTTGCTTTTCTGTGTTTGCCCTGCTCAAAAAGAGCAACAGCGGGGTCACCGATGGCCAGGTACCCCAGTCTGCATAGAGCTAGAATTTCACTCTATAAGGCCATTGTTCCCGCACCAGAGGCGTCTGGAGGCTGTGGAGAGCCTGCTGTTTGAAAATTCCCCCTCTGGAGGTGGGATTGTGGGGGGACTGGGAGAGTTCCACAGTGTTCTCTCTGGGGTGTGTCTCCCTATAATCTGTTTTTGCTTTAAGGGCCTGGGGGAAGGAATGTTAATAGGACTGGAAGGATGCTGGACGTGAACTCCGATGGACGTGGGGTGAGTCTATGGTAAAATGTACAAACGGCCAGGACCATGGGAACTCTGAATTTCGCAAACATCAATGACCCTGAAAGAGTCCCAGTGTCTCCAAACATCTCAGCATCTGTGATGAAGCTACACCCAGGAAGGGAGAGAGCAAAGGTTCTTGGATCCCAGGTGGTTTGTCAAAAGCCTTCTTGCAAAAGGCTTCCTTGTATTGTAGTTAGTGTGGGGGCTTCTGACCTTGGAGGAGGTGCCCTAGTGTTCACATCTATAGCTCCTTAACCCAGGGGTCCTTTTGGATCATGTGTCAAAAGGGGAACAAAATAAGTATAATAGAAGTACTTTGTAAACAACTCCCTTTATGGAACTTTAAGCTGTTGTAACAATTCTTATCATTACATTGATTTTCAACGAGGTGTTTTTATTCATCTCACATGGAGTGTAGAGAAACCTCCCCCTGACAGTTGGATGCAAGTTCTTGTCACTGTTCCAAGGAGACAATTCTCCCAGAATGTACTTTATGGAATCTTTTCCTGATGATGCTGTTTTCCTCTAAGTGTTTACTGGTGAAGCCCTGGGAGCAATATTATCCCCCAGACACCTTAATGTGGATAATATCCAACCTCTTATACCCTTTAATAAGGTGAACAATCTTGGTAGTTTACTTGCTGCGTGGTGGATGTGACACTTTGTCATCTTTACTCAGCACTGTAAGTTTAGAAACAGATGAAATTTCTGTTCCTGGCAAAACGGAAGATAAGAAGTTCTAAACCCTTCTATTACAAACAATGAAAAAATTCTGGATAAGACCTAAGAAACATAATTTTAAATGCATAGATGGCCTTGTAAGAAAATGAAGGAAGTCTTTAGAGACTAGGGGCCCAGTGGGAGTGGGGGTGCAGGGGTGTCAACGAACAATGACATTGCCGACCCTCTGGAGACACCGCAGCCATAGAAGTGAAGGGACACAAGACACTGGGCCTGCAGAGAGTTAGAGTGGGGTCTTCTATCCACACCGTATGAAGCAATGATCCACAAAGAGCTACATTCTTAAATAAAAAAAAAACATAAACCAGGAAAAACCCTCCTTGCAAAGGAATAATGCAAGGAAAGTTGTCTGTCCCAGCCTAGCCTGATTCTGAGTAAAGGGGGCAAAAGACCCTGTGTAAATCTGTGGACACGGGCTGGCTCTGGAGTGGGGTTGGTGCCTGAATGCCATTGTTTGATGAGATGGGAGATTGTAACGTTCAGGAAAATCTCTAACCCTCGTGTTGCCATGACAGTTCTGATGGAACCAAATAAGGACAGAAATCCCCCCCTTGACAGGAAGGGGTGATCCCTGAGAACCTGCTTAGGAATGCCTATAAAGTCACCCCTAAGTCTTGAATATTTCGTGCCTTCATTTTAAATGTGATAAATTCCCCAACTCCACTTGTCTTCGGGCAGCTGCGCTTCTCTCCGTCTGCTCACTCTCACCATGTTGAGAGTGTACTATCCTTTTTAAAAATAAATTTACTGCTTCCTTGGCTTATTAGGTACATCCTTGAATTCTTTTCCTGTGTTGTTTTCTGGCAACACCAATATCCAGCACAAAGCCTGGCCTGAGGTATTGGTCCTGAATAGATACACAGTTTGTTCCTTTTTTCATCTGAAAGATGGGGAGAAAGGTGCTGAGGGCAAAATAAGATCTGGGGAAGGTCCACATTCCACAGGGTATAGGGGGAGTTGAATCCGAGTGTCCTGGGGTTTTATTTAGTTCAAGTTCACAGTGGAATGGATCGAGAATTTGGAGTTCCTTACCCCAAAGGCCTACAGCTACTCTAGTCCTGATCCATTTACTCAATTCTTGCAGAGGAAGTATTAAGGGTTAGAATAAAGAAATCATCATGGTTTGGTAACCCAGTCTTTCCTTTTGATCGGGAGGGTGTGTTGTGAAAATTAATAAACAGAAACCTCATTTAAAATGGAGTCAGGAGGCTAGAAGAGAGAACTCATGCACAAGTCACACAACACACACTATTGACCCAACAGGAAGAGCTGTGCCTCGCATTTGCTACATCAGCAGGAGGAAAAAAAATTCTTCCTTGCCCAACAACAGCTCAGCCAATGAGAGACTCCCATAATTCAGCCAATGAAAAGAGATTATACTTCAAACTTTTCAATTTCCTCCAATAGACTCTTCATTTACAACAGCCCCTCCTAAATCCATAAAGAGCAGTCCCCTCTGTTTCCCTGGACTTGTGTGCATGGTCTCAGATTGCAATTCTTTGTTATTCCTGAATAAACTCAATTTGCTGGAGAAATTTGCTGACTGTCTGTTTAAGGTCAACAGTGTTTATGGTTGTAAAGTAGCCACAGGGACCCCGGATGGGGGTACAACCTTGAGAGCCAACAGCCTGGGAAGGGCTGGTGTCATTGGTAAATTGGTGGATGGATTGCTCTGTGTGTTTCAGAAAGCCCTTGCTCCCCTTCTGGGTGCTTCAGCACTCGCCCAAAGGGAATCATTAATCAGCCTGATTGCCTTAATTAAAGCTCTCCAATATTTCATTGGAGATTAATATCTATTTGCAAAGAGTTGAAGTTTCAACTGTTAGGTGTAATGAAAGCAAACTCTGAGTCACGGACACTCTAAATTCTATCAGCACCTCCAGGGCAGAACACTGCACATCACTTTGGAGGTCCTATGGGGTGCTTTTATGTTTGTGGAATAATTATGACAACTAACCATCATCACTCACTACCATTCTCCTACTATTACTAAATAATAGCAGCGACTGTTACATGCACCAGGCACTGGGCCAAGTTCTTTTGATGCATTACCTCGTTTAATCCTCACAACCATCCTATAAAGTAAGACTTATCATCCCCATTTCACAACTGAAACAGTTGACATTTCAAAAGTTTAGGTAACATGCCCAGTCGCAGAGCTAGTGAATGTCAAAGCTGGGATTTGAGCACAATTTGAGTCCATGTCCTTAACCGCTGTCCCCCAAGATGTTCAGGTTTCATTATGTTTCTCTTACCTGTGAGACCCCATGCTGTTCCCAGAAGGGTCATTAAGGGTACCTTTAATTGTTGGTATGTTTTCTGCAGGAAGTATCTGAGTACATGTCTGGCTTAAACTACCTAGCTTAAACTCTCAGGAAACGTGTCACCTCACACTGCTGGACAATGGTCCAGAGGAGGGTGGGTACCAGAGAGGAAGATGGGGATCATCACTGTGGTTCTGGCATTCAATGTGTGTAGGACCAAGAAAGGTATCCCCAGAACATGACGCTTGAGCTGAGTCTGAGGGTGAATGGGAGTTAACCAGGAGGAGGTGGTTGGAGGCAGCAGAACAGTGAGGGCGATGATGATTGAGTACCATAGACCTGGACCATGCTCAGCCTGGCTCAAGTGTGGCACTGGGGACACCAGGGAGGCAAGGAGAGGTGGGTGGTGGCTCATCATACGGGCCCTTGTAGGCCATGCTAAAGATTTGGAATTTATCCAGAGTGCAAACCTTTGTGATGGCATAGAAACCCAGAAATACTTGAATTGCTTTGTGGAAATGGTTTGGAGAGAGAGACTGAGGCACCAGAACCAAACAGGAGACTGTTGTAGTCATTCGGGAAGCTTTGAAGAGGAAGGGGAAAAGACATGGACATATTTGGGTGTGATTTAGGAAATCAAATCCATAGGACTTGGTGATCGATTTAATAGAGGGTGACAGAGAGGGACCTGAGGGTGTCACCAGGTCTCTAGCTTGAGTGAGTAGTTGGGACCACTCAGAGAGGGGGAAGGCAGGAGGAAGAACCAACTACAGGACGCTTTACACTAAACAGGTGTCTGATAGCTCCGGGTGCCACTCAGGAAAAACTCCCAAGTATGGCTTTCATGACACTACAGCTTTGAGGCTAGAGCAGCCCTGTTGGTTCGAATCTGTTTTCCTGAAGATGGCTTAGCGAGCAAGGCAAAGCAAAGGCTCATGTGTGTACCAAGTGGGCAAGTGCATTGATGCTGATAATCCTATCACCAAGACGGGCAGCAGCAGGACTTTTGTGTGTGTTTTTGTGGCATTTGCTTGGGGTGACTGAGTGATTCGAATGCCTCTTTGCTACTTGCAGTCGTGACTGCATAGTAATGCAGTCCTCTGTCTTGCCCAAATATTAATAAATATATGTTTCATAGAGCTATAGGCACCATTTTGGAAGGCTTTGAACAGGCTCTGGCTTAGGAAGAATTGATCTCTGCAGGGGCAGAAGCTGTATCTCTGTGTCACACACCAAGTCCCTTAGCTGAGGATTTCAGAGCTGTTGATGGTAAAGGGAGAGGACTCTCACTGTTCTTTCAGAGGTGATAGCATCTCCTGAGCTGGCTCAGCTGCTCTACCAGGACTGGGAGCCAGCATCTCTGATTCCCGCCTGAGCTGAGCCTGGAAAGATCAAAATACATCCACCTGAAGTGGAGCCTGGCTTATTCACAGGGAGCATGGTTCTCTCCGACCTTGCAGATCACTCACTACTTTTGATTTTGGACAAAGGGGCCCTGGGTGGAGAAATGGAAAGAAATGAAGGGAGTATGGTATAGGTGCCAGGCTAAGTGTGTACTTTTGCTCATCCCCGTAATGTTCAAAACAAACATTCTCGTTCCACGTAGAGATGAGGAGCTGGAAGCCAAGGGAAGCCACACCCCTGCCCAAGACCCCTCAGTGAGTCCTAGAGCTATGATCTCACCCCAGGACTGTCTGACTTTAAAACCCGTGCTCCTTTCTCAATAAGATACAAAGAAGAGAGACGATCCACAGGGAATTAGGGTGACACTTATGATTCCTTGTGTAGAATGGATATAACACCTCCAAGTTCCACCCAATCCCTAGGAAATCAGCAAGGCTCTGCTGAATTTATGGAAACCATGAAAACGAATGACAGAGTCATGTCCGAAATAGCCTCAAGGGAATAATAATAATAAAAGTCCCAGTGTGGGGACAGAGCTGGGAGGGCAATTTCCAGGCTCTCGGCCTCACGTGGAAAGGTGCTGGCTCAGGTAGTAAATGGCCATCAACTGTGATTGGGTGGCCATCAGCTGTGACTAGTTGGCCGTCAGCTGTCACCAGTGAGCCATTGCCACTAATATAACTGCTGTGGCTATGCTAGCAGCAAATGGGGGCTTGCAAGAAGATGGTGGCTGAGCTGGCAAGCACAGATGGCGGATTGCGGAGAAGTGGACGGCAGGTTGTGGATCGTGTAGCTCCTGCTTCCTGTGCCTCCAACCCAGCCGCCAGTGAGAATATAGTGGTATGACTCCCTTATCTATGGCTCCGTGGGTGTTCCTTTTTGGCCTCACCATATCCTGCGTTCTTGTGCGGGGAGCAGGAGCTGAGACTCCTCATGACACCCTGCATGACACCAAGTCTCATAAAATGATATGGAATGAGTGTTATATATGAGTCAGATTCTTGAAGATAATGTGAATTAGACCTGCCCATGCATTGTATAGATACTTTGCACATATAAATCTCATTTAATGAGCATAGCCACCCAATGAAGTAGGCGCTGTTATCCCATTGTACAGACAAGGAAACTGAGGCATTGAGAAGTTAAGCAATTGGTCAAGGTCATGTTGCTAAGTAAATGGTGGATTCAGAACTGATATGGGACCAGGAAGTCTGATCCAAAGCCTGTCCTCTTGAGCACTGTGCACTGTTACCTTCTGATAGCAGCTGGGTCACAGCCTGTTTGTGTGGAACATCATATGTGCTCCCATTAACATGCAGGAGGAAAGAAGGATGCTTACCATTGCCGTTGTTATTTAGTTTAACAAATAGACTAAACAGGGCAAAGGGATAAGCAGAATTAAGTCTGGACTCATCATGACTCACAGATGATACTTCTCTCAACTGAAAAAACAAAACAAAAAACAAACCTAAGAGATTCAGTGGAAAAACTATAAAAATATAAGATTGCAGTATGAGGGTCATATTTAAAAATAGCAAAATCAATGATTTTTCCATGTCAGCAATAATCACTTATAAATCTTACTTTAAAACCCCATTCAAAATAAGGATACAAGTAGAACGGTCTTATGGATACACTCAGCAGAAATATAGAGAAAAAATACATAAGCAGACAACAAAATTTTACTGAGAGACATAAAGGAAAACAATTTAAGAATCATACCTATGAGGAAATGGAAAGACCCACTACATGTAAGTATAAGTCCTATATTAATTGCTGAGTTGCAATTTTGTTAACTCTATGTCAGTATGTTTTTTAATCAAAATAATACATATCTATGGGTGACAATAATCCCCAAATTAATGGTTTTGTGCATTTCTTTTAACTATATTTTAATATAGGTCTTTTAATTGAGGTAATACATGTTCTTGGTTAAAAAAAATGAAACTGTACAAAAAAGTTTATGAAGAGAAACAGCTGTTTCTTGCTTCATCCTTCCCACCCTGAGTCCCACTCTTTGGAGACAGTCTTTATTAACACAAAATTTAGTTATTTCTTCTGAATGTTACGTACCTCCATATTTTTCACTATATTTTGCTGCGATTTATAGGCTGATCGATTTTGGACATAAATTATTGCACTCCTGCTACAATGGATGAAGACTTAGGTCTCTTTCGCCACCTCTCCGTCTTTCCCCAACGACCCCATACAATAATGTCACTATTTTTTCTACCTGTTGCCTTTGTCACTTTTGGGGATTTGCTAACTCTCTATTTCTTATTAGGTCAATAATAGTATCTTCTACCCTCTCATTTTGTAAGATGAAGGTGTAAACATCCCTACAGACCTCCTATCCCTTCCACTCTGTTATCCGTACTTAAATGTGTACAGCGTTAAGATGGAGGATGTTTCCATCGTATTCTTTTATCCTAAAGTCTTCTTGTTTGACTCAAACTAAATTTTAAAGGTGGAAAATCAGTAAATAGCGATTGCTTGTTGTGACTACATGTACATGGTTCACTGCAGAGCAAACTAGTGTGTGTGTGATGATGGCACCCTCCTTGAATAGGTTTTCTTTTTATTTTTCCTGGAGGTAAAACAATCGTTTCTTCTGTTTTTCATTGTTTGCTTTCATTGTCTTCTTCAGCCTAGATTCTAACGGAAGGCATCAGAGCTCTCGAGTCTCAGCCCCAATCCCTAGTCTTCCATCCTCTCTGCTCCTGTTTTGGGCTGACTGCCTGTCTCCAAGACAGCCCCTCACCCTTTCTGCTGACTTGACTGTTTCCTGGAGCCTGTCTAAGGCCTTTGGGAGCCGGGGAAAGCTCGCATCCCAGTGACTCCTAAGAAAGGACAGATGGGAGGTCATTTTTCTCACGGCCACGTAACTGAAAATGACTTTATTCTAGTCAAATGGCTTTAACTCTCATTGATCACCCTTGTCTGAATCATCCTCTTCAACCAGGGCTGCAAACTGGTAGATATTCTAATTTCTTCATTCCTTCCACATTTATCACCTAGAGTTGTTCTGTAAAGAAAAGATTTCTTTTTTTTTTTACTCATAAATCATCAACTAGGTATAAATGATTACTCCTCAAAAGCAGAGAATTGCTTAATTCTTCTCTTTTATTGTCACGGTAAGGAGTTGGTGAAAGTGTCACAGGTCAGGTGCATTTTGTTTTTTGTTTTTTTAATTGTCAGTTGAACATATTTGAGAAACAGAAAGCAAGAAAATTGAGGCTGCCGGTCTATGGGGTTGATGCAAAAGCAATCGACTCTGATTTCTGGATTTCTTCCTCTTCGGGAATCAGAAGGACAGGAGAGTCCTGCACCAAATGGATCAAAATCTCAAGCCTTTGCTTCAGAACAGGTAGAGGAAGAGGGCAGAAAGCATCCCAGCCTTTCCTTTATTGGCATTGCACAAACCAATATCCTAAGCACCAACTCGACCCACGGTAATTCTGGCGTTTTAAAATTTTATGCTCCGGATGTTTTTAGAATAATTGCTGTGCCTCGTGAAGCTGTGTCTGCCTTAGCACAGGCGGCTTCCTCCCTGCGCTCCCACAAGCCCTGTTCTCTCATGGGGGCTGGTGTAAAGGAAAAAGATCCCAAATGGCTCACCAGTCCTATTTGGTTAATCTGCTGTGTTACAGTGAATACCCCTGGGTTTGGAGTTCATTGGAGCTTTGCAGTAAAAGGAGAAAAAGAGGACATATAAAGTGTTTTGTAATCCTCTCATCTCTTGGAGCAAAGATTGCAATTTCTGGTTGAAAGGAACTCTAATCTGCCTTGTTCTGTTTGTCCCAGGGCAAAAACTGCAACCAACACCCCAAAGTGGCTTCTTTTCCTGATATGTGTACATATACTTACACATTCACCTACTCCTGCAGGCTGTAGATGTCACTCCTGTTTGGGGCCCCTCTGCTGCTGTTCTGGACCCTGTGCTGGGCCGGGGGTCTGTAGGGCTGGGACACAGATGGTGCAGCCACATCCTGGGGTAGGGAGCCATTTCCACACTCCTCCAGGAGAGTTTCTGGAAGCAAGACACAACTGCTCACAAAGAGTTTTCTTATCAAGAAAATGGCGAGGGGGTCTGGGCAGAAGTCCTGTTCACAGAGTGGTCTGTACGGTGGGCACAGACGAGGCTGTGAATGAATACCACCTCCACGCCCACCCGCGCCCACAAGGGCAATGTCTGCATCTCCTCTCAGTCTGCAGTCCTGTGCTCCGTGTGTAAATGGAATGAGTGGGGTCAAGTGGACGGCTTCGTGTGGAAGTGGAGGGGCAAGTCCTGTCAGCAGTGTCCATCATAAATGGGAAGGACTTTGAAGAAGGCGTTTCACCCAGAATCCTGTCAAGGAGAATGAAGCCACCAGGAGAGCAGAGCTCATGGCTCCCATGATTCCCATTTACTGTGCTATGTTTTTCTTTCAAAATGAAACTATATGGATGCATTTCCCCACTAATACTTGAATATTGTAAAAAAAATTAATAAATTCAAACACGATAGACAACGTTCAAATCCTCCCATCCCATGGAGGGAACCACTGTTCATAGCTGGTATACACAGTCATTCAGACTTAAAAAGTGAATAAATATATAGATATGTGAATGACGTAAATTTTATTACATACATGGAATCTCTTTGATTCTGTTCTCTCGCAACACATATTTGTTTTCCCCATGTCTGTGTAACCCTTGTATCACCAACATCTTCCCAGGTCTGCCCATCTTTACATGGAATTCTATCTTCTGGAATTTTGGACCCACCCCCCCGCCCCCGCCTTCTTCCTCCCTGCTGGTCTAAGGACCTGGCATCACACACAGGTCCGTGCTGTTAAGACGGGATTTTAATGGTAGCACTATATATCTTCCATTTTGAGATTTGGCTCTCTGGTATAATTTGATTTAACAAGTATAATTTAGTTTGGGACTTTCTGAAAGCTTTTCTTCCTCCGCTTCCTTTCTACCAGGCTTTGATGGCTCTGCTTGTTGTACATTTACTCTATTTATCACGGCCCAGTGCAGGCCCTGTGACTTGGGAGAGGTTTTGCACCTGTATGGGACCCACTCCTGGGTCCAACTTAAATCTACATAACATATGCAGAGGTTGCTATAACCAGCTGAACTGTACCTTCCTCCACCCCAATGGACACAGCAGAACTCAATAGAAAATTCCACTACAGGCAGAAGCAATTTACATTCTGGTTAGAAAATATAAAGCTTGAGACCAAACAAAGACCGGACGCAGTAGTTTGCAGTAGTTTCCAGCGGACTCTGCCCAGCCGACCCTCCTTTTACTTTAATAAATCTTCCTTCTGTATTTCTACCTGACTTATGAATGCTTTCATGACCGGGAGCTAGCAGCCACGACAGGTGGGCCCCCTTGTGGAGTTCTGGTTGACTTCTCATCCCAACAGGCTTCCCTAGGAAGGAGCTGGGGACAGGTGGATCTGTGTTTTAGCAGATCTTTTCCTCTCTGTGACTACACACCATGGTGACATTCTGAGAGAGAGAGAAAGAGAGAGAGAGAGAGCCAAAGCAGGAGGGCCGCTATAGCACCAACACCACCACGTGTGTTTTGGGATCCCCACAATTCGTGAAGTACTTCCTCTGTTGTTGCCTCCCAGAGAAGGTGAGTCTGTGAAGCTTTGAACTGGTCTATGCTCCTCCATCTGTTCTGGCCTCTTATTTTCTTCCTCCTTTTTTTTTCTTTTTTTTTTTACTGGGATGTAACTGACATACAGGAAAGTGCACACACCTGATATTTACAGTATCACGTAAATGAGACTGTAACCATCTGGATATCCAGCGCCCGATCAAGGTGCTGGGCATCCCAGTGCCCCCGGTTTCTCTTCCTGGCCTCCTTTGCAGAAGCTCTTCTGGCCGCCTGTTGGGTCACCGATGCCAGGAAGCTCATAGCTGGGCCACTACATCTCCAACCCCCGGACATCACTTCCTCAACACGCCCCACCGCTCCACAGGACCTTTTCCAAAGAAGTCACCAGTCTGGAGGGAACAGCCTCTTCCCTTCAGTTTCTTGGTTCTTCCCAACTTCCCATTCTTCCAATTTCCTGCATCCCCGCTGAGGCCTGGACCCAGCTCCAGACCAGCGCTCCCAGCAGCCACCCCCCGCGGCCCTGCCACAGCCCAGAAAGGGTTAAACACAGGAGAGCACCGGCTCGGCGCAGTTAATCCGGGATTCTCCGCACTGATCTCCTTGCCTGGCATTTGCATTTCTCTCCTTTGTGCTGCCTTTTCTTCCTGTCTTTCCCCTGGCCCGGGTGCCCGCATTAGCATACCGCGCCAGGCGCGCCGGCTGCAGGGCCCCCCGCCGTGCGCCAGCCTGCGCAATCTGCAGGCGCCATCAATTTTTCAGCACTTTTCTCGTTTCTCATTACAGTCAGGCCCAAGCGGCTCCCCACTCAACACCCTCCCCAAGCGTCCTGCTGGCAAGCTGGCGAGCCGGGTTTGTCACGTTCCCCCCCCTCCCCCCCCCCGCCTCCCCCCCCCCAGCATGCCCTTGCTTGTTGAAGCTCCCACCATAATTAATCATAGTACAGTATTAATCCTGGCCAAGGCTGTCTGCCTGAATAATTGTGTCAACACGCTCTGGTGCCTGGGTCCGACAGAAATTTGACCAACCTTGTGCACTGGACAATATCTCTGTACCCGCGGACTGCCTCGGGACCCTGGCTGCATGCTGGCATGCATGCACACATATGCACCGGGCCTGCTTGCACACAGGTACAGGCACACACGCTGCGCACAGGTGCTAGGGAGGAGCAGAGTGGTGGAACTCAACAGCAAACAGCATTTCTTTTCAAACCAGGAAACATGGCCACACAATGAAGTTATCTTTAGGTACCAAAGTGGGTGGTTGTCATAGCGATGTGTGCATTATTAAGAGAGTGTTGTTCATCCTGGCAGTTCATCTTATAATGAGGCTGACTCATTATCAGGTTGAAGCAAAGTTGGCTTTTGCTCTCCTTTTTGCTGTGGGCCTGGAGTCCAGTGGGGTCCCCAGCTGCAGCTCCAGCTCCAAACTGGATCACTGACTTGCAACATGCAGCTTTGATTTGATTACCCCATCCTCCTTTCCTGCTCTTCTAGGGGGACACATGCAGGATTGTGGAGCTGGGCAGGTCTCCTGGTGACTTTGCCTACTATCTGTCCCATAGCGGGTGTCTACCATAGTTTGTGATTCACTTAAGGGCACCTGAGAACCATGTTGGCCCAGGTAACTGGGCCTGTGTGAGTTCAAATTCTAGACTGGCCTGCAGTCAGTTCCTCTGCTATCCTTCTTCACCTGTTTCTCTTGCCCAGTCAGTCCCAGGAAACCAACTTAAACGACCAAAGAGCAGCTTTGCATCACGACCACCATTTAATGGGGACTTCTTTATTTCCCGGTGGTCATTGCAATTTTGTGAGTCCCCCGAGATGCACTGAAAGTTCACCATCACCTCAGGTTTGGGTTCCTGGTGACTCACTTTATGACCAGATGTCCAGTTAACTGTAAATCAGTTTGGAGATTGTTTGCCATTCCTTTTGTTGTCTGCTCCTGCTCGGGTTTTTATAGATTGCTACAAGGGTCTATGGGGCTCCAGTTTAGATTTCATGTAGCTTGTGATTTTCATCCTCCCCTTTCTATTGAAATTAAGTTGCTTCTAATTTTGCTCACCGTTTGGGTCAGGGGAGCATCCTCTACAAAGAGAAAGGAGAAGGTCAACAGGGTAACCCGCTGCCTGAGCATGCCATCCAGTGAGATGGTGGCCGTGGACGTGTCATGGCGAGCAGAGATGCTGCCCTCCCAGGGACAGCCATCAGGATGCACAGAGACCCCAGCATTGCCTATCTCCAATCCACCAGTTCCTGCAGGGCCTCTGGCAGCCCGGACTGTAGCCCAACGACAGGCTAGCATTTTGTGGTGGGTTTTCTCAGTCCACTGACATAACAATCATCTGGGGACTGATTAGAAAATACAGATTCTAGAGTCCCCTGACCAATTGGAGATGCCATTTTCAACAAGTTCCTCAGGTAAATATGATGCACATAGATTTTGTGTGTGTGTGTGTGTGTGTGTGTGTGTGTGCGCGCGCCTCTTTGTTAATTTAATAGTGTGCTTCCTTTTCCTTGTTCCCTTTTTAAAAGCAATATAGGGATATGGCGAAGTTGGTTCAAACGACTAGTCCTCAGGCTCCCTCCTCAGAAACTCCTACACTTTTCGTTTTTAAAGTATCTTTCCTGAGATACCCTTTGCATCATATAAATCCCCTTCACATCCATAAAGGACAGCGTCCTAAATGCTGTCCTAAATGTTTTGTCCCTTTCTTCCTTCACTATGCAATACGTCTGGGCTATGGTTTCATATCAGCGTACTGAGATCTTCCTCATTTTAAAAAAAATGGCCACACGGAAGGTTTTGTATGGGATGTAGCATATTTCGTGGGTTTTGAAGAAAGCTGATTATCTGCTCCTAATCAGGCACGTCTCTCTCCTCCAGCTTGAAGAATCTGGTCTCACAAGTCTGCAACAACACCTGGGAAAAGGCAGGCAGTTGATTTTTCTAAGCGCTACTTTTGAGCAGAAGGTGGCCTGTCTTGGTCTGGGTTCTCCAGAGGTAGACCCTGAGACCAGGATTCCGGTGTGGGTTGATACCTGGGAAGTGATCACGGAACACCTGTAGGAGAGTGGGGACGAGCTCGGGTATTTATACACCGACTTCTGTCAGCCACTGGTGACTGACTGGTTGTTTGTGGGCGGTGGTGTTAAATGCCTGGGCTCTTCTGGTCTACCTCACTGGCAGGTGGGTTCCAGTGGCCAGAGAAAGCAGATCAGGCAAAGAGATGCAGGTGCCAACCGCTGGAAGGCGTGCAGGTGTGCCCTGAAACAGTAAGGGAAGGAGGTCAGGTTGGGGCACCACCAG
Organism: Rhinolophus ferrumequinum; assembly: GCF_004115265.2. Lineage (NCBI taxonomy): Eukaryota > Metazoa > Chordata > Mammalia > Chiroptera > Rhinolophidae > Rhinolophus > Rhinolophus ferrumequinum. Next base: position 12,713,016 of record NC_046300.1, on the reverse strand, counting down.
TGGCTGCCACACAGCTCGAAGCCAAAGCCTTCAGATTCATCTCTGTACTCAAAAAGGGCAATGGACAGGGGTGTGGTGCCAGAAAAATGGATATTCTATTTCTCGTGCTGCTCCCACTGGTGACTTGGGGTGAGTTGAGTCATTCAACCATTTGGAGCTTTACTATCCTCATCTGGAAAATGGGGTTAATATCACCTACGTCTCAGGATAGCTTTGAGGATCACCTGGAATTTCTAGTGTTGGAGAAAGGGCTTTGGCTCTCTACCTGTGGGTCATTACCGTCACTGTGCAACAGCTGACCCTCCAGGAAGGCGTCCTTCCGAACCTGCCCGACACCATCACATCTGGCCAACTCAGAGCCCCGTTCCCTGCCGTCATCTGAGTTCTTCTCCAAAAAGGCCCGAAGTCAAATCCAGAACCATCTGAATGGCCCCATGATGCCAACATGAGTAGGAACAAAATGGTTCCCAGGGGATCCTTTCCATCGCGAGAGCAGCAAGCCCGTGAATACGGGGGTAGCCAGACCACCTTGTGCGTTTTTTCCCAAACAGCCTGGGTTTTAGAGTCAGAAAGATTCTTCAAGTTTGTTTAGTTTGTTGGTCTCCAGCATTTTTCGCCTCAGAACCCTTTCTTGAAAGAGAGTGATGCTCGTAAGTCAAACAAAAGTGGAAGTCTCCTCCACTGGCATTTGGTGGGGGACCCAGGCTCTCCATCGGGGTCCAGCAGGCCTCTGGCTCCCCCAGCCTCTGCAGCTTGTAAACCTCTGTCCTGTGTACCCCTTTTCAATGAACGAGGGAAGAGATGGCGACGTTGTCATTCATTGCTGGTGTCTCTTTAAATGGGAAACCAGGCCAAAGCTCTCTGGGAGGGGGAAAAAACTAGTTAGAGCTGTTAGACCCCAATCTTGGAGAGGATGAAACTGGTGGACACCTCCATCCCCTTGCTCTGATTCTCTACTTCAAGGATAAGTTCTTGACTTCCTTCCCGCCCTCCCTCCCCCCACTACCAACTTGGTCCCATGGGAAATTTGTCAACTCATTTGCTGTGACACTCAGCACACTCCTTCCACCATCATGCTTTGCTCTCACTCACATAAACCAACTGAGATTCCTATTTATCACTGGCCCTACGGGATTGTCCTGCTGGGCCCATCTCCCTCCCCCAAAGCCTTCTGCTTAGAGGAGGGAGATGGCATACCCAGAGAGACCAGGCAACTTGTCTAGTGTGGTAACGCATGTGCAGGCGTCTGGCTCAGAGTGGTTTTGGCTACTTGCGTTTCCAGTCATTGTTAGTCAACTGCTTTCAGGCATCTTCTGTTTTGCCTTTCCTCTTATCCAAATTAGCCTCCTCCAAGAGGCCCTGCCCCTGTCACCACTCCAGTAATCAGCCAAATAGCACTGTGGACAGTCAGATTCTTGGCTATCGATGGGCACATCTTTTTGCCAGGGGAGGAACAAATGGAAATGGGATTAGATGTTGTCACGTGGGTTGGCAAGAACAACTCTGATCTTTCTATCACTACTATGCCACTTCCTGGCAGGCAGCCCCCCGATCCTCAATTTCCTCATCTGTAAAATTGGGATTGTGATACTTTCCTTATTGGGTTGCTGTGAAAACTACACAGAATGACATGTGTAAAGGGGATTTGGAAATAGAAAAGGCTTAAGAAGTAGAAGCAATTTCTTTATTATTGTGTCTTTTTCATGGCCATGGAGGTGTAATTTCTGTAAGGGTGAATGAACATAGGGAACCTGGCATGGGGTACAGAAGACACCTGTTTCTCCAGGGCACCATGCCCTGCCTGGAGAGAGGTGTTACAGGAGCTGAAAGTGCCGTTCCCACCACGAGGCTCTCTGGGGAGAAACAGGGCAGGAGCAAAGGGAGAGAAGATGATTCTGGGGGAACTGGATGTTATCACAGTCATTTTAGAGAAAGGCTGACCAGAGGGAAAGCCAGCCTCTTGTGAACTGGAGTTGGCTAGGCCTGAACTCAGAGTGTGAACAGAGTCCTTCTTATTGTACGGAACCTCTGACACCAGGAAATGGTGAAGCCAGCTCAGAATGGTGGGGGGCACAGGAAAGGTCAAGAGGAAATGGAGGGGTTTCCTCCAATTACTTGGTGAAGAAATACTGGGATTTCATAGTAGGACCGCATTGAACTGTGGATAGTTTATAATGTATCTCATAAATGGGGAAGAATGATATTTAAGAAAATATACACTGGTATTTCTATTTTCAGCTTCCTCATTTTTTATCGTAGTGGTCCCCCTCCCCCTGACCTTTCAAGGAATGAGGAGACCATCCTCAGATCATTGTTTCAGGAGACAAAAGTGACAAGCGAAAAGTAGAATGTAGCCTGCAAGTTTCTTCCTGACTTTGGGCTCCAAACACAGGAGCCCTCAGGGCATGGATGGGACTCATGCTCAGGAGGCAGACCAGAGTGTTTGAGGAGAGAGGGCTTCTCCCAGGGTTGGCAGGAAGGGAGCCAGAAGGAAAGTGGGCACACTCAGAGCTCTCACTCGGTCCTCCTCACAACAGAAGCCTCAGGTGAGCCATGGAAAGTGCCGGAAGCTCAGCTCCAGTACCTAGGCAGGTATCATTTCTAACTTCTCTTCTGAGTTCACTTGCTCTCATCTGCTTCCTCAGTTTCCATCCCAGATGGAGTCTGCCTCTCTGCTCAGTCTTCCAGCAGAATATCAATTTGGCTTTTATGTTTTCTTTATATGCCTCCATGCTATCTCTTAGCTAGATGACCTAGGCTCTTGCTTTGAGAGGAGAGTTTATCCCACTCCATGAATCAATCAGCATGTCTATTAATCAGTTTTTATTGCAACAGTGCAGCGTAACCAACAGCACACATTTATGGTTTTTGCTTATTCGTCTGTGGGGCATGGAAGGTGGCTCTGCTTCAGACTTGAGTCACCAAGGAGTTCCTTTCTCTGGTACCAGAGGATCCTGGGAGCATGCCCTTCTCATGGCAGCTGGCAGAGCCTCAAGAGGCCAACCTTGATAAAGTAAGTGCATTTAGAGCCTCTGCTCATTTCACACCCACAGACATTCCACTGGGCAAAGCAAGTCACATGGCCATGCCCATTGTGAGTGGGTGGAGATGTCCATCTCGTCTCTTCTAGTGGGGGCACTGCAGAGTCCCATGGCAAAGGACGTGGGAGCATAGGCTATGGTGGGAGTACTGAAGAGTTGGAAAAAGTAATCCAGTTTATCACACTGTGTCAGGCCGCATGCTCTAGGCAGCCTGGGAGAGCCAAGTATCTGACTGCTAAGGAGATAAATTCCCCTTTGGTGGTGAATCCTCTCTGTGAATTACCAAAAGGTGCCCCTTGTGGGCAGATGGATTAGCCAAAGTGCTCCTTCCTGTGGGATAAGACAGCCCCCAATCTGGGTACTTGGCTTGGCAAGTGGAGAAGGGGCTGGAATTCAGCCCCCACTTGCTCCCTGGGTGAGCACCCTAGTGCAGGGTCACCTGCAGGTGTGTTTACTGTGACCCTGTGCACACCTAGGGAGTAGCTCACAGGGCCTGCAAAAGCATTTTTGTCATAACTGACTTAAGTTATGCTGGCTGGAGCAGTCTGGGGTAGTTTTCTGTTTTTGTCAATCCAAGTTGAAAAGCTTGTGGGTTGTTTTATTTATTTATTTATTTACTCCACCTTCAAAACAGAAATGAGGATTTTTTTCCTTTCCAGAAGTAGCCTTGCCAGCCCACCACATAGGCTAAAGCCAATGTAACAAACAAAAAAACCCCAAGCAACCAAAAACGAGATGGTTATGAAACATTCATAATTGTACAGTAGCACATCTGTCTTTGACGAAAAGTCTTCTTCTTTCCCCAGGAATGACCACATAACCCACAATTACCCTCACATTCCAGCGTCAGAGGAAACACCACACCTCTTTGGACAAGAGTAATAACCATTCTGACCATACAGGCCCCTGAGTGCAATGGTCTATGTTGACTAGTCTTGCAGAGCAGATGAAGTGGATAGTGTATCCCATGGCTGTCCTCCAGTTTGTGTGGTGGCCAGGGGTGTGAACAGGTCACTTGCACCTTCAGACTTCCTAATTAATACAACAAACGATTGGAACTCCAGAATCTTTACCAATCGGCAGGGCTTCAGTTTGCATTTGGGGGCAAGGCCTAGGTTTTGGTAGATGGGATTGTTGGTCCTGCCCCCCTACATCCTAATCCTGGTCATGGTCCCACTGCAGTGGGGTGGAGTCCCCATCCCTTGACTTTGGGCCCAGCCATGTGACTTCCGTGGGCCAGTGATATATGGGCAGTGATATAAGGCCAGTTCTAAGCTCAGGCCTTAAGAGGTCGCGGATGTATCTGGTTCTTCTTTTGTGTTCAGAGAGACCTTCTAGGCATTGGCATCCCCCTCAGATATGGGCCCTGGGATGAATACATATGGAGTAGACATGAATCAAACCTCAGTGAGAGCTGAGACGAGCCACATTCAAAGCTTGAGGCAGAGCTGCCCAGCCAAGCCCAGCCTGGTCCAGCCAACCTCCAGCTGAGCCATGGACCTGCAGACCCACAGATACAAGAGTAAGAAATACGTAATCATTGCTATTATTGGGGGTTGTTCATTAAACAGTATTATTGCAGCAAGTTAACCGATACACTCATTTTCTAATAGGATGCCCTAGTATATTGACCTTGGACACTGGACTTGGCAGGGGCCTGGGAGGCACCCCAACAGACAGGCCACTCTCTTTTTGACTTGAGGGCTGGCATCTGCATGAAGGAGAAAGTGTGTGACTCAATTAAGATACAATTAAGATCCTCCTCCATGGTCTCCCTTTTATCTCCTGTGCTCATTATCCTGCTTCCTTTTCTTCTCACCGTGGGAATGGTGTGGCTGATGAGTTTGTCTGTGGCCCAACTTCTGAACTAGAGATGTCCGGGTAATTAATTTGGATTTAAGTTCCTCTAGCCAGCACTTGATAGACCCACAACTGAGTGCATTGGAAGGCCTTGATTTCTCCTGGGCATTTTTTGGGTACGTAGAGGTCAAGAGTCATTTAGTACCTGTCTATTTAAACCCAGTCTCAAAGTGAGTTTTGAAAAATGTATGAAAATGTACAGTTGTTTCAAGTGACTTAGTTTACTCCTGGGACCCTCATCCCACCTCCCTAATGTTATGAAGTTTATTTGCATTTCATCTCTACAATTTGGTTACAGAGCAATTCTCCCTCATGAAAGTATAAAATATTTGCCAGGCACAAGGCTTGGCTGGAGCTCAGGCAGAATATGGGCCATAACACAAGGCCCCCATTGAAGTAAGGCGATGAGCAGCTAGAAATGAAAATGTAACTTTGTAAGACAAGCGAGGAAATAACTCAAGAAGTAATAGCCTCACTTTTACACATCATTGTGTCTGGATGCACAATGAGCTCTCCAACTTTGCATATTTCTTTGCCTTCTCTCCCCCCCCACCCCCCCCATTTGAATCTCCTCTAAGGCCTGGTCTTTCGAGAGGTCATCAGGGTTAAATGAAACGAAACCCTGTAGTGCTTACCACGATGGCTTTCCAAAATGTTTGCTGTGATCCACAGTAACAGCTGAATTTTGCATCAGTTCCTAACACACACACACACACACACACACACACACACCCCTACACTTTTATAGAAGTTTAATGTTTCACTCTTTGTCTTAGTCTGGGTTTTCCCTGAAGTAGACCCTAAGGTAATGATTCATGTGCAAGTGGTTTATTTGGGAGATGATGCCAGGAAAGACCAGCGGGGCAGTGGAGAAGTGAACCAGGGAGACGAAAGAAGATATTAGAGAGTGTGTTATCAGTATAACCTCACTGGGGAAGTCTGGAAACAGTTTTTGTGGGAGCCAGCCTTCAAATTGGCCCCCAGTGATTCTTGCCTCCTGGAATTCACGCCTTCGTGTAACTCCGTCCCACACTGAACTACGTGTGGCCTGTGTGACCGGTAGAACATGGAGGAAGGGATGCTACCCATAGTAGGTGGCCTCTGAGATGGCCCACCTTTCTCCATCTCCTGGAGTTCATGCCTTGGTGTAACCCTTCCCTAGAGTAGGGTCACTTATAACCAATAACAAGGGACCCAGTTCTAAGCAGTAGAATATGACAACAGTGATGGGTGTCACTTCTGAGATTAGGTCACAAAAAGACTATGGCTTTGCCTTGCTCATGCTCTCTTGCACTTTCCTTTACTGAGGAAAATCCAACTCCCATGTTGTGAGCTGCCCTATGGAGAGGCCCACATGGTGAGGAACTGGTGTTTCTGGCCAACGGCCCACGAGGCCCTGAGGTCTGTCAACGGCCCTGTGAGTGAGCCTGGGAGTGGATCCTTCCCAAGTTGAGCTCGGACACACCTGCAGCCCTGGCTGCAGCCTTGAGAGAAATTTTGAGTCAGAGGCACCAAGAGGCACTCAGCTAAGCTGTTCCCATATTCCTGACCCCCAGAAACTATGGGTTAATACATTTTTTCAGCTATTAAGTCTCGGGGTAATTTGTTATATGGCTGCAGATAATTAATGCAGCATCTGACTTTTGAGGCGAGGTCACTTCGGTCTCTCATTCTCTTGGATTATAGCCCTGGGGGAAGCCAGCCACAGATCAGGAGGACACTCAAGAACTGCTTTTGGGGGTTCTGTGTGGTGCTGAACTGAGGCCTCCTGCCAGCAGCCAGCACCAACGTGCCAGATGTGCACATGCGCCAGCCACGAAGAGGGTCATTCAGCCCCAGTCAAGCCTTCCCACTGACTGCAGCCCCAGCTGATATGTTGACTGCAATCTCATGAGGGAGCTGGAGCCAGAACCACCCAGTTAAGCTTCTTCTGAATTCCTGATCAACAGAAACTGGGCGATACTAAATATTTATTGTTGTCTCCAGCTGCTATGTATCGGGGTAAATTGTTATGCAGAAATAGATAACTAATACAGCATAGAACAAGTGACTCAGAGTTATTCTTCCCAATTGAAGGATACCCATCTGTTAGTGGATGAGGATTGCTTTTTGGGATAGCGAGTAATTCCCCCAGCATTTATTTGTGGGCAGAGAAGGCTTCAATGGCCAGAGAAAGCCGGCAAGCTGAGATGCAGGTTCTGGCAGTTGGAAGTCTGGCTTGTGTGTACCCAAAGGCAGAGGTGAGGGGACATGAATGGGGGGTTCCCAGGACCTGCTAACTCTCAAACTTGATTTAAATCTTACCTACATCATTTCCTTTCCTTCAGGCAGGCTTGGAGCTCCTACTCCGTCTTCAGAGCCTGGTTCCTCCACGATGTGATCCCTGGTACAAGAAAAGGAGAAGTCAAGCATCTTTTTACATATTTGTGTCCATCTGTGTTGCTCTCTTTGTTGGGTGTTGGTGATTCATGGGCCAACACTGACTGGTTGTTGATACTGTCTGTGACACGAGTCCCCAGGCGAGGCTTTCTTCCAGGTGCATGTCTAGGTCCATGAAGGTCCCTGCGGTAATTCCCTGATGAAGACCGACCTCTTCCACCCCCCACTCAGCTTTCACTAGGGAGCCTCCTGGTTCTGCCCCTCTGTGCCTGGCAGGCAGTCCAGCTGAGCAGAGCGTAGAAAAGACAAGTCAAGTCCAGCCACTTTCCGTGATGTCTGCTTCACCTGTGGGGGACCCACGTCATCAGCCTCACCAAACAACTGAGGTGTGGACACCACCAAGCTCTCCTCTTCTGCCTCCTGCCTCTTCTCCAGGTGTGTCCCCTGCTCAGGTGGACATAGTATACCCCTGAGGTAAGGCGCCAGGCTCCCAATCTTGCAGGAGTCCCAGATCTGTACCACTGAGTCTCGGAGCCTTCTCACTTGACTTTGCGGGGGAACAGCACTCACACCCTTTGGGAGGAATCACACTTCTCAGATCCAGCACTGCCTTCCAGTCGGTGGCTCTGCTGTGGGTTCTACCTTCTGTTTCTGGAGCAGCAGGAAGGGTCTCACCCAGCACCCTATGATACAAACAAAACGACTTCCGTAGTGCTGGGCGGTGGCTACTCCATAAATAGTCATGACTCCTTCTCAGTGTCGATGATGGAACCTGCACCCGGGGGGCTGGCCTGAGGACATCGGGTTTAATACACAAACGGGGCTCACAGAGAGGGAAAGGAAAGGGCACGCGCATCCCTGCCTCTGAGTGCAGAGCCTCTATTCACTGAAAGAATGAAAAACGAGCTGGTACAGGAGCCTTTCTAACAGAAAGCAAATGCGTGGGGACACTGAGGTCTAGCATCAGCCTCGTGCGTATGGGGGCACATGGGGTGGTGGACTTAGCCTGGTCTCCAGTGGCCAACCCCCACAAGCCAGGGGCTTCCCATCTTCGGCACCAGGCGGCTGATGTCCCACTTGACACTTTTCTATAAAACGTGGCCATACCCAAGCCCCTCACCGTGCACCCTCCCTTCCAGAGGCTGCACAGGCTCCCTCTGCTCCCCTTCCCTTTCTTCCTTCCTTTCTTGTTCCATCCCTATATTTTTGTATCTACTACAAAGGTCAGAAAAACACATCAATGTGAAGGACCCAATAATCCTGAGACCTGACTCAGGGATGGGAGGTGAGGAGGGAAGCCGCTCAATAAAATGAAAGAGAATTTAAAAATTCCCTGAACAAGGCACAGCATGGGGTCTGGATCAAAGGGCCAGGCAGCCTCATGCTCCTGTGCAAATGCTGGCCGCTCTGAGGCTGGGGCAGAGCTGGCCCTGGGCCTCCGACCCCTCCCCCTTTCCCTTCCTCTTCTCCTTCCCACCAGCCTTCCAACACACGTACGTACCTACGTACGTACGCAAGAACCACGCACGAACGTACGTGCGCACGCATGCGCACACTCGGTCCACCCCCTGACTGTTAAAGATCTGATGGCGGGTTTCCGGAATCTGGGAGGCAGCGGGGAGGAGGCCTTGGCAGGCCACGTATAGTCCTCAGTGGTCCCGTTTTCCAAGGCTTTCTCGAGAGCCCCGTCCACAGGAGAGACGTAAACATGCCCTTGGAGGACCTGACCAGCTTATGGATAGTGACAGAGGAATGGTCTGTTGTCAACCTGGCCTTTTCGGAAGCGACCTTGGAAAAAGGTGAGAAAATAACAACCCATCCGTCTGCAAAGAGCTGAGTCCACTGTTTAAAGTCGCTTCCTAGTGAATGGCAGCTGTTTCACGAAGTCCTTCCGACACCTAGCACCACCACCCCCTTCCACCCTGGAACCTTCTGGAGCAGGCTCCCCACGAAGCACCCACTGTGCCCCAGTACTCTTCACCTGGGTGCATTCTCTTCATCCTTAGTCTCTCCCATTCTGTCTGGCTGTTTCTTAAAAGTTAAGGATCTAAAACAAACCCTTCATGGTTGCCTTGTTTTTGTTTTGGCAAAAATGGTTTTATCTGGGCTATTGCTTGCTGCAGTAGATCAGAGAAATTACAGCTAGATGCAGGGAGATGAGAAATTTGAGTAGGTTTAATAGTTGGCAGCCCAAAGCGCGTTGATTTGTGCCCTTTTTTTTTTCCACCTCTTTTTCTCTGTTTTTCTCTTATTTATGCAGCAACGAAAACAAAAATAAATCCTGTATCTGTAAGCCACTTTCCACATGATTCCTCCAACAATTCTGTGTATGGAATACATATGATTCCTCCCATAAACTGAAACCCCAGAGAGTTAAAGTGACTTGTCCATTGCGTGGACATACCACAATTTATTTATTCTTTTATGTATGGACGTTTCAGCTGTTTCTACTTGGGATTTATATAAATAAAGCTAGTACTATGAACATTCTTCTACAGGTCTTTTGTGGACTTATGTTTTCATTTCTCTTGAGTGAATACCTACAGGTGGAATAACCGGGCCACAGACGAGGTGAATGTTTAAGTTCATTAGGAAGCCACACAATTTTCCATAGTGATTTACCAGTTTACACTCCCACAAGCGGTGCCCAAGAGTTTCAGTTTCTGCATATCCTCACCAACTCTTGGTATTGTCAGCCTTTGTTTCTAGCTATTTCTGTGAGACTGTACGGGTATCTCATTGCGGTTTTAATTTGCATTTCCTTGATGACAACGTTGAACACCTTTTCATATATGATTTGGCCCTTTGAATACCTTCCTTTTCATATGAGATTTGGCCGTTTGACTGTCTTCCTCAAGCCAAAAGGAATGAACTACTACTCCCCACAATAACAGATTAATTTCAAACACATGTTGAGTTAAGGAAGCCAGGCGCAAAAGAAAACATACTGTCTGATTCCATTTTTATGAAAGAACAGACAAAAACTGATCTATAGTGATAGAGGTTGTAATAGTGGTTGCCAAGGGAGCTGGGGTGGGGTTGTTGACCAGAAACGGGCAGGAGAGAAGTCTCTGTGAGTAATGGAAGTGTTGTTTATCTTGACCTGGGTAAAGATTTCACAGGATTTCTTTCCTCTGGCTCTATGAGCTCAGCCTGGCCCTTTGCCAGAACACCTCTGTGTGCTCACCTAGGGTCCCCTGGCTGTCATACCTGATTCACCAGCCCGAAACAGGGCTGGAGAAGGGAGACTGGCGACCTCTGAACCACATTTTGCTTCCTCCCATGTTAATAACTTTTGCTTCGTCACACAACTAATCAAACCCACTTGGTCCAGTGGTTCATGTTTTGCATTGCATAAAGGTACCTGACAGAGGGAGTGAGTAGGCCCTGCAGCTTATGCTGTAGGCTCTGGCTGTGGGCCCTGGCTGTGCCCTCCAAGTCGGGTACCTTTTCCTAAACATCCTCCAAGAGGGTATATGTTTTATAATTTTGTTGGAAGTCCTCCTTTAAGTTAACGGTGGCATTGTGGCTAAGTCTGGGTCATGAAAAGCTGTTCATGAGCAAAGCCTACCTTGGTCCTTGTTGAAATAGCAGTTTCTGATCATTTTGGTGGGGAAACATCTCTTCTTAAAGATAGAAGCCCAAGTTGGGAACATTTTTATGCTTATTCATTCATTTTTTTTCATCCCTTTTCCCCATCTACTCATCATCCATCCTCCACCCAACCAATATTTTCTTTGTACCTAAGTGAATATTATGTACTGTGCACCATGCTAGCTTCTGGAGATGAACTGGGTGTTTTTGTTTGTTTTGTTTGTTTGCTTTTCTTTTACGCTGGGGATGCAATGGCATTTTTATTTTTACACTTCTGTCTCTGACGTCCCAGGACTTTGAAACATGTCTGTCCAGGGTGTGAAAAGTATCTTCGATTTCCTGGCTGGAGAGCATAGCTCTGCCTTTGGATATCACATACAAGCTGGAGAAAGCTCCACCAGGCAGTTTTCTCAGCTTCGCACCATCAGCTATCTGTGGTTGAGGAGTCTTGCCTGCCTGAGCTCATTTGTGCTGCTACCCTGTCTGGTCTTTTGGCACCAGAGGGCTAGTGGAGGGTCTGGTATAAAATGTAGCCTCTTCTTCCCATTTAGATGTAATTAAAGGATAATCTTGCATTCTGAAATAGAAAAATAAATTAAGGTCGAGTACCATGACAATCAATGTGATAATACCTTTCATTTGTATAGCCCTTGACCTGCTTCCACACCATTTTCCAATTAAATATCACTATCACCCAAAAATAGGAAGGTAGGAGGTAGATGTTATCATCTTTTATTGTGGTAGAAAACATATAATGTGAGATATAGCCTCTTTGAAAATTTTTAAGTATACAGTGCAGTATTGTTAACCATAAACACAAACAAACTCTCTTGACCTTTTTCATCTTATATAATTAGAGCTCTGTACCCATTGAAAGTAATTTCCCATTTCCCTGTCCCCCCCAGCCCTGGCAATCCCCCATTCTACTTTCTGTTTCTATGAGTTTGACTACTTTAAATACCTCATATAATTGGAATCACGCAATATTTGTCCTTCAGGGACTGGTTTATTTTTCTTAGCTTAATGTCCTCAAGGTTCCTCCATGTAGTAGCAGATGACAAGATTTCCTTCTTTTTTATGAACTTGTGAATAATATTCCATGATTTGTATCCACCACATTTTCTTTATCCATTCATCCATTGATGGACATTCAGGTTGTTTCCACCTCTTGGCCGTTATAAATAATGTTCTGCAATAAACATAAGAGTGCAAATATCCTTTTGAGATCCTGATTTCAGTTCTCTTGGATAAATACACAGAAGTGGGATTGCTGAATCGTATGGTAGTTGTATTTCTAACTTTTTTTGAGGAATTTGCATACTGTTTTCCATAACAGTTGTACATTGGGAGGTAGATATTGCCAATGCACATAGGAACTCCCATTGCATTGATCAACTAGACACATTACCCTACTTCTTGTAACCAGGGCTGGGTACTAACTTCTGACCTTTAATGGAGCCTCAGCAGAAACGAAATGTCAGCCAGTTACTTTAGCATTAGCCAAGCAGTCCCAGCATTCTCTTGGGTTAGGGAAATCCCTGGTAACCCTTAGCATCCCTGTTGGTTCCAGTACTTCTGACCAGCTGGCCTGGAGCTGGAAATCTAGGGAGGAGGTGGGTAGTTGGTGGCCTTTTCCTATGTGATATCGGGAACCGAGCAGGGAGAGAAGGAATAAAAGGCCCAGAGAGATAAAGTAACTCGATTAATGTTTCTGGCTGGGTCGATGGCAGAGCCAAGAATAGAATTTTAGATGATGAGATGGTACAAATTTGTCTCAGAGCAACTGACCTCATGTTGCATTACGGGATTTTTGTATCCAAATAAAGATTTCAATCATTTCCTATTAATCTTTTTATTATTTCTCGTCTGGTGATGGAGTTAGCAGACATGAGATGATGTCACATGAGTCACAAAGAGGATCTGTCTTAAAGAGACATGGCCCTGATTCCTAGATGGGCGTGTGTGTTGTTAATACTGGGTTGGCCTGGGGCAGGTGTTCGCAAAGTAGGGCCATGGTTATAGGTGGAAAGTGGGAGCCTGGGGACTTACTGGGGATTTCCTGCTACTCAGACTGGGAGAGCTCATGGAGACTGAGCTGGGCTAGCGCTGACTGAGACCGTATGAAACTGGGTGGTGCTTGCATTTAAAAAGCAGGTTGACATTCACTGCAGCAGGAAAGGACCATTGAATGGGGCAGTGATGAAGGCTGGACCTTGTGCTGGAGCAGATGCTTGACTTGGCCGGTGAATTGGCAAGCAGCTTTCCAGAGTAAAGGCAGACATGGAGAAGACATTTGAAAGACCCTTAAGCCTCATGTCAGAGAGAATCAGACCCCATATGGAAGGACCTAACACAGGCTTTGTGTCTGGTAGGCACTCGACATATATTGGTTCCCCCAAAGACATTGAGTAATAAAAATAGAATGACTCTAAATAACCCCAGGGCAATTTTAGAAGAACATTTGTATAAGGGATAGAAGGTTCTTTGCAAGGAGGTGGGTAACGGCTTCTTTGTTATAAAAATTGTGGACACCCTGGCTGAAATAGGGGTGGGGAGGCCCAGACTTCTTCTGCGTTGCTATTTGGTATCTGATTTTCCCCTCAGTGAACCCATGAATCACCTTCTTGGAACCCCCATGGTTCCGTGTCACACAGGTTAAAAAACCACTAGATCAAATAATCTCTAAAACAATTCTAACTCTGATAGTCAATGATTTGTATCATTAGCAAATTTCTCCATCGATTATTCCTCACTTTGTCATCCCTGAGGTCTCCTTGGCTTACTTAGCACCTATGTCTTAGCTGCGTAGATACTGGGTTCGCATAGCCGGGATTGTGGGGCTGTTCATGGCTTTTTCTAGCAGAAGGCATTTCTTAGTGAGCTACTCAGCAAGAACTATTCCCAAGAAGACCAAAGCGTTGGATACGAATCAAACTTTTTCCTTCATAGGTCTTTGAACAGAACTATGGTAGGTGGCAAACATGGCCATGATTATTCTCCTCCCTGTATTTACAATGTGACTTTGCAGCTCTTCACATCAAGATGTGGAGTCTTATTTCCTCACCCTTTGAGTCTGAGATAGCTCTGTAACTTAATTTGACAAATAGAATGTGGGGGAAGTGACACTGTGCCTGTTCTGAGCATGATCAGCCATCATGTGACAAACCCAGGCCAGCAAGGCAGAGTGGAGAGATCACGTTGGGTCAAGATGAGCCATTTTGCCTGAAGCCATCTTACATCAGTCAGTTCCCAGCTGACCTGGCAGCTGACCGAGAGGTCTGAGTGAGTTGAGACCCGAAGAACCATCCATCTGAGCCCAGCTCAAATCATCAATCAGGAGCTAAATAAATTGTTGTTTTAAGTCACTAAGTTTTGGGTCATTCATTACCCAGCAAAAGCTAACAGATAAAACCCATTAGCATGTCCAACACCAAGAGTGAACCCGAATGTAAAATATGTACTTTGAGTGGTTATGATGTGTCAATGTAGGTCCATCAGTTCTAATAAATGTCCCTCTCTTGTGGGGGATGCTGATAATGGGGATCTGTGCACGTAAGGGGCCGAGGGTCATGTGGAAAACCGCTGTAACTTCCTCTCAGATTTGCTGTGAACCGAAAACTGCTCTAAAAAAATAGTCTAAAAAAAAAGTTAACAGACATAAAGAATTAAGGTAATGACCAACAGAATCTCCAGAAGCTTAGTGCAGTTGCTGTGGAGGCCCAGTGTGACCCTTTGTGGCAGAGAGAATGTTATGTGCTCCACAAACTATTTCATTTTCTCTTGGCCATACAAGTATACTAAATTTCCCAGCCTCCTTGCATCTAGATAATGCCATATCACTAGTTCTGGCCAAATGCAATATGAGCAGAAGTGATGAGTGTCATTTCTGAGCTGGACAATTAAGTTTTCAGTATGCCCTCCTTAAACTCTCTTTATTTCATTTGCCAGCTGAATAAACCAGAGTGATACCAAAGACCATCATGGTAGAGCCACAAGATGGTCTCAGATAGCTTGGAAGAGAGTTTGCCACCTGTATCCGTCTTTGAGGTGAGCTCTTTATGTTATTTTAAGCTACTAAGATTTGGAATTTTTTGTTATAGCAGCTAGCATTTATTACTCTGACTAAAAAGAGTTAGAGACAAGGCACAATTATTGTCCTAGGGCTCAGAGGGAGTTTATTTTCAAAAGATTCAATTTATTTTTTTATTTTAAATCAATTTAAAAATTAGATAATACATTCACATCCTTCAAAATCAAAAAGATACAGGAGGATTTGAAACCAAAAAATCGCCTTCTCGTACCTATCTTATAGTCATCTAGATATTTTTTCCAGGTAATGTTAGGTATTTCCTGTGTATCCTTCAGAAATATTTTGTTCATATGCAAGTAAATAAACATATATATTCCAAATGTATAAAATTCTGCAAATGGTAGCATGTTTTACATATTATTGTATGCCTCACTTTAAAAGAAATTTGGAGAACTTACAGTACATGAATAGTTTCCTTTTTTTTCAGCTTTGTACTATTACATTGATGGACCTATTATAATTAATTTATCTACCTCCAAGTTGATTATTACTTATCATGTTTCTAACCTTTTGCTAACAGAAGCAATGCTGCAGTGACGCCATCCTTACACATGCCATTGCTCACAAAAGTGTGAGTTTACCTTAGAGAAAAATGACTAGAACTGGAATCAAATAGCAGTGTGCATTTATGTTGTGGAAGGAGGTTTCCAGATTTTCTTCACAGAGATTTTGCAATTTATGCTTCTTCTATCAGCAATATGTGAAAGTGCCTGTTTTTTTACACCCCCCCCAAACAGTTGGGTAATCAATGTTTTGCTCTTTGATTAGCTGATAACTTCTCTGTTAGGAGTGGATTGTGAATCTTTTCATATGTTTAAGTGTTGTTGGCTTTCTTGTGGTGACCTGTCCCTGTCCTTTGCCCATTTTCCTATGCTGTTGGATTGTTGGTCTTTTTCCATTACTTTGAGTCACAAGGTAGAGGTGAGTTTCATGTTGAGAAGTCAAGAGAATCTGCCTTTCCTACACCCAACTGAGCATATAGCTCCGAGAACTCAGACGGGAAAGTAACCATTGCCAATCCAGCTGGACATGTGGAGCGCAGAGGAGAGTCTAGCTTTGTTCAAGGTCACAGCCATAGGGCCTACCAGAAGCCTGGCACACCAGAAGCACTTAATAAACATTCACTGGATTTCCAATCAGCAAATGAATGAATGCCAAAGGCTGAAGATTAGGTAAAGAAAATTTTCTTTTTCATCACTGAGTTCCTTCCACAGGTTGGTTCCTGCCCTTCCGAATGGCTCCATGCCAGGTTCCTGGGCATTGGTGCTGCCAGCACTAAGCGTCCTTCTGCTCCGTTAGCTGGAAGAGAGTGCCAGAGGATGCTCTAGGCATGGTTTTGTGCGCCAAAGATCCTCCCCACAATCGCAGGGCTGGGGTGGGGGGAAGGGGATTCCACGTAGAGCTGAATGAGGACACATATGGTGCCTGAGATGGAATCTCTCAAGTCCCCCTTGGTCGTCCATGTTGTTACAGCCAAATGGAAGGAAACGGGTAACACAGGCAAACGTTCTCTCTCTAGCCTGTTTTCCCAGAAACTCCAGTGCCTCAAAACCACTTCTAGGAAAGGCTCTGCTATTAGTAGCCTTAGTATGGATTCCTCCAGCAGCCGACTCTGAGACAAGAATTCATGCACAGGCTGTTTTCTTGGGAAGTGAAGGGAACTCTAGTGGACAAAGGGGAAAGTGAGTCAAGGAAGCCAGGGTACAGTACACTGGTGCTCCAGCTACTGCTGTGGGCAACTGGCTCTTAATCCCACCGGCAGGGGTCTGGAGGCCAGTGTGGACGCATGTCTCAGAGCTATCCCACCCAAGCGGGAGAAAGCCAGGGTGTTCATACACTAACTCCAGTCCATTGTTGTTCTGGCCTCCGTGTGGGTTGCAAGGGACGGGCAAGAGAAGGTCCTCAAGCAAAGAGATGCCAGCATTGGCAGCAGGGAGATTGGCAGCTCCAAGTGCTCTGGGTGAGGGGATGTGAGCAGGGTGCTGCCATCTCCTGCTCCAGCCTTTTCTACCGTAGCCTTGTCTCCAGTCTGATCCACCTCATTCTTCCAACCCATTTCCTCTCAGCAGTCAGGGTGACCTTTCTAAAGTGAAAATCTGACCCATTCACTTTCTTGCACTTAAAATAAAGCACAGTCTCCTTAGCAAGGCTCACAAGGTCCTGGGTGACCCAGTGCTCTCGCGTCATGGCTCACAACTGTCTGCTAGCCCTGCAGGTTTCAAAGCGGAGATGCACGTGTCTCCCATGCAGCCACTGCCTGCCCACAGCGCTCCTTGCTGCATGGCCTGGCCTGGCACTCGTCTCATCAGCCTTGGTCTGGTCTCCCCGAGGCTCCAGCTGCTGTGAGCGGCACCTCCAGAGCCAGGAAGGCCCACGTGGCATCTGGATCCACAGCCCCAGGTGCCTGGCACGCTGCAGGTCCTCAACGCCACCTGTAGAACGGATACATGAATTTAAATGAAGGAATGCAAGGCATCAGGAGCAGGTCAGGGAAGGTTTTGAGGGAAAGGGAACAAATCGGTATTGGTTAAGCACCTACTAGGAACAAGGAACTTTATTGTCCTGAAGTCATTTAATCTTCATGACAATCCTGTTAGTCTTCCCATTAAAAAAACCTTAGACCACGTAGGCAGAGAGACGTTAAATGACTCTCCAGAGTCACACAGATGGGGAGTAGCCAGCTGCAAATGCAGGTGTCATTGATGTGAAAGCCCGTGCGCTTTTTCATGACGCCGGCTTGCTTGCGAATCTCCACTCTCCGCACACTGTAGGTCAGTCCTGTGCGTGTGACTCTTTACTCCTCTCAGTCAGAGTGCCTACCCCCCGGACCCCCTCTCTCGGGGAGTAATGCCACACTGGTCTGAGGGCAGTGGGGACACGAGGAAATCCCGTCTGGCTTCTCCTCTCCTTGCCTGCCGCCCTGGAGTTGCTGGCAACGCTTGGAGCCTGTCTTAGTTCTGAATGTCAGCGTTTCTGTTATCACACGTTATCAGCACCAGGTCTCACTGGGACAGAGTGCTTATTGGAATCCTCCAGAAGCCCACTTATCAAGCGTCCCACACCACAGAGTCCCTGGCTCTCCGGAAAGAAGCCCCTTTCCGTCAGCCTGAGATGGAATTAACCTCCCGAAGGACTCTGTGCAGCCTTTATGAACCAATCACAGTCGGTTACACATTGAGTTTCCATGGCTTTATTTTATTTTTCCTCCAAATCTTGTGGCTGTTGCATTAGGCACCCGCTCCACAAAGTTGCTTAGAAACTGCTTTGCGTCAGCGGGCTCATCCAGGTCCCCATGTGCAGGCAGGGCGATAAGCACCACTATTTATTTTTTTTTAAATGCAGACAGATAATTAAGGAAAACGTTCTGATGTCTGCAAAGTCCAGCTGGCACCGAACAGTCAGTGAGAAAGGCCTCAAGGTGGACCAGAGCTGGGGATTTCAGTGAGAAAATGAATAAATAAGACCTCCATTCACTCCTCTCTCTGAATTTAGGGTCAGTGCCAATTTTAGGTGATTCACTTCTCTTGTTTTTCCCCAACCCAGTTCTTCTCTGGCCCTGCCCAATCCTTCGGTATTGGTTAAGCACCTAGTCCCAGCTCAAGTGTCCCTTAGGTAGAAATGCCTTCCCCGAAGCCCTACCTCATGCAAATCTCACCTCATGCTCTTTCATGCTCTTTCATGTTTCTTAAGGGGGAGACACTTCCAAATCCATGTCTCACTATTCTGAACAAGGAAAAGGAAGAGAAGAGAGGATGCAGATGGCAGTAGTCTCTGTGGTGCTTGTCAGCCCGGCTTCCACGTCCCCTTCTTCTGCTGACAGCACTTTGATTTTGCGTTGGGATACCACCTCTCCCCTACTTAAGGCCCCAGGGTTTGTGGGGGTGACTCCACCCAGTTACAGGGAGCAGATACAGACTCAGGTCTGGCCACGGGGAATGGTTCAGGCCTGGACATGTGACTCAGGAGAGTCAGTCCTGGGACTTGGTTGGAACTCCGGGAAAGATGACATTTTCTTTCTGCGGGAGTTGGCAACCCTGGTAGGGTAGACGCCTATTTCTGCTTGTGGTCATTTTTTTCACCATGTGGGAAAACCTGCTGAGAATGAAGGCAAAATAGAGACTAAAGTTAGGAAATGGAGTTCATGTTGTCGGAGTCACTGGATCTTGTAGTCTTTTCAGTTAAATTTAGAGCCTTCTTTCCTCTTTTGTTTTTGCATAAGCCAGTTTGACTTGGGCTTTTGTCATTTGCAGCCAAAATAGTCCTGGAAAGCAATTGTGTGATTTCCTCACTGCTTCCACCAAAAATTTGCTCCCACCTTCTAGACAGGGCCGGGGAAGAAGGACTTGGCTTTGTGGTGGTCCTTTAAAGTCTTGATAACCACTGGTGCCAAGCATTTCTCCTCCATAGGGAGAATGGGTGAAGGGGAAGTGTGTATGCGCTCAGTGACTCCGAGAAGGGGAAGGAAGTCTTGGAACTCTCTCTGGAGTCAGTAGAAATGTGTATTACAGTGCACGGATGTGGTGGCTAGAGAGCAACATTACACATGTGTTCTTAACTCCAGGAACTTTTATATTGAGAGGGAGTCACAGGATGCACGTGTAGGTAAAGATAAAAACACAAGCCCTGATGGGAAACGAGGTGCTTGGGCAGGGCTATAGGAGTTCAAGGAGGGTTCAGAGGCAGGCTTCCTAAAGCTGCTGGGTCAGGGGTTAGAATGGTCAGTGGAGGGGAAGGCAGAGTGATAGGAGAGTGTCCACAAAACTGTGACGGTTGGAACCAGAATATAATTTGCAAGACTAGAGACGGCCCAGGCCTTTAAAAGCCATGCCTCCTTGTCTGGGTGAGAGGGTCCTCCTGTGGTTCTCCTATACCCGCCTTTTCCCATTCTTCTCTTTTCTCCTTCCCTTTCTTCATCCCCCAAAACTCTCAGGTAGCAAGGGACGGGGGGAAGGTGTAGTCATGGGGAATCATTTCTGTCCCCTCTTGCTACCCCTGAGAGTCCAGCACAGGATGGATGGGCTTTGAATTACATCAGGGCGGAAGCAGGTTAGACCAAAGAAAGAACCAAGCAGGACTCCTCACAGGCCCACACTGGTTGCCAAGGCAACATGCTGACTCTCTCCCTGGAGGAATTTTAAAATAGGTCACACATTTCTTTTTATGGGAGGTTGGGAGTCCTGCCAGGAACGATGATGGGACCTGCAAAGGACTCAGCATGAGAGGTCAAATTCTGTCAAATCACAGATTTCATTTATAGAAATCTGTACAAAAGGACAGTGCTCTCTCATTGGCTGGGCTACTCTCATGGGTGACCTGTTAGCACAGCCTGGGAGGCAGATATGATGGTCCAAGGGATGGAGGGGCCATTGTGGTTATAGGTCCTTGACATGCCTCCTCTGGGGGATTAGGCATCTGAGTGTCACCTGGGTGCATCCATTCTTCCTTCATGGCAGGTATGGGTATCCTCTTTATGGCTCTCCTTCCAGTACTGGAGAAGGGTCCCCTCAAGCCAGTTCTGTTACTGGCTCCTTAGGGCTTTGGATTTAGGTTTGACTCTCTGATCTACCTCTTACTAAACAAGAGATGCATTAGGCTACTGAAACTTTGAGAGCCTTGGTTCTCAGTCTTTAAAAATTAGGGAACATGTCACCCACCTGGAAATGCTTGGCAGAGGAGATGAAATAGTGCAGCATGATGTCCCAGCCCTATATGTGACACAGAGCAGATGTGTAGATATTATCAGCTTCCTTTTTAAGTTCAGTGTTTTCTTCTCTTTCAGAAGGAATTACTGAATTTAGGCTCGTCACATCTCTTGAGAATCTAGTCCCAGCTCAAATGTCCCTTAGGTAGAAATGCCTTCCCCGAAGCCCTACCTCATGCAAATCTCACCTCATGCTCTTTCATGGCCTCCTTTATTCTCTCTTCTCATTTGTATTTTTATGTTTAGGATCATTTGATGAACATCTGCCTCTGTGGTAAGAATGGGAGGGCAGGGACCTTGTCTGTTATGTTCCCCACGGTATCTCCAGTGCCTGCACATGGTAAGGGTTCAGTAAATGTTTGCTGAATGAACAAATGAATGATCAGAAACCGTCTTTGGTAGTTGCATATGTCTTTGTTTAATAAGACACAGGGGAAACGACGACATCGCTGTCTAATAAATGTAATTTCTCTGGGAGGAAAAAAATCTTTTCAAGCATGAGCCCATGTGATGTATATAAATATTTAAACGGGCTCTTGATGGTGAAAAAGTGAATAATTCCTCAACCAAACATGGTCTGGTTGAATTTTGCTTCTGTTTGCTCTAGTTTAATGCAGCAGCCTTCAAAATTTGCATCTGTTGCTTCCACCTGCTGAATTCCATGGACTGGATCACATCTCTGTTGCTTTAGGTTCTTGGCAGAGGTACGTCAGCTCAAAATCTATCCGTAATGGTTGCTCTTCAGATACCCGTGGATGTGTTTCTCTCTTCCTTCTTACAGAACCGTGGGCAGGTTTGTCCCTTGCATCATGCTGCTTGTGCTTCCTTGGAGCCGGGTGCCAAAATAGCTACACCACAGCCTTATGCATGCACAGGTGTGCACACAGGCATGCATGCATGTACACATGTGTGCACACAAGTGTAAGCACATATGAAGACACTGGGCAGACAGGGTTAGGATGGTGATCTCCTGAAGAAGTAAAAAAAGTGCTCCTGTGAACATGAGTGCTGGAACTGGAGTCAGCTGGGTCAAGAAGAAAACACCCAATTGATCATTGAAGGGCCCTCTTGCCATTAAATAGATGGTAAACTAAGAGAATATCTGAAGGGAACAAGGAAACATTGATGAGAGAGTTAAGAGATGGGTGTTGGGAAGGGGTAAGGGATTCTGATATCTATACTGGGCCACATGGAGGCTCAAGCTAAGCAGTTCCTGTGGCTCTCTCTTCGTCATTCCAACTGAAGATGAGCTTTTCATGTCCACAAACCATAAAACCAAATCAAAGTCTCCTTTTTAATCAGTAGGGACTCGCTTGGGGTTCCTAGAGGTTTGCTGGGTGAATGAAGCCTAGTTACCCTCCCAGAATTCCGTCAGTAATGGAGAAAGAGATGATGTCAGATATGGGTAACTGTCCACTCTCCCTTTCATAGTAAATGTTGAGATGGAAAGAGGTTGCCCAGTTAGGAACTTCGTTTCCCAGCCGGCTTTCTACTTGTTGTGGCCATATGACTCGTTCTCACTAATAGAATATGAGGGCAAGTGATATGTGTTGCTTCTGGGCCAAGGCTTTTAATAAAAGAAGAGTGTGAGTATGTATGCCCTCTCCAGACTTGTTCCTCTTCTGCCAGTTGGATATATGTGATATTGGGACCTTAGAGAATGAGGGGTGTGGACACCAATGGAAAGATCCTGGGGTCTGAATGACCATGTGGAGGGGAACCACCTGCAGACTCGAACACTCCTCCAGGTTTGTGAGCAAGCCATCAACTTTTACCATGTCACACCATGACATGTTTAAGCCTATTTATCACAGCAGTTTGGTCTACACTGAATAATATAGATAGAAGCTTCCAAGGCTGAGATAGTGGACTGGTAGGGCAGAGAAGATGTTCCCCAAATCTGTGCACACATGTTCTGTCACAGTTGCTCATGACCAGACTTGGCAGCTGACTCTAGGAAGGTTCACGTCATCTTTACTTGGGCTCAAGATGGTCCTCCTTTTTGAATGGGTAATTCATTCACATGGTTCAAAAAGCAAAATGTTATGAAAGGGTGTATAGTGCTCACTCTCATCCCTGCCCCATCCATCCGTCCTATTTACTCCGTCTCCCCTAATGCACAAAGGGGGTGCCATTTTTATTAGCTTCTCGTGTATCCTTCTAAAGTTTATGTAAATGTAATAATATATTTACATAAACTTATAATTTATAGTGTTTATATACAATCTTACATATACTTATATTTATATAAGTATTCACTTCATCTTATTTATATAAATACATATAAATATAAGCACATATATGCATCTATATAGCATATATATACATAGCATGTATATATGTGTATATATATATATATCCCTTTCTTACATAAAAAATAACATACTAAGATGCTCTTCTGCATTTTATATCGTTTGTTTAACACTAAATCTTAGACAGCGCTCTATATCGGTACATGCAGAGCTTCTTCATTCTTTTTCACAGCTAGGTAGTAGTCCATTAGTGACTTTACCGTAACTAATTTAACCAGTTCCCGCTTGATGGATGTTTGAGTTGTTTCCACTTTTTTATTGTTGGAGACAGTGCAGCAAAGAACACTCTTTCATGAGTGCAGGAATATCAGTAGGACACATTTCTAGAAGTAGGTTTATTGGGTCAGCAGGTAAATGCATTTACTACTTCCATAGATATTGCTTCCTCCTCTTTGAATCTGGTTTCTGGGAGGGTCCAGGACACATTCAGGCTGGTGCTTGGGATTTTACTTCTCTAGAGTCTTCTGCTACCAGTCAAAGCATTCAGTTGAGTTGAGAGAACACGACCAGGGCCCAGTGTTGGTGCAGTATCGTAGAACACTCCAAGGGAGCATCTAGGGTCCTTTCGGATTCCTCGAGTCTCTGCATGCAGAGGGGGGGTGTCTGTGCTCTGTTCCCTCGTACATGGTGCCCATTAGAGCTGTGAGATCTGAGTTGCGGTTCCCCCCCTGTCGAATGGGGAATAGAGGCTCTCTGGCTGCCACCGGTTGGTGGTGACACACCAGTGAAGTGATGTGTGTGACAGAGCTGCGGAAACTGTGTGGTTGAGAGCTGGGGCTCTGGACTCAGACCATTTGGGTTTGATTCCTGTCTCCATCTTTTTTAACTTTGTGACCTTGGGCAGGTGTTTAACCCCTTGAGAAGACCTTAGTTTCCTCAGCTATAAAATGGAAAAGATAATAACAGAGTTGTTGTGAAGATTACAGAAGATAATTTAGCACATTTAGCACAAAATAAACATAATTTTAAATGATCTGGATGAGCCAGTAAGCATGATTTATTCTTCAACTCTGTGTAATACCTGGCCTTCTAACTCTCTTCATGCAAACTGTGGTTAAATGATATTTGTAGGCCACCGGAAAGTTCTTAGTTTTTGTCAAATTTACTCTTTTGATCAACTCTTCTTGATAACAGACTGATCTAGGACAGTACTGGTATATTTCAAGTGAAGGCTTTTGGTTGAAGAGTCATCAGCTGAAACAGGAAATAAACTCATGACCCAAAAGAATGATAAATTCATAAACCAATGCTCCCTCCCTCTTTTAAGTTGTTTTTCAATTTGGCCAAACCAAGTAACATTTACACTGTGTCAGTGCGGCATAGAGGAAAATTGAGAGCAAGACAGTTTCTGGCACATTTGCTGATTTAGACAGATGGGCCTTATAGACTGGCAGCTACAGTGGATGCTCTCGCTGCTGTTATGGTTCTGAGGGCCATGTCATTTTCAGATAAGATAGAACCTTAGGTTCTAAGTGAAGATCATCTTTTTGTCCTCAGAATTTAACAGTGTGCTCGAAGCATAGTAGGTACTCAATAAACATTTATTGAATAAATGAATGAATGAGTGAGCCAATGGAGAAAGACGGTTAGTGAGTGAAATAGAATACAGGGGTAAATTCATGCTTTTGGAGAGTATCAGTCTTCATTATACCGTTGGCTTTACCTCGTGGATCATTATTTCCTCTGGCCAAGAGTTGGTTTTATTTAATAACCAGTATGTATTGAGTGCTTACTGTGTGAAGGCCTAGTGCTAGGGACTGGTGGGCATATAAAGATCACCATTTCTCGATGTTGTTTATTTAACTTTCAGTTAGAGAATGTTTTTCACCTGGCAGGAATTGAAATGTGACAAGTTGTTTGACTCTGTAACAACTTTGCTCCAGAATCCTGATGCTTTCTGTGTAAATGCAACGTGTAAGGACATCTCTTTTATTTTTATTACTTATTATTATTTATTTGTTTATTCTTACTGTCCTTGGACCAAAAAGCATGCAAAACCAAAATTCTTGATTTGTAAAGGGCCTGATTTAGGGTAAGGATGAGTGATTCAAGACCACTGACCCTCCCTTCAGCAGTGGGCATCTTCGCCTAACAGGAGGGAAAGGAACAGGTGGAAGGCTGTGGAGAATTCTCTTACCAACAAACACGTGCCAGATGTCTCAGTGGCCATTTCTCCTGGAGAATTGACTGTGCAGTCACTGTTCTGTGCTCTACAAACTTTGTTCTTACAAAATCCTTCAAATAAAGGGCCAATTTCCCATTCTCAAGATGAAGAGACCATGGCTCAGAGACATTGATTCATAACAGACCACCCAGCTGTGAGTGCTGACCTTTTCTCTGTTAGGTTCACCATATTTCCAGTTATGGGGGTTCTGTTGGGTACTGATTCTCTCACCTTCTTCTTGCTGCTCTGCCTAGCTTCACATTCCCCACACTTTTCTTCAGGACATCATCCCTGTCTAATTCAAGGCACTGGTTCAGTCCTTAACCAGGAGTGAAATTAAGAGCCTGGGCAGGGAATCATGGGACCTGTGCCACTGCTTCCTTCTATTTCGGGAGCTCTTGGATAGCAAGGGACAGAAAACTGCTCAAACTAGCCTAAGAAAAAGAGGACTTATTTTAAGTACTCTGGGAAATTCATGCACTCTGTTTTCTCTCTGCCATCGGGGTCCTCATGGTTTTTTATGGTGACTTCTGTGGTGACTGCTGCATTTGCCACCCTGTGCAGACAAGGTGACCCATCATGGCTGTCGTCAGTGAGTTCCCTCAGAACCTAAGACCACTTGGCCTTCTAGCTCAGCTCCCTATGTTCTGATACCCTTTGGATTGACCCAGTTTTGTACAAGTGTCCACATCTGTTTCAACCATCTGTGGCCAAAGGCAAAATCATATTGTACAGTGAGCTGCCCCTTCAAGATTATGAGTGGGACAGTTTCTCCACATTGGGGTGTGACAGAGAAGAAAATGATTGCATGTATTTAGTATTCCTCCAAAGGCCAAAAATGGCTCTGTAGTTAAGAGGGCATTCCTGGGGTAGATTTTGGAGACATCAGCATTTCAAGGCCTCATGACCTTCTAGGTAGGCCTGCCATATAGTATATATGGTTCCCACAGAAGGTAGAGCCTAGTCCATCCAAATGTCTTTTGGAAGCCTGCTTTTATCAGAAAGGCATTTATTTATTCATTCCTGGGGAAAACCAACAATTTCCTATTGTCCCATTCTGATTTTAATTAGAATATTAATCATCTATTCTTTGCACATTTTTGGCTAAACATCTACAATGCAATATGCTAAAATCCCTAGGAACAGAGCCAATTTAATTTGTATTGGATATTTTGCCCCAGGTTAGCATTAGGGACTTATTATTGCATGTCCCACATAGCTATTATTATTATAAATGTTCATATTGTGCAAATTAAAATCATATTTCATTCAGGAAAAAAACCTCTCTGTTTGCTTGAGTCCTAGTGACTGTGTGTCTATTCCTGAAGGATTTCAGTACTTGTGACACTTTTCATGGTAGATCTAGCAAGGAACTATCTCTGGGACACTCAGCCACTTACCACTTGTGGAAGGACATAGTTTACCCACTGTTTCAATGGCTGCGCTGTGGGCATAGAGGAGGACCAACTGGCCATCATGTGTTTTTCTTCAAGAAGCTTTCAGCATCCACAATAATATATGATAAATAGTATGATGGGGAAATGCAGGATGCTATGATATATTTGGTAGGTTCCCTATGGGGTCTTTTGTCTAGGGAGTCAGGAAAGGTCTCCTGGAGTATAGGATATGTAAACCAAGACTTGATGATTGAGTAGGAGTTAAACAAGGGAAGAGAGTGTAGGGTATGGGGAGAATGCACTAACATTCAGTATGCCTGCATTACAGAGGGTGGGATGAGGATTGGAAAGACTAGAACTAGGGCATTAGGGTGGGGTCAGGTAATGGAGAGGTTGAAAGCCATGATATGGAATTTACCATAAGGAGCAATGGGAAGCCAGTGAGGCTTTTGGTAGAAGAGTGATCCGATGAGATTTGCATTTTAATAGAATCCCTTTGGCTAAGAAGAGGAGGATGAGTTGGAAGGCAGTAACAATAGAAGCAGAGACATTAGTTAGGAAATCATTTTCGTGATGCAGGTAAGAGAAGATGATAGTCTGGACTATGGATGTGGCTATGGAAATGGAGAGAAGTGGATGGCCGAAGGGACTATTTGGGAGATGGAATTGATAGGTGGTGACCCTTGATGAGATGTGAGGAGTGAGGAGGAGGGATGGGTCAAAGGAGAACTCCAGGTTTGCTGGAAGCATCTTGGTGGATGATAATACCATTTACTGAGATGAGAAATATGGGAGGAGAAGAATTTTTTTGCTGTTGTGAGGGGAGGAAAGGTGATGAGTTCAAATTTGAACATGTTGAGTTTTAATGTCTGGTAGACGCACAGATGATGCAGTCTTGCAAATGGCTGGATATATGTGTCAGCTGCCTTTCTATCTTCGGTGTCTCTGTATAAGTGTTTCCTTTGTGTTAAGGAATATTTAAGAACAATTTTGAACTTCCAAAAGCTCTGAAGAGATGCCAGAGTACTCTTTTGGTTAAGCAATTGTAAGTCTCAATCTTTGTGGCTGTCTTCAGCTGAGGACTACCAACTGAAGTATCAATTGAAAATCATGTTCAGAAAACCCTTCTCTGAGTTCACCAAGAAAAAATAAGAAATATTTGTATCTACTTTAAAAGTGAGTATCTTGTACTTCCAATTCCAGACAAGATGAAGTAGGTGCATTTCTCCCTACTCAAGAGACCTCAAGACTTGAGAAACAACACCGCTGTGAGTTCCCTGGATTTTCTTTTTGCCTCCTTAGATCCCAGACTGGCTGCAATCCAGTTAACCTATCCCGAAGCTGGCAACCCAGAAATGTCAATGGGCACAGACAAAAATAGGCCCAAGAAAAGTCTTCTCTTTTTAGCCAAAGGACATGAAAGGTACAGCCTGGAAGGATAGAAAACTCTTTGATAAAAATGACCCTCTTCCAGAGAAGCAAAACATGCCTCTTCCTCGACCCCAGCAAAGGCTGACTGGGGAGCCTAGACTTTCACTGTCACCTGGTGCTCATACCACTCTTACTCCACATAGTACTCAAATTCCTAGCCAGTGCAATCAGGCAAGAAAAGGAAATAAGAGGCGTATAGATTGGAAAAGAATAAAACTCTCTATTTGCAGATGACGTGATAGCCTATGTAGAAAATCCCTATGAATCTACAAAAATTTGTAATTCTGTAATTCATGAGCTGAGTAAGATTGTGGGATAGACAATCAATGTGCAAAAGGGAATTGCGTTTCTATACACTATCAATGAATGCGTGGAAACTGAAACAATCAACATACCCTTTACAATTACTTTTAAAAGGAAATATTTAGGTATAAATCTTAACAGAACTTATACAAAACTTGTGTGCTGAAAACTACAAAATGCTAATAAAAAGAATTAAAGATCTAAATAAATGGAAAGACATACTATGTTCATGGCTTGAAAGTCTCAACATAAAAAAAGATGTCACTTCTCCCCAAATTGATCTATAGATCAACACAATTTCTGTTACAACCCCAGCAAGATTTTTTTTGTAGAAATAGGCAAGCTTGTTCTAAAATTTATATGGAAAGTCAAAGGAATAATGATGGCTAAAACTTTTTTTTTAAGTCAGAAGGATCAGTCTATCTGATTTTAAAACTTGCTTTATGGCTACAATAATTAAGGCAAGTGTCATTGGCAGAGGTATATAGACACACAAATCAATAGAACAGAATAGAAAACCCAGAAATAAACCACAATGATTTTTGTCAAAGATGTAAAAGTAATTCAATGAAGATAATCTTTTTAACAAATTATGCTGGAAAAATTGGATATCAATAGGAAAAAAAGAAATTTCAACCTAAACCTTACTCCTTATATAAAAATTAACTTAAAATGAGTCATAGATTTAAATGTAAAACATAAAACTATAAAATTTTTAAAAGAAAACATGGGAGAAAATACTTGGGACCTATAGCTTGGTGAAGAGTTCTAATGTATGATCCATAAAAGAAAAAAAGAAATAAATTGGACTTCATCAAAATTTCAACTTTTACTCTGTGAAAGACTCTGTTAAGAGGATGAAAAGACAAGCTATATGAGTACTTGGAGAAAGTATTTACAAACAGCATATGTGACAAAGAACACACATCTAGGATATATAAAGAACTCTGAAGACTCAACAGTAAAATCACAAACAATCCGATTAGAAAATGGGCAAAAAGCATGAAGAGATATTTCACTGAAAAGTACATACAGATGGCAAATAAGCACATGAAAAGATGTTCGATACCACGAACCATTCGGTTATACAGCTATTAGCACAGCTAAAAAAAAAAAAAAAAGTGACTACAGACTATACCAAGCACTGGCAAGGCTGCAGAGAAACTAGTCCTCATAAATTGCTGGTGGGAATGTAAAATGGTAGATTCACTCTGGAAAACTGGAAAACAGCTTGGCTGTTTCTTAAAAATGAAACATACACTTACAGCAATCATACTCTTGGGCATTTACCCCAGAGAAATGAAACATGTCTATAGAAAAACCAGAACATGAATGGTCATAGCAGCTTTATTTGTAATAGCCCCAAACAGGAAACAACCAACATGTCTTTCAGTAGGTAAATGGCTAAACAAACTGGAGTACATCCATTCTGTGGAATATTGCCCATCAATAAAAAGGAACAGACTATTGACACACACAACTTGGGTGGATCTCAAGGACATTATGCTGAAGGAAAGAGCCAACTATATATGGTTTGATTCCATTTATATAACATTCTTGAAATGACAAAATTATAGATATGGAAAACAGATTAGTGGTTGTCAGAGGTTGGAGATGAGGAGTAGGAGGAGGTGGGTATGATTACGAAGGGTTAGCATGAGGGAGAGCTTTGTGGTGATGGAATAATTCTGTACCGTGATTGTAGTGCTGGCTGTAAAAATTCATACATGTGATAAAATGACAGAACTATATATACACATTGTCTCAATGTCACTTTCCTGGTTTTGATATTGTACTATAGTTATGTAGCAAGTAACCATTAGAGGAAAATGGGTGAAGGGTTCATAGGACCTCTATTTTTGCAACTTCCTATGAATCTATATTCAAATATAAAAAGTTTAAAAAATGAAAAAAGTAAAATATCTTATTAGTTTACATTGACACCGTCTATTCAAATTCAGGGTTACTGAGGAAACCTCACTGATCTGACATCTGTGTCACCTTTTCCCTGCACTGAACAACCTGGTTCAGTGACATCATCAGAATTATCCACTCAGAGTTATTGGATAATACACCAGTACTCCCATCAACAATTTTATTACTGGAAAAAGTTTAAGAATTTAGATGTTCTTTCTGTCTTTAAGGTATACCCTACTAGGGATGTACATATAATGACTTTAGAATCACTTAGAATATTTTCTCTTGGAATGCTACCAAAGGATATACATCTATGTTCCTTTGTTTCATTTTGCTTTTAAGGGGGTTTTAGGGTTGCATTTTAAAAATTTAATTTCATTTTGTAATTATGTAAATTACTTATGTAAATTACTTGTTTTGAGTCGAATCCTGAAAATGAGGTCTATTCAGAGAAGACTGGATTTTATCCCTTCTATTCCGTCTGTTTATAGGTAACCATTTTAAAAATTGCATGTTTCATCCTTCCATTTTAAAATCTGCATTTGCGTATATATGCATATCTTTATATCCATCTCTTTTTAGGAACTATGCAAACTTCACCACATTGAAACTTTTACTTATTTATCCTGGCAACTACTTCCTTATACTGTACCTCTTTTGACAGGTGTGTAACACTTCACTGGGTGGATATACCATATTTCAATCATTTTTCTATTCATGGGCATTTAATTCCCTCCCCTCCCCACCCCCCAGTTTTCTGCTATTATATATAACACTGCAGCAAATAGTCATATACTGATACCTTTTCTTATTTTTGCCAGTGTATCTTTGGGATACAGTCCTAGAAGTGAGATTGCTGGACCAAATGCCAGTTTTTATAGGTATAGAGATAGCTTTTGATTTGTTAGTAAAACATGAGGAAACACTAAAGTAAATGTAAAATCTCAGTTCTGTGATGATGACCAGGAATTTTGACCCCTTGGTTCTTCCTCAGGGAAGGGGGTTGCTCTGTCACAGGGATGGTCATTGTGGAGATTTGGCAGGTGAGCCTCTGCCTGCCCCACTGGTCTCTGGATGGTGTTTGGGCTGAATCAGGAATGCAGATGAATGTCTGTGGTGGTGCCAAGCAGGGTACCAAGTTATCCCTGGGACCTGCTCTGCTCCCCAGCCTCCTGGGGAAGGCGTAGCACTACCTTGTGTTCTGACCATTATCCATCTCTTGATGTAACAGGACTCGTCTGTGGCCTAGGCTTCATGCTCATGCAATCCATCCACCCCCAGGAAGAGAAGATGATGAGGAAACTTGAGAAAACACATTCAGAAAAGATAAGTCTCTCTCTCAAAACACCATAGCTAATAACCAATGGAGCCATTTTCAAATCTTGGCCAATAGAATATTCTGGAAGACGAGGGAGTAAGGGTGTTTGTCTGCTCTTTCTCTTCTCCAAAACGTTATCCGAAATCAACAAGGAGAACAAGAAATAGGAAATCATGAAACACTTGGACACTTGAACCACAAAACACCAAGTCAGAGAAAGGAGGTAAGAAGGTTCATTTCTTAGCTGAAAGGATGAAGCTTAAAACTGAGTGGTTGTAAGGTGTTTGCAAGAGTGTGCATGCATGTGTATGTGAGTGAGTGGGGGCTGTATGTGGGCACACATGCTTTGTGTATTTGCTTTTGTCATGCAGAATACAGGAAAGGTTCAAATATTGTGTGTGGGGGGCGGGCAGGAGCCTTAAAATGCTGGGTGAGATTGGGCACTGGAGAGAGTAGTTATTTGAAAGTCTGTGTAAGAAGCAGTTAGATATTAGATTCTCATCCCATTTCTGCAGACGATCTAGAGTTTATTCTTTGGAGAAGCGGAAACAGATATGATAGGAAGCCAGGCTGGGAAAGAGAGCTATGTCCTGATTTGCCTTAATAGGAAATCAGTAGGTGATATCTAAAATTGTTAAATCTGGAGATAACAGTGGATGCATATTATTTGGAGACATAGCGGTAAATCCTGGGGGGAAAAATAACCCAAAATATTAAAAATGATTACTTAAATAAAAATAAATGATGAATGGAGGAATAGGTGAAATAAGAATGGCCAAATGTTGATAATCATTGAAAGCGGATTACAGGTATATGGAGATTTCATCATACTATTCTCTCTACTTTGGGGCATATTTGAAAATTTCTATAATTAAAAATTATAAAATCAAGGGCCACTGTTGTTGTTATTATGATTATTATTATTGCACCATTTGACTTTTGAAGCTTTTTTACCAGGAATACCCAGATGGTAAAACAACAGCAAACCTGATTTGTTCACTTCCAAGGTCTTTCTATGGTCTCAAGCAATGAAACTCAGCCAGACAGCTGGAGGTCTTGCAGGGCGGAAGCTCTGGTCTGGGGTGGAACCTGGGGTCTTTGTCCAGCTTCCCTGAGCTTCAGATTTCTTATCTGTAAAACGAAGAGTCGGGACAAACTTCAAAATCTGTAATATTACGGGTTAGCAGGGTTGGAATGGACGTGGGAACGGGATGGGACAAAGTGGTGGGAGGGGAGCATGTTAAACTTTCTGTGAGGAACTGAGGGTTAAAAAGAAGGTGAAGATTTGCCGCTGTCAGAAAATCTTCAATTAAGGATTGCTTCCACTCTTCCTTATTTTCTTCTCCAGTGCTTTGTGATCTCTTCCACCAATTTAGAAAATGCCCCTCTCTGCTCTGGGGGGATTATGTTTCAATAGGAGCAACATTTGATTATACGGAGGAGTTTAGCAGGGACTAGTGAGCAACACCGGTGACAGTGACTAATGAAAGAGCAGGGCCAACAGCGTGTGAATGGGGACAAGTGTTGAGTTGGCGGCGCTTCCACCCTTAGTTAAATCGAAGGGTCCAATTTGGTCTGCTGAACAAACATATTTAATGTGGTTTATTGAACACAAAATTAATTTAGGAGACATTAATCTAAAGAGAACTCAACTGACAACAACAGTGGTGGTATTTAATGGAAGACAGAGCAAAAAAATGAGCCAGACCTGCCACAGCCCTTCTTTTTGTGGAGAAAATATGAGTATCCCCAGGGCTTTAATAGACTCTAATCTGTTCTTTTGAGCAAGAGAGCCTCCAAATAGACCAAGTGAGCAAAATAGAATCCTGAAAAATGCAGCATCTCAGAGAGAAATACCCTGAAGTCTGCTCATTGGCACATCTCTTCCTGCTTTTGTTGCCTTTGTGGGCTGGGCTTATTTTACATTAGACCCTAACCTGGCTTTTCACAGTGTGGTCCACAGGCCAACACTGTCAGCACCAGCTTGGTAGAAATGCAGGCTTTCAGGCACTGCTCCGAACTTGCTGAATTGGAACCTGCATTTTAACCAGATTCCCAGGTGATTTGTAAGCGCATTAGAATTTGAGGAGCTCTGTTTCATAAAGTTCTCTCCTTTATGGGGGAAAAATGAGAACCATCTAACTTTGGATAGTCCAGAAAACCAAGAACAGTCTGAACATCCCCCCCTCCAAATTATAAACCTAAAGACTGGTGCAGAAAATTTGAAAAACAGTTGCAGAAAGGACAAAACAGTCATCTGTTACCTTGTGAACCCAATGTAACTACAATGCACATGTTAGAGTGTGTTCCTCCTGGCTTTGTTTTATGCATATTATGTGTATTTTTAAATACAAAAGATAATTCCCTCATTCATTCAAGAAACACCTATAGGTACTGGTGCTGGGGCTATAGTGATGAAGGAGACTGATTAGGTTTGTGGGGAAACCACTGTGTAACCATATAAGACTTAACCAGTGGCATATATGGATGGGACCCTCCTGTCTTCCCTTACCCAGTCTCTGCCTTCTCGTCCCCTATGTCTTTGTGTCTGATCCTCAGCTCTAGCGAGACAGTGATGGTCTCCCCCAGATCTGTCCTCCTGGCCTTCCCCTCATCCAGACTCTTTGCCTCCAATCCCCCTTGCCTCACGGTCTTGTTAATGACTAGATTAGCTAAAATTTATCGAGTGCTTACTGTATTAAGTGCTTTGCCGGTATGATCTGTTATCCTTGCAACAGTCCTCTCAGCAGATAGATACTGTTATCATCCCCATGTTGCAGTTCAGGAAATAGCCCATGGTCACCCAGACAGGGTGACAATCAAATTCCAGGGGTAGCATTGCGTTGATGATAAATGATTCATGCTAGAGTGTTAATGGATAGTAGGTAACGTATCTCATCTGTGTATTTAATGGGGAACTGCCAGAAAACTGGTAAAATACCTTAACCCTAAAGAATGAACTGAGAGTTGTAAGATGTTTAGGAAGAGAAGAGTAAGCTGGGTGGAGGGATGTTAGCAGAGGGTTTTCCATATATCCCCTATTTCATATCATTTAATTTTTTCAGTGATCTTGTTGCTTTATTTGGCTAAACAGGGAAACAAACACCACAAAGAAGTTCCAGGTACTGACTTGTAAAGCCCCTTTAGAAATTCAATCTCCTGCAACATTGTCTATTTTATTGACTCAGAAGCCTCTACTCATTCTTCAAGGCTCAGTCAACCTGGAGATTTCCTGCTCCTTGAAATCTTTCCTGCATGACCTATGCTGAGTTGCCTCTCCCTTCCTTGTAATAGGCTCTTCCCACTACCTAGTTCTAGGACTCTGAGTATGTGACTTGGTCTCTCCAAGCCTCAGTTTCCTCATCTGTAGGATGGGAATAATCACAGGATTTACAACATTGTGCTTTGGCAAAAGGCTGCAGGAGAGATGTTTCGCTCCATGACCAGCATGTGGTAAATACTCAATAATGGCATTTATTGTTCCTTTCATAGGGCAGCTTTTTTTCTTTTTATTTGCATGTCTGTCTCCCCTTTTGGACTGTTTTTTTGGAGAGCAAGGACTGTGTCCTACTCATTTTGATATCTCAAGAAGCAAGGATAGACCCAGAATTGATGTTCAATGAAAGTACTCGTAGAAAAGAAAAAACAAATCAGTACTTATATTTGGCAAGAAATTAAGACAAGGACTTCATTCATGGTGACACCATGCTCTGGGCAGAGAGGTAGAAGAGGGCACGGTGTTTAGGGAGGGTGTGAGGAAATATTCTGCATGTTTCCAAAACTGATAAAATATCCTGATTGAATAAAGGTCCAGTGATCTTGCCTCTTCCTTCATATTTGTGGGTATAGTGAATGGTTTGGTATATTCTTCATTGTCAGGTTTTGTAGTTGCAGGTCTAAGGAGAACTTGTCATTGGTTTGGGGAGATTTAAACTGTGAATTGGAAACTACCTATAAAAGAAGGTTAAAGAGTCCAGTATTGGCTGATATTAGAAGAAAAAACTTTTAGAGCAAATCAATATTACGAAAATGCCAGGAAAAGTGTGTGTGTGTGTTTATGTACACAATGAACAGTTTTATATGTCTCAAGTCAAATTTACGTTGATTTGATCATAGACTCAACTCAATTCCTAGTGAGAGGATTCCGGTAGTTTGGCACTTTAAATCTGCTTTAAGGGATTTGAGATAGGGTATTTCAATTAGTTATAAACAAAGTTCTTTTGAGACTATCTTAAGCTGTTCCTTACTTCTTAGATTATGGAGAAGGATCTAAGGGTAGCCTTTACGTGAGTTTATTTTTTTTAAACACAAGAGTTCTTTTGCTATGATAAAAAAAAAATCCTGGTTAATGAATTTCTTGGGGAATTTTAGGCAGATAAAATAGGAACAGAATACAACTACAAATTAATTATACAAATGGCTTAGGTTATTATTAGAAGGAATGCCCATATTTCTCAAATGACTAATAAGGGCCTAGGACAATTTTAGACCTCTGAAGATTAAATAACAGTAATACTATAATTATAATGTGGAATTTCTCCAAAAGGCTCAATAATAACTCTCTCAGTCTCTGGTTGAAATCCTGACCGACAGCAGAGCTTGGAATGGAGAACTCTTCCTCCAGATGGTCACTCTGATACAGTGTGTGCAGCCTCTGAACCTGGGACGTACGTGCCTGGTGCTCCAGCTTCCTGTTTAAGAAGGAAGTTTTCTTGGCTTGCAACTAGCTGCATGCATAAGCTTTGTTTCTCTTTAATTTGTTTTTCCTCTCAGCACAACATTATTTCCTTTGTTGGCCACCACCCTTAATGACCAATGAGATGTGAAGTATGTTTAGAGTATGCTACCTGGGCCAGGTCCACCATCGCTGCCCCACTTTTCAGTTAATCTAACCAAGATCCTTCCCAGAGGGGAGATGGAAGAGGACCCCAGGCCAAGTCAACTGCAGGAAATGCATGCGTCCCTGATTATTTCTCTGTCAGAAGACTGTCATCCTGGGTCTTGCGTTTGGACTTTTGATAGAGTAGGAAAACAAAATTCCATCAAGAATTCATGCATCGAAGCAGCAAGAATTGAGCTCCTGTTTTTTTCTAGCTTTCTCCCAGCTGCTGGAGATATGAATGTACACAAAGATTTAGTTCCTTCTGAGAAGGAGCCAAAGGTTGACGTGTGAAAAACAGACATGTAGAAAAATATCTGTGTAACAGTGTTGTGATAAATAGACATATGTAACAGGGAAGAGTTTAGCCTTCTCTATGAATGAAAAGGTACCTTAGGCAAGTAGCCACCGCCGTTGAGTGGCCTCTCTGGTATTTGGTGTCTGTTCTTTTGTATCTGAAGAGTAATGCCGTTATCCATTTGTCTGTCATTCATTTATCACTCATTACCTCATTCATTCATTCAACAAAGATTAAATACCTACCAAGTGCCAGGCACCTTTACAGGTTTTAGGAATATGAACATGAGTTCCTGTTTTCAGAGAATCCATAGTAGATGAAGGGAAAGGCCCTTAGACACTAGTATGACATGTGCATTATTTGGGATAATACATACGAGATGGCCTGGTGGTATCATCTTCAAAGACTTCATAGAAGGTGATTAATCTGCTGGGGTCAGTGAATGGACTTGAGAACTCTGGACTTGTCCCATTTGCTTAAGGACGACTCATTGGGCGAGTGGGTAGACAGAGAGGGCAATTATAATTATTTTCAGTTGAATAACATACGTAACGTTCTCTGGTGCATTATGTGTGGTCAGAGAGAATTCCAAAATTGGTGTTTTTTGAAAACGACGTGATATGGTGGTAGGATGTTTTCTAGGTAGCGGAACTTGTGCATGTTTCAGGTATTTTTATCTAAAATTATCTTGTGAATCTTGAGGCTTTAGTTAAGCAAACACCTGTCTTTGTCCATGACCTGCCAGCATTACAAATGTGACCCACTGGGCTAAACCTTCAGAAGGGGTGTAGCTGGCCTCTCTGTTGTGAGGCCAATGAGAGACTCGGATGGGAACAGGCCTGTCAGGGGGCTGAGGGAATGAGCGTGGGAACCTCCCCGACCTGGCTTTTATCCCAGGTCTACTACTTAGGCACATGTCTTCACTTTCTAAGCTTCAGTTTTCTTTATTTGTAAAATAGCCTGAAACCTACCTCTTAGGTTTGTATTTGAATTAAATAAGGTAAAGCAGGTTAGACTGGGTTCTCCAGTAGCAGAATCTGAATTGAGGATTCAAGTGAAAATGGTTTATTAGGAAGTGGACTTAGAAAAAAGATCGTTTTTTTATGTAAGAAGAAAGGCAATTGTATACATATATTTTCCTCAATACTTCACTGATTTGAAATTTCACCCTTTAAATACACATTGATCAGTCTACTCATTCACTCACCATTGTTTTAATAACTATAGGTTTATAGTAAGTTCAATAAGATAGAATGAATCCCCTTGTTACTCTCCTTTTTTTGAATATTCTGGCTATTCTTACGTATTTTTCCCCCCAGATGAACTTTAGAATCATTTTATCAAGTTTCTAGAAAACTTACCTAGGAATTTCATTGACAGTGTTTCAATTATAGATTTACATTATTAATCTTTCTATGCAAGAACATGGCATTACTCTCCATATATTCATATGTTCTTTTAGATCCTGTTGGATCCTGTAGTACAGTTTTATAGTTTTAATCTTACAGGTCATGTGTCCGTGTTTGCTTAATTTATTCATATGTATCTTATATTGTGAAGTGGGGTCTGTTTTTACATTGCATTTTCTAAGTGAATTAGATTTTTATTCTTAGTGTATAAAAAAAACTACCGCTTTTCTGCATTTATTTTGTAGTTGATCACTTTATTGAATTTGCTTATTATTTCTGATAGTTTTTCAGTCGATTTTCTTGTGTTTTTGAGGAATGTAATGATAATATATGCAATAGGAAACAATGGGAAAATTGCCTTCTCATTTAGAATATAATGCCATTTAATTTACCTTTTAGTTATTTTATGGTTTGGCATGCTGGTACTGTTTAGGGCTTTAATCAGAATGCTTATGTTCCACCATTTAGCAGGAAGAAAGTGATTGGTTTTGTGTATGCATATATTATTGAAGTTATTGAATTCATAAACCATCAGAATGTTATGCTTTTTGGAAGTGTCTCACGATCATCATGTGATTTCTCCCATTGATTCATTAAAATGAAGAAATAGAATATTAGATTTCCTAATTTTGAACTGTACTTACCTTTCTGGAATAAATCCCACTTGAATTAATTTTTAACGTGCCCTTAGATTCTATTGTTATTATATTCAGACTTTTCATGTATATTTATGAACATTGGATTTTTTTTTATTATATTTTTTTAAATTATCACCATGAAGTTCCAGTATCAGCACTATGTCCGTATCTTTAAACGAATGAAGATATTTTCCTTCTTATTCTCTGCTATGTCCTAAATAGCAGATGAGGTTTGATTTTGAAAACATTCAACCCTGAAACAATTTAAAATTGGCACTTTTTTGAGTAGTTTCTTTCTGACAGCTTCTCCAATTTTGATCTGTAGAGATAGGAGAAAGTGAATTATTTTCAGTTTCTCTTATCAAAGGGAGTTGTCAATTATCATTTTAGCCATTAACTGAACCTAGAATTGGCTTTTCTGAGAAGCTATCTTCTTCCCTTAAGGGAGGACGCCCAGGGGCATCTGTAGCCAGTTACCTGCCTCTCAGGTTTGGGGGATGGGAACTTACTGGACTAACATCAGGGGTTGGTCATTTTCTTCCCTAGGGCAAAGTTCCTTGAGAAGAGAAAGCAGAGCAGGGAGGAGAGCTGGGTACTTAAACCCTGTCCCTACTTTGCCCTCCCTGACCCTTCCCCTAGGAACCCGGTCATTGGGTATGTAAAATCGATGTTAGCCCAAATGTTTTCAAATGCCTCCTGAACATTTCCTAATGAACGTCTCACAGGCCCAAGCCTCATCTGTCTCCTTGCCCTCCAAACGTCCTTTCCTTCCACATTCTTCCGTCAATTAATGGTACCTCTGCCCACTCAATTTCCTAAATCAAGAACTTGAGCTTTGTCCTTGAGCTTATGCCTTCTCCCTTCTCTATCCCATTTGCTTTTTGTGTCAATCTCTTTCAAATCTCTCTCTCCCCATCATTTCTGCCTTACTTCAGATCCTTAAACCTGGTCACTTCATTACTGGGTTAGCCTTTCATCAATCTCTTATCCAGTCTAATCGCCTGCTGTGCTCCCACTCCTCAAATCCCCCTGTTCCCTTCTACCAGAGGGATCTTTTACAGAATGATTTTAATTTGTATCAGAGTACTATGTATAGTTTATGAAATCAAATACAAGTCTACAGTTACTGGTCTGGTTTTTT
Organism: Rhinolophus ferrumequinum; assembly: GCF_004115265.2. NCBI lineage: Eukaryota > Metazoa > Chordata > Mammalia > Chiroptera > Rhinolophidae > Rhinolophus > Rhinolophus ferrumequinum. Next base: position 12,673,144 of record NC_046300.1, on the reverse strand, counting down.
TCTTTTTTTTTTAACCAAAAAAGCTTTGAAATCTGATTTTTTTGTGGGGGGTGGGAGTGGTACCTTTAGCACCCAAGCTCATTCTGGTGGCAAAACCTGACCTAAACTTAAAGTCTCGTTACAAAAATACTGTGTTAATTGTTGGGTGCTGCCCCACACCCTGATGGGAGTAAGCATGATACAGTGTGTGCGTGATATTATCTTTTAAAAATCAGAAAATCTCTGAATTCTGCAATATTTCTGCCTTCAAGGATTCAAAGCTGTGGATTGTGGGTCCCCATCCCACTCTCCAGAGATAATGCTCTAAACTCCTTGAACTTTTAAAAATTATATTTATATTCATATTTTTTAAAAAAATCATGCTTAGTTTTATATTTCTCGGTTTGTCATTTTTGCACATTTTGCATATTGACTTCCTATTATAATTTATGAAGATTTGACATATCTTTCCCAACCATATAAGTCTGTTTAGGCTGCCATAACAAACTACCACAGACTGGGTGGCTTAAACACCAGAAATTTATTTCCTCACAGTTCTGGGGGCTAGATAGAAGTCCAAGATCAAGGTGTCAGTGGGTTTCGTTTCTTCTGAGGCCTCTTTCCTCGGCACTAGATGGCTGCCTTCTTCTGGAGTCTTTGCATCGTCTTTCCCCTGTGCGTGTGTGTGTGTCTTCATTTCTTATGAGGACACCAGTCATATTGGATTAGGGCCCACCCTAAACGCCTCACTTAAACCTTAATTACCTCTTTAAATGTCTGTCTCCAAATACAGTCACATTCTGAAGTACTGGAGATTAGGACTTCAACATATGAATTACAGACATGTTTCAGCCTGTAATACCAACTACACCTTTCCCTATTCAATCTATGTATTTATTTATAAAAGGTTTGGTTTATTCAGTAGTCAAAGTTTACATGGTTTTGTGCAAATTCTGTTTATTGCAGAGTACAGGAGGGCACTATAATTATATTTTCTTATTTTTTTTCCTGGAGTTAATAATTGTCCCCTTATTCATTTGATAACCTGTGTACCTATTCTGAATTTTTTTTTCTCAAATGCTTCATCAGACCTATCAGTATATGAACATGATTTTCTAGAGAGTTAAAAGTATATAAAAAAATCCTGAAATGTTCATTCTTTAAACCTGCTGTATAGCCGTCATTCTCCTTTTGGGTTCTCTCTTTCCTGGGTTCCATGTTTTCCTTTCTCTTCATTTCCTTTCTCATTTTCCTGGAATATATCTGCGGTAGCTTTCTAAGAAAAGGCAAGGGATATAAGTTTTTAGGTTCCCTGCATGCATGAAAATATATTTTATACTCACACATGACTGATAGTTTGTGTGGGCCTGGGCATAGAATTCCAGGGTTAGGATAATTACTCTTCCGAAATTTGAAGGCTTAGACCTACCATGTCTACTAGATTTCCACGTGACCTTTGTATGTACCTGTTTATAGTCTCTCTGGAAACTTTGGAATCATTTTAGCTTTGACATTCTGAGATTTTACAATGATGCCCCTTGTAATGACTCTTTTTTCCACTCATTTTTTAAGGCCATAGGTAGCCCTTGTACTTTGTTGGCTTATTTTTTTTTTTTAATTGGGGGAATTACTTTGTTTCTGTTTTCTGAAAATTTCTTCCTGTTTTCTGTGTTCTCTTTCTGTAACTCCTATTGTTCAGATGTTGGAGCACCTAGTATGATTCTGTAATCTTCTTTTCTCTCCTATTTTCCATCTCTGTTTCCCTGTTTTTACCTCTGACCTGCAAAAATGGATTGAGATATATGTCCCTTTTAATGGCTCTGCATAGCTTTCAAAATAAAGTCCAAGGTTCTTTAATGATCAGCCCTGCCTGTACCTCTTCCCTTGTAGTCTGTCCTCTTCCTTTGCTTTTCCATGATGTCCTTGGAATATCTCAGTGCTTATCACAGTTATTGGTTCTACTCAATTGTCTCTACTTTTTTGTGAGCTTCCTGAGTACTGGGATTGGCTACTGTTTGGTTTTTCATCTTGACACATTATAGGAACTCAATAATGTTTGTTGCATAAATGTAAACAAAGTTACTATGTACCCCCCCCCCCAGTTTCTTGGGCTGGTCACCCCAGAAGTGGGTCTTGAGATGAAGATGGGTGTGCACGTGCTTATGGAACTGTGCCCAGTAGAATTTCCTAAGGGAATGGGGAAGCAGGGCAGGGAAGGGAGAAAAGCCAGGCCAGGAAGTCATTTTGTGCAAAGTGAGAGCTTCCACCTAATCCTGTAGGGGAACTCTGGAGTGTAAATTGTCCCTTGAGCGCGTCTAGACTTGAGGCAAAGCAGTTGGGTTTTCATAGTCTAGCTAGCACTATTAGTCACTGGCTAAGGTCTGTTGTGGGTTAAGGCAACCAACCTCCCTAGTTGGTCCAGAACTATCCTGGTTTTAACATTGAAAGTCTCACGTCTCAGGATATCCCTCATCTGGGGGAAGCCTGGATAGTTGGCAGCACTAATAGACACTTCTGGCTCTCGGTGCTTGTAGGCGAAGTGACCCCCATAGCCCAAGGGACGTCCTTGGGAGAAAGAGACAGCTGCAGCCATTAAAAATTGTAGTAGACAGACTGATACGTCCACGTCCTAATCCCCAGAATCTGTGAATCCCTTATCTTAGATGGCAAGAGGGACTTTGCAGATACAGTGCAATTAAGGATCTTGGGATGGAGAGATCATCTGGATTTATCCAGGTGGCCCCCAGGTGATCACAAGGATTCTTATGAATGAAAGAGGGAAACAGGAGAGTCAGAGGACATGCGATGACAGAAGCAGAGCCCAGAATGATATGATTACTGGCTTTGCAGATGGAGGGGGCCAAAAGCCAAGGAATGCAGGCAGCTTCTAGAAACTGGAAAAGGCAAGAAATGAATTCTCCCTTAGAGCCTCCAGAAAGCATATAGCCCTGTGACAACTTGATTTTAGCAACATGAGGCCTGTTTTATATTTCTGACTTCCCGAAGTGTAAGATAATAAATGTATGTTGTTTTAAACCACTAAAAATTTGTGGCAGTTTGTTACAGAAGCAATAGGAAATTAATACAAAGGCAAAAGTTTAATGAAATTGGGGAAGGCGAACACAGAAACAGTAAAAATCTGTGGGAACCCAGGGTGCCCCAACAGTATGTGCTTCTACCAAATCAGAAAACTGAATCGGAGAGCTAACACTAAATCAATAGTCATCAAATTAGTTGACTATCAAACTAGGGAACCTGTATGACATAGTGTTTAAGCCATGGGATCTGAAGTCTGCTGCCCATTGGTTAAATCTTGGCTAGCACCTCTTTTAACTCTATGATCTTGGCATGTTACATAAGCCTTTCTGAACCTCAGTGCCTCATCTGTAAAATGGGGATAATAATAAAACCCAAGAGCTGTTCTAAGGATTAAATGAATATGGCATATAAAGTGCCTGACACACAGTAGAATCTCATTGCAGGGATTACTGGTAGCACAATGGGAATCTCATTTCTATTTAGCTGTGTTACATTCTAAACACAGCACAAGTGACAATCAAGCTTGGTGAATATTAAGGATGAAAATCATTTAACTTGTCCAAAGGGTACGGGACACAGGGTTTTGTGTTCATAATCTTGTAAATAACATGTACATGTGAGAGTTTACTTGTTTTCACAATGGGAATTATATAATGTTGAGTGGAAGTGCAAACCATATGGTCCAGTATTTTAAATTACTTGGATAGACGAGGGAGTTGTTGAAAATTGTACAACGGGCTCCGCTGTGCTTCAAGGATTGCAGCACTTTTTTCAGGCCATGGTTTGTTTATTTGAATTTGCGATCTTCTTGTCATCTTGAGATCTTCGTTAGGCCCAGCAAAGTCACCCATTGTACCTGTCTGTGCCTGTTTTCTCTTCCCAAGGTTATCTGGGGGGGTATTTTCCCAGCCTTTTGATATGCAAAGCAGCTATAATCGGGGAAAGCTTAATAAACAACCATTAAGTTGCTATCAGAAGTGCCAGAACTGATATAACTAATAATTTTGTCCTAATGAAGGAAGTTCAACTGTAGCTATGAAGTCACTCAGTGTCTCAGATCAGCGTCAGCCCGATCTAGACAGGGGCCCTACAGAGCCTTTACGATATGAAGGTGCCTGCTGTCCAGGTGGGCGATTACCTGAGGTCCTTTGTTCACCTCTGTTAGGGACCAGCACCTCAAACTCAGATCAGCTAGTGCGGAGAATAATTTTGAACAGCTCTTCAAGGAGGCCCAAGTCACTGACTATACTCGGGAAGGTAGGACCCACCCAGTAGTAGTAGTGTGGGCTCTGTCCTTCCTCTCCCCAGGTCACAGACTCTGAGCTGTTAGACATCCTAGCAGGGCTTTCTTGTACATTCCGGGGACATGATGACTGGTTTGGGGTGAATCACTTAAATGTAGTGATTTTTCTGCCTGGGTGAAATGGTGGCAGAGAAGGGGCAGAAGCCAAGGTTAGGGGGTGGGGGTGGGCGGCGCTTGGCTGAGCTGCAGCCCAGGGACTGGCCTGGTGCGTGGTGAGGAAGGGAGTGGGTGTGGGAGAACTTGCTCCTCTCTGAGGCTGCGCCAGCTCCTGGAAATACTGAAAACCCTCCCAGAGGAAGACCAGTTAGAACAACAAAAGACATCAATCAAACCTTATGGGGTGATTTTAAGGTGAAAGACAAAGTATTTAGATGGAAAACAGAGGTGGGCAGCAGTGGAAACTCGCCCCGCCGCCTCCCCTCGCAGAGCCTCAGTTTGCAGCCCCTCGCGCCTGCCAACCACCCTCTCCCCACCTCCGTCTGGCTGCCCTGCAGCCTGATCCCCTGCCCCCCCTCGCCTTGTTCGCCAGATGAACTGCCCTGTCTGTGCCTTGCCTTAGGCGGGGCCTCTCGGGATAGAGCTGTGTTTGTCTCCACTGTGTGTTGAACTTGGCAGGTGCAGGCGCATCTCATTCCAAGTCAAACTACCACCTTTCAGAAAGAGAAGGCTGGAGCTGGACTCCACAGCGTGGGGTGGGCTCTGTGTGTACAACCACTGAGAGCTGGAAGCGACCTTCACCACCACCCATGCCAGGCCTGCGCCTGCTAATGACTGGGACGGGAAGAGAGAGGCATTCAGGCCTGGAGGTCGTAGGAGGAGGCTGGAGGACTGTGGGCAGCAGGGACGAGCGTGGCTTCACAGCCAGAGGTTTGAGGAGCCCTCGAGAGTCAACTGTTGCTTTGGACAAACCGGCAGTTCTTGGCCATGCTGATGCCACCTGGGTGCATACCTGAATGTGCAGAGCCAGCTGCAGAATGCAGTCTCATTTCTCAAGAACCAGCCCGCCTACCGGAAAACTCCGGAAAGGCAATGAGTACACTCAGGAAGGTTTTCTCTCTTTCCCCACTGTTTTCCCATTGCTCCCCCCGCCACCCCCCCACCCCACCGCACCAGCTGTCTTGCATAGTATCTGTTGCTCCCACAGAGAAAGGCTGCTCTCCAGGGACCCGGAAGGGCAGGCAGCCTGCAGATCAGAGTAGAGAGACCCGCAGCCTCAGTTTCTCTTCCGACAATTGTTGCCCGATAGTGAGGTCCCTTGCCCACCTTCCCAGTGTTAATACGCCTTGGTGGCTCAGAGCAGATGTTTAGACGCCAGCTCCACCATATGCTGGCTACGTGACTTAGGCAAGTGCCTTAGCCTATCTGGGCCAGTTTCCTCTTCTATGAAACGGGATAGCGGCTATCCAGTAAGTGTTGTGAAGAAGAGAGCGGAGAACATGTGGAAAAGTACTTACTTGGCTGTTATTGTAATCAGCGCCTGTGCAGATGTCACAGCTTTTTCACACATACTTTCTCACTTGCGCTTCATAATAGCTCCATGAGGTAGGAAGGGGAAGGGTGGTGGGAGAGTAATTACGTTTTCTTGTAACGTTTCAAGAGCGTCGCCAATGGAAACGATGGTATTGGCAGCCCCACATCTGGCACAGAGACAGTGACCCCAGCCGTGTTTGTGCCCATGTTGTGTGTGCTTTTGCTTTGTCTGCCGAACTTACTGTGAAGCGAAGAACTTCAAGGGACGTAGACAACATTAAACACTTTCCAAGACCCCCTACGGCCACCAAAGATGGGTAATCTGGTTTAGGAAAATAAGTCACCTCTACCCATGCTGTCTGGTAGAAATTTCATGTGAGTCACTCATGGAAACGTTTTTAAAAGGTGAAATTAATTTTGGCAATATATATTTTAACCCCCGCATATTAAAACATTACCATTTCAACACATAATCTAAAAGTTATTAATGAGATACTTTCTATTCTTTTTTTTCATACCAAGTCTCCGAAGTCCACTGTGTATTTTATTATACATTTACGGCATGCTTGATTCCATTGCTAAAATTACTGGAAATCCTTGATCTGTATTTAGATTTCGTAAACTGCCAGAATAGATCCACATACTCAAGTCGTTCTAAATATAAAAATTAGAAGTTGACAGGAATGGAATTGAGTATCAGTTTTAAATACAAATTTACATTAATTTAAAATTAAATACAATTGAAACTTCTGTTTCTCACTCACACTAAGCAACATTTCAAGTGCTTAGTAGCCACATATAGCTTGCGACTGTTAAATAAGACAGTGCAGGACAAGGGGTGTCTACCAGGCCATTTTCTTGTTCGCTGGTAGTTCCATAGTTAGAATTATCTTTAATAACTTTCTTTGTAGGAATGTTGTTAAGTCACGTGCCAATTTTACCTTTAAAACTAGACAATACACTTTGTTTATCCATTCAACTGGCCACTCGGCAGGACAGTGCCTGCAGAAGGAATCAAGTCACAGAGCCCATGTGACACAGGACTCTCTGACATAGTGACTGAGGGAGGACCCCAGTGTCAATCATATATTTAATAGTTTAAAATCTTCATCTGTTTTTTTTTTTGGGAGGCGGACAAAAATAAACAGAAACGGAAGATCTAACATTCTGTCCCCACACCCCCGTGGATCACCTCTGCACACCACGCTTGGAAGATTGGCCTTGGAATACCACCACTGTGGTCTTAACCTTCCCCTGAACTCAGGCACAAGTTTCAGTGCTCAATTTTTAGAGAATGGGTAGTGTCTATACTGAGCCTTTTCCCTTCTGACCTCCCTTCCTCCTCCCAGAGTTCCTGGGCCTTTTTTTCTTTTCTTTTTTTTAAAGCATTTTATGATACGTTCATTTTAGGATTTTTATTAAATATTAAATACTTTGTCATCCAAAACAACAAACAAACAAACAAAAGCAAAATGCTTCCAACAGAAGTCACAAAGAGATGGCCACGTCTTCGTTTTCAAATGTGCCCTGATTTTGTTCTTTGGGGGTAAATTATACAGTAGTTTTCCCCTCTTACTCAAATTTGCCAAAATATTTTGGCACAATGTAATGGACAGCATCATGGGAAACTTGTACTTATAGTTCCATGGTTTTCAGTGTGAGTTTTCATCCAACCTCACTATTTTCAGAGATGGAATTTCCCTCCCATTTACATGTAGACTAAGTATTGTTTTATTTGTTGGAGAGTTCGGAGTTTTGACTATGCTTTAGCTTAGCCGCCTCGTCTTGGCTCGGTTCTGGGTGGTCCATCTCTTCTCCCATTTCTCTAAGTATCCCTCCCTCCTCACTCCTGCCACCTTTATTTTTCTTTTTGTTTCAGCCATTTTGCTGCTTAACTCATCTGAGGTGGAATTTTTGGAGTTCCTGGTTTTTTCTGGACGCAAGTTTGACTCTGATGACCTGAGTAGGAGGAGCTGCATATTTGATGCTTTTCTCTTCCCCCGCTTCCCTCTTGAGGGGGATCCAGATGGAGTCCTCTGAAGGAGTGAAAGGATTCTTGGGAAACTGTAGGGACTTTCTCCCTTCCTTTTGTCTCAAATTGTGTAAACAAAATAGTCCAGAGTCCTGAAATACGGTTTCCACAAATGCCTCATGAAGAATACATTTTACTAGAGGAAATCTAGAACGTTCCTATCCAGGTTCAGCCAGGCCTCTAGCATCTGGGTGATTTGTGCATGTCCGTCCTGGGCTCTGTTCAGGGGCCGAGGTCCCTCTGGCTAGTCATCATGGCCTAGGACGTGTCTCCAGTTTCCTTGATCGGCTTTATTCCAAGGAATTGTAATATCATTTTATAAAATGGGAGGTAACTTCTTATTGCTTCTGCTTCTTTTCTCATTTTAATTCTTCAATTTCAAATGTAGTTATTTTCTTAGCGACACCCCCACTGGGAGTGGATGGGCCCCACGTGGCTTTTTCAGAAAGTCTCTTCTATAAACATTGGTCCAGGACTGAGATTTGCACGCCGCTCAATGCGTAAAGACCTCTATCTGGCAGGTGATCGAGTTTCCTCTCACTCCTTCACCTTCATCTCACTCCCCACCCCCCAGGCGTCCTGTTTCCAAGGGGCAGGGCAGGAGGCTGGTCCTGTGGCCAGGGCGAGAACTGGAACCCTTGGATTCCCACCAATCATGTTAACCTCTCCATCTGCTCTGTCAACGGTTTTTATTAACTGTATTAGTTATATTAAAACAGCCACCTGCTTATTTGTAAATCAAGGCTACTACTGCTTTTTGTTGTTTTTAGTTCATTAATTGCTGTGTCTGCATTAACTTATTGCGTATTGGCTAGCTTTCTTTCTTTTCCAAGCTTGTTGAATGCTTAGTTCACTTAATATTTTTACTCTCACATGTGTCTCATTTAATAAATTTTTGCTTACTCAAGGTCATAAATGGTGTATCAGAAAGATAAATTGCGATGTTTCCTCTAGAATCTTTATAGTTTGGAGTCCATATTTAGTTCTATGAACCATCTCAGAACAATTTTTAGTACAATGTGATTTTCCCTCTGCCCCTGGGGGTACACTTTGTCTCAGAGTCGCTGATCCCATGCCCCGATGGGCTATCCCCCGAGGTTCTGCCAAACCATCTCTACTCCCCTTACTGCTGGGCAACAGGGCCTCCACAACCATCGTCAGCTCATCAAAAGCCATTCCCCGTGGGACTGTGGGTATAGCCCCTCTTCTAGACTGCGGAGGGAGGGGGAGTTGTTGACCCTACCATTTAGTGTTGGTGGCGACATGAGGTCTCCTGTCCTTCTGAACAGTGCTTAGAGTTCTCTGTGGACACTGAGCCCATGTGGCAACGATTGCAGGGTTCCTGGCATGGCGTATGACTCTGCCCTGGTATAAAACACTTTCTTTGTTCATTTCAATCTTCAGGACAGCGCTAGTCGGTAGGTATTGATGTATCTCCATGTAATGTCTGAGATCGGGACTTAGGTTAAGTTACTTGCCAAGGCCAGGCGTAGGTGATGTAACCTCAATAAATAAGTTTATTGCTATTATTATTTCCATGGAATTTCAGCAGAGAAGGTCCCATCCCCTTCTGTGGCACGGGAAGCTCTGGCTCTCGCAGGCCAATAGACCACCACCTTCCTCCTACAGCTGTATAAAGGTGAAACTAGTAAGGGATCAGGGGAATGGCCATTTGAGCCAGGATTTTCTAATCTTGACAAAACACAATGTAGTTAGTGTGTTTATATTTTGTACTTTATTTATGAAAAATATGGATTTTAAAATAGGACATATTTTCAGACAAAAATGAAGAAACCCAAGATTGGGTAGATATCCAGTGCTTTGGGAATGAAACTGTGAAACTTTAGAAGCCAAGCTGAGGCAAAGGACCTGTCAATGGGATGGCCCCAAGGCTGGCTTTAATTGACAGAAATCTGCTCTTTAAAAGGACATCCCTCAGTCACAGGAGACCTTAGACTACGCTGATCTCCATTTAACTTTGGAGAGTTTCCCAGTTCAGTGTTTGAGGTGGTCTCCTGATTTTGTCTTAGGAGCTGGGGACTCTTCATCCTTGGCTATTTCCCTGTAGTCTTCAACCCATTTAGGGATTCTTAAATTAATTCCCAACATGCTTTTCTTAAAACGGAAATTCATCTTAGAGAAGATGCTCTAATTTTTGGTGTTTTTGGTGAGCTTCTTCCTTCCAGGACTTCCCTTTCCTCTGTTCTCTGCCTCAGGGGCATTGCTAGCCTATGGCTGGATGGAGTCTCTTAGGGCACACCACCCACACTCATCCGTTGGTGGGATGCCCAACTCATCCCGGTTTGCTCAGGACTTTCCTGGTTTCAGCACATAAATCCCCATGCCCTCCACTCCCAGGCAAGCTGGTATGGTTTGGCCACCCTACCCCTTGGCTCATCTCCTGCCATTGTTCCACCTGTAAGGTGGTTCTGGGCTGTATCCATTGGCTCTGATTGCAGCCACCATGCCACACTGTGTCCATGATGCTGGCTAAGGGGTTCCAAAGTCTGTCTGCTGTCTTCCCACGTCTGAGGGCCCTGTGCCAGCCTATGACCGGTATCAGAGGGGGACCATCTCAGGGTCCTCTGGACTTCCACACTCACAGGTACTAAGGCAGAGAGGCGATTGCTGCGGGTGGTGACCTTGTTTCCTTAGACTGCTTGGTAACCTCAGCTATGGAGTCCTACCCTGAAACATGGGAGCCTGAGGAGGGAAATGTAAATAGGGGAAGAGGCCAGGATTGGATAGCTCTCAACCTAAATGCCTTAGTGGATTCAAGGACCTTGAGAGGCAGATTTGGCCTCTGCCACACACAAAACCATAAATTATGAGTATCTAGGACCTCTTGAGCCGTGGAACAAGGAAGAAAACCCCCTCAGAAGTATTTAGGTGATGTTCCCAACCCCCGAAAGGGTGCCCAGTTTCTGGTTTCTGAACCATATGGGACTTCCCAGCAGGGGGCAATGTGGAGCCCACAGCCACTAAGAACAACTGATTCAGAAAGGATCCTGATTGGTCTGCCCCAACTTCTTGCCCAGTTGGACCTTTTGGGCATTTTCCAGATGTCTGGTCCCCTTGGGACCTTTAATAAGCCATTTCCTGATCTAGTCACCAAGTTGCCTTCAGCCTCCTCAGTCAGCCCCGGGATCCTTTACTGGGTAGCTTTTGAGGTCCTCTGATAGATTCTCTCTTAGGCCTTTCCCCAGGTCCAAGTCCATCCCTAGGTGGACGTGTTGAGTCCTTCACACAGAAGCTGTTTGGAAGCTCCATTCATTCCTCCCTAGGGCCTTGGTGCTTTGGCCTGTAAATTCAATGGGGGGTGAGAATCCACATTTGCCCTTTGGCTGAGAAATCCTGGTTATTTTCTCGGATGCAGTATCTGTGGGCTAAGACCCACCAGGGTTGCATGAGACCCCTCTGCACTGGGCGTTCCATTTGCTTTTGGATATCATTGCTGACGGGAAATCTTTCAGCAAGTATGGAGGCCGACCACATGGGCCTCAGAGCCCAGGTTGGACGGGTGATGGTTGTGAGCCGGAGGACCTAAAGCTTCCTGAGATCTTTGGACAATAGAGGGTGAACCCACAAACTTCCCAGCAGCTCCTGCAGCCAGTGTCATTTCAGGTGTTGAACTTGTCTAGGTGGGGACTGTATCTTATTCTGGGTCCAAGAGATATGTGGTGTGTTCTAGAGGGTTCCAAGCGTGCGTCACAGAGCCGTGGAGCAGTTACAAACGATTCCTGAGGGTGGGGGAGGAGAATCCACAGCCCCCGCCCTACCATCAGATTTAGAGGTCGCGCCACCCTCCTGCATCTCTAGATCCCGCTCCTTTCTCTGGGCCTTCTCATTGCCAGCCCTGTCATCTCCTTACATGGTGCCTTAGAGTGATTTTTTGTTTAGTCTACCAATAAGCCAGACATTGCCTGGGTAGCATTACCTGGTCTTTCCCCTAGAGATCTGGCTTAGACCCCACCAATTCACAGCCTTTGAAAGTCTGGATTTTCCCAGGAATTTGCTACTTCCCAGGTAGTACTAAAAAAGCAGACACCTTTCTGAAGATGTGACCCAGATAAAGTGCCCCTATCTTCCACACCCAGCTCAGGGAGTCTGTACACACTGAACACATCTGTGAAACTAGCATCTAGAGCAGGACACAGCTTATTCCCGGCACCTTGTATGCCTCCCTGCGTACTGTTCCCATCTCCTCCTCACACCAACCCTGAAGGTCACATTGTGGCATCTTCTGAGGGCAGCTACTGCTGCCAGGAACAGTTTGAAGCCTTTATGTATTAACTAATTGAATCCTCTCCATGACCCCTGAGATGGTTCTGTTACTAACTCATTTTACAGGTGAGGACACTGGGGAACATGAGCTACCTGTCGAGATCCCACTGCTGGTGATTAGCAGAGCTGGGCTTCCACACAGCATCTGGCTCCAGAGCCACACTCCTGAACCCCTTAGCTGTGCTGCCAATAATGTCATGGTGGCCGGAGAAATGATGCAAGTCCAATGAAACTAGATTCTGGAAGAGTAACCACTCACCTCCACAAGGCTCTTGGCCTGTAGCTTCCATGTGCCCTTTTGTTTATATCTTCCCAGAACCCAGTGAGGGGGCTTGAGGCACAGAGCCAGGCAGGGGCTGGCGTGAGGACCACAACTGGAACGGCAGGGCGGGTTGGAACCCAGACCAAATCAAGGACCATTCTTGTCTTCTCATTTTATACGGGGGCAACTGAGGTTAGGAGGGGTTAAATGGATTACATGGATTACATTGCCCCTCCCTCCAGCAGGAATGAATAATACAAGAGGAGAAATTATGAATTATAAAACGGAAAATGGTAAAATGAATTAAATACAGCCAAGTTCTGATTCTTTGACAAAACCGAGGAGAGAGATGATGCATTGGCTGTCTTAATCTGGGGGGTAAATGAGAGAATGCAGAAATACACAGAACTGCGTTAAAGAGAAAATAGAACAGATAAGAAATTTAAAAAAAATCACAAGATACTCCTTAGCTCAATTCTATGTAAGTATATCTGAACACTTAGGTGAAATGGATAATGCTCTAGGAAAATATACTTTACTAAAATTGACTTGGGAAAATATAGACAGTCTTAATAAAACAAGTACTGTAAAGGAAATGGAGGAAGTCTAAGAGCTGCCCTCCAAAACACACCAGACCCAGATATTTCAAGAGGAATTCTCCCAAATCTTTCAAGAATAAATCATTGTAATGTGCAAACTGTTTTAAGGCATAGGAAAAGGAGAAAAGCTTCCAAATTTTTTTCATAAAGCAAGCATGATATTGATAGCAATCCCCACAAGGGTGCATGAAAAAGAAAATCATTATTCGATCACACACTGATGCAAAAAAGCCTAAATAAATCTAAGAACGATTGATAAAAAAACATACCATAAGCAATGGAGTCTAGTCCAAAAATATACAGAGTATTTAACAATAGGAACGGCTTAATAGAATGGTTTAATACTAGAAAATCTTTTTTTTAAATCTAAACCCAAGTGTTCATTGATAGATGAATGGATAAAGAAAATGTACACATACACAGGAATACTATTCAGCCACAAAAAAGGATGAAATCTTGATATTTGCGACAGTGTGGATGGACCTTGAAGACGTTATGCTAAGTGAAAGAAGTCAGAGAAAGACAAATACTGTATGACTTCTCTAATATGTGGAATCTAAATTCAAAAAAAAAAAAAAGAAAAAACAAGCTCATAGATACAAAGAACAGACTTTCAGTTGCCAGGGTGGGCAAAATGGGTGAAGGGAGTCAAAAGGTACAAATTTCCCGTCGTAAAGTAAGTCATGGGGATGTAACGTACAGCCTAATAACGTATTGCATATTTGAAAATTGCTAAGAGAGTAGATCTTAAAAGTCCTCATCACAAGAAAAAAAGTTGTAAGTCTGTGTGGGGATGGTTGTTAACTGGACTTGTTGTGGTGGCCACTTGGTAATACATACAAATATTAAGTCATTATGTTGTACTTTGGAAACTAATATACATTATATGTCAGTTTGTCAGGCTGGTGCAAAAGTAATTGCGGTTTAACAGATTAAAAATAATGCAAAAACCGCAATTACTTTTGCACCAACCTACTACCTCAAAAAATCAGAGAAGTTACATGGAAAAAAAATTAGAACTTTATTATATCTGTTAACATTTTTTATGGGTTAATGTTTTTGATTGAGATATGTGACATCATAATAGTTTCAGTGTAACCTGATGGCTGCAGGTTGGGTGGCCCTGCAGGCAGGCTTTGTATGGGGCTCCCGGGGTCTGTCGGTTGACACATTTTAGTGCACAAGGGAGGCTGGGGGCTGAGTATGTGAGAGAGAGAGAGAGAGAGGTGCTCAAGGGCTCTGTGCCCTCGTGGGTCCTGCCCGGGACTGGGGACAACCAGAGCATGCACGTACCCAGATGACGTCTGCCTACGGGTTGGGATCGGCATGGAGCTCAGAGAAAAGTGGGGCCTGCCTGTTGAGGGGCTCCCTCAGGGACTGGCACTAGGGGCAGCCAATTGCTAGGACATTTCAAATGGTAATATTTTTGGATGTGGTCGAAGAGTCAGGTTGACCTTGAGGTGGAAAAGAGAAGGTTAACATGTTGGGGATGAGCATAATTGTGAATACGCCAGCCAGCATGTTCAGTGGTAGCCGAGAGGGAAATCAGTGAGAGGTTGACCCATTCGCAGTATTTGCACCTTGACATATGTACTTGTGTATGTAATAGATATCAGTGTATACTAACAGAGACAGAGAGAGGGAGAGGGAGACAGACCCGTTTTATTTTTAAGAAACAAGTCAATACTTAAAGATCAATATTTTCAACAATGAGCCTGCTGGTTACTGGTTTCTGGTTTGCAGCAGTGGCGGCTGTTTACTGAGGCCCCTTCACTGGAGGGATGCAGGAAGCTGCCGCACACCACGCCAGCTTGCCTGGGCCTTTTGGATGCCCTTACACACAGCTGCACTCACTGACTCATCACTCACAAAAGGGCTGGTCAGATAGAACACAAGCCAACTTAAAAATTTTTTTTGGTACACACTGTATCGTATTAACCTTGGACAACTGGGCTTGTCCTTGGTTTGATGTCAGCGCCCCTACCCCTCTGCTGGGAAGTAGAGGACTGTCTCTTTGCTTTAGTTTCTACCCATAAGCACCGATACATTAATATGGAAATGTAGGAAATAAGGTCCTAGAGACGGTGTCCTCCGGACCATCTCCACTGTTCCGTCAGCTGTGTGAAAATCAAGCCCTGAGACAGCACTGAAATTTCGTAGAAGCAGGGGAGGCTGGCACTGCCAGCCCCAACCTTGCCCTGCAGCCTAGACTCTTCCCTACCCCTCGCCATCTTCTTTTTAATCTCTTCTAGGGTCGGGGAGCTGACCTCTGTAAAACCACCCCCCCCCCCCGCCCCTTTTTTACAATAAGAGAGCCTCTCTCAAGGAAACTTGGTCTACTTTATCATTTAAAAAAACCTGTCAACTTTATAATTAAAATATCACATATGCTGTTGTTTTGTTTTCTGTTTCTTTGATATAGAGGCTTTGAATGTCTTTTTTCACATGCTTACAATGGTCATTGATATTCATTCTTTTGTGATTTAATTCTACAGTTCCTTTACTCACTTTTTTTTATTACTGTGATAATATTTTCAAAATTAACTTATAAGAACTTTTCATGATTGAAAGAGATCACGTTTTTTTGTTTTTCTTTCCTAATTTATAATTTGCCTTTTTGTTGTTGTTGGTTTTAATGAATAGATTTTTTAAAAATTTTCAATTACAGTTGACATACAATATTATATTAGTTTCAGGTATACAACATAGTCATTAGACATTTACATAACATGCGAAGTGATCACCCTGATAAGTCTAGTACCCATGATGGATAGGTATTTTTAATTTTATGTAGTTGTATCTTTCTGAAATCTTTCATTGTTTTTATTCATAGAAACTTCTCCATTCTGAAAAAACTTAAATATCACTTATATTTTAATCTAGATTTTTAGATTCTTTCAAAGACATTTAATAGATATTTAACACATCTGAATTTTTGTTTATTGTGAAGTCTAGATTAGATCAACTTTTCCCTCCTCAAAAATGGCCATTTTCCCCAACACCGTCTGTTCAATAATCCATCTCTCCTCCTTAGTTTATCCTTACGATATGCAAAGTTCCCAAGCACAGGAGGCCCGGTTTTCTTGGACTAGCTTTCATCATTATAAAGTTCTTCCTAATTTTAGACTGAAATCTGTCACGCTCTGATTTTCCCCTCTTGAGCTCCTGTCCCTGTGGCCCCCAAATATGAGGGCCCCTATCATGTCATTCTGTCAGAAATGTGCTGGGTTGCTCTGTGGGGAGGTGGCTCACCATTAGAGCACCTTACTTTGCTCTGGTTGTCTCCTTGTGAGAGGAAGTTCTCCTCATGTCACAGAGTCGCTGGCTTAGAAAGCTACCTTGGTGCCTCGGAGGGCGGCTTTCTCAAAAGTCTAGGTGTAGGGAGAGGAGCCTCAGTTGTCAAGGGGGAAGCATTTTTCAAAATGTGTTGCTTTTGAAAGGTTTGAAATCAAATCAGCCTTACTCATAGAGGGCGTTGAATGCGTGGGTGGGGAAGAAGAAACAGAGATGGTGATTCTTCAAGGGGATCAGAATATCCCAGCTCAAAATACGTCACTTTGATATAAAAATTATTTTGAACTCAAATCCTTTGATTTCGTGACATCCTGTATCTGCCTAAAAGCAAAGCCTCCCCCCAAAACTCAATTGTCATAAATCTCCTTCCCAGGAGCAACTCTAATTTCTTCTCAGAGATGAAAAGTTGGTACCACACCCAGACAGACATTGTCACAAAACTACCATATTTCTATTTATCCTCCTAAGGGTCTATTTATCTTTCCAAAAAGTTGTTTGTTTTCCCATAAGTGCCCTTTTGTACCCCCTTTTAAGAAATCATTTGTTCTTCAGAAGTGCCCCTCTGCCCCTCTTCCTCTCCTGTTAAGATCGTATATAAATAAGCCCCAAATTCTAACGAGGAGTCATATTTGTCTGCGAACTCCCACATACACACATAAATAAAAATCTGTCTTTTCTCTTGCTGAGCTCTCCTTTGTCAGTTTAATTTGCAGATCCTCAGGCACTGAACCTAAGAGGGTAGAGAAATCTTTTTTTTCTCCCTGATTGTCTGTAATGTGGTAGGAGTTGCTAGAAGGCGACCTGCCTGGACACCTTCAGGCCAGCTTGCCCATTTCCACCCTGGGAAGGAGACTAAGGGTGGGAATGTGGATTAAAAGGGCTATTACCTGGGAGCCTGAGCTAGTGACTCACTGTACTTGCAGTGGGTCTAAGTTCTAGCAGCCACAGTTCGTGACAGTGAGAAATAATGGTTGTCATGAGACACCCAGATCCCTGTTTCCCTCATGTGGTATCGGAGAAGGCTGATTCTTTCATGATTCAGTAACCCCCTGGGATCCTTGGACAATCCAGTTTGGGTGGATGGGGAACATCCAGAGGGATATACTGAACCAACTGTTAATGAGGTTTATGTGTACTCAATGAATTAGAAAAAGTAAAGAGATTTGACCTGCATTCTGGAGCCGTTCAAACCAGTTAACCCTGTCAAAACAGGTCAAATCAGATCAAACCAGTTAAACTAGATAGCTACTGGCCATCCCTCCCAAACCTTGTTGTCTTCAATATTTCTGTTTTTATAAAGTCATTTTGAAAATGACTTAACTTCCCAGCACCCTCCTCACCCTTATCTTGTTCATCTCTTGTTTGCCAATATCGCCGTTAAACTGTGACATCTAGAATTCACCAGGTGATCCAATAAAATGGTCAGGTTGGTAATTAGTCTTGTTCTGAGCACAGTATAGGTTGCATATTTCTGTCTCTTCATGTCTGCTTTCCAGACTTCTCCACCCTGGTCTGAGCTCGGGAGGCAGCTGTAAGGCCAGCATGGGCTGCATCAATGGGCTCCTTTGCTCTCAGGCCCATGGAGGGCACCCATGAGGGCTCTGGAGACGGAAGAGAGTGAGGGCCTGGTGTGTATTAGCCCCTGTGTCCTGCTCTGCTCTCCACTCAAGCCCGCAGCTTCCTTTAGGCCTGTCTCTCCAACGGCTGCTCTCTCCTGGTTCCCTGCACTTGGCCCGGGAGTCGGAGGGTTGGCGTCAGGCCCCACTCTTGTACCACCCTTTGTGTGTTTCCCTTCATCTTTCCCACACTTTGTAAATAGTTCCTTTATTAAACTCGCCTTAATTACGCCATTTAACTTTGCCTTCTGTTTCCTAGGGATATGCATTTTATGAAACATCCTAGGTGTTTTTACGCACATTGCACGTATTTGAAAACCTTTGAGCGGTGCTGAGGTGGCCGAAAGGAATTCCCACCAGCGTCTTACATGACAGAAACATTATACACATGTTATGAGAAACCATCCTCTTGCCTTCCAGGGAGGGGGCAGAGCCATATGCACTGCTGTCCCAGGACTGTTGTCTGGCTGGATGACTACACAGCCATCCATGAATAGCTCTGAAATGGACCTGCTTGTGTGGGCAGGTCCTACCTGGAAGCCGGGGGCTCTGCACAGAGCACTGGGACTCGGATAAAGCCGTGGCTGGTGGGGTTAGAGGACGTGGGAGGCCTGCGTTCATGATGGGCGTGGCTCACGCACCTCGCTGTCATCTGTGCCTGTGTCTGGGACAGCAGTGTCCCAGACAGGAGCTGGGTGCCAGGGGCCCTGTTTATCTGTTTATTTTCTTAAACATGGGACTGGATGACTTTGTTCGCTGAGCAAAGTCTGACAGCCAAGCTTATGTAAACGCGGTCAGTGTGACACACAGAAAAGAGTGATCACCAAGTGGCTCAGCCCAAACCTGCCTGCTGGAAGGGCCCAGAACTGAATCAAGCAGGTGCATCGACGTCTTAGGGCGGCACTGCTCAACGGGACCACAATACAAGCCTGTTGTGTAATGAGCATTTTTCTAGTAGCCACATTCAAAAAACAATGAGCTAAAAAGTGTTTTTTTTAAAGCAGTTTTAATAATACAAAACATGTAATAATATTAAGTAAAGTGTGTTCAGTGGAAACTTTTTCCCTTCCTTCAGATTTTCAGGTTTCACTTTAATGAAAATTAAATAGTATTAAAAGTAGAATTTTTCTTCTGTCGCACTAACCACCAGGGGCGGGTAGCTAGGATCCTGGGCGCTGCAGTCAGATGGCGGTGCAGCTCCGACAGTGGCCACCCTGGTCTCTGCTGCTCTCTGTTGCCCTCAGGGACCCCTCAACACCTCCTTCCTTCTCTCTTTGACCCTTCCAGCCCCTCAGGTCAAAGTCTCCACTCCAACCAGCCTTCCCTCCCCCCAGGCTCTCCTCGATGTCCGCCCCACAGCTCTCTTAGAAGCTAAGGAGGTGAATTAAAGGCATTTGCAGGAAGGTATGAAGGAGACTTCAGACTTGCTATTCCAAATTATCCTCTAATTGTTGGAAGGGGGTGGGAGCCAATGGTAATGAATTCTGCTGCAGAGCTTTCACTTAATCCCGGAGTATAATATTCAAGGACTCAGCTTGGTGAGCACACAACCTCCCTGCTCTCTCCTCAGCCCCTCCCTCACCCCTGCGAGCCAAGGCCTCACGCTCAATCAATGCAGCTCCTGTTAACAAATACTAAAATAGCCGCCATGGGTCCAGAACGGAGGATGCCAGACCTTGTACCCTGATATCTAGAATGGCCCCAATGATCCTGCAAGGGAGCCCTTATCATCCCCTTCCCACGGGCTCAGAGGGTCAGCCAGGATGGGCACGTGGGTCTGTGTGACCCAGAGCCATGGTTGCCTGGACACCAGCCCCACCTGCAGGCCCTCCGCTGCCTGGAAGGTGAGGGAAAATATGTGAGCAGCAAAGCTGTGTGAGACTCTGCGGGTGAGGGAAGCGCATGGAGAACCGCGGATCCACAGCAGAGAGCAAAGGGCTAAAAATGAAGACCTCTCCTCCTGCCCACAGGAGCTGTCACCCCAGCCAGGTCAGACTCAGGGTTACCTGCCGTGGGTGGGAAAGATCCCCCAAACTTCCTCTTTCTGTCCCCTACAGTGGGTTGTTTTGTGGTCGGTAATGTTCTTTTACTGTTTTTTTTGGGTTTTTTTTTTTGAGATAGAATTAAAAAAAAATCTACACCTTGATGAATTTTTTTTTGACAGTTGCAGACACCCAATGTGACAACACATCAATCAGGATACGGAGCATTTCATTACCCCAGAAGGTGCCCTCTGCAAGGGCAACGTGTACTCCAGCCACTGTAGATTAGCGTTCCCTTGTTCTGAACTTCAGGAAAACGGAACCATATGAAGTATGTTCTTTTATGTCTGGCTTCTGCTCAACATCGTGTCTGTGAGATTCTGCCATGTTGGCGGGTGGATTGGTAGTTTATCTATTTTTATTGCTGAGTGGTATTTCATCAGAAGAACTGCCTCAGTTTTTCCCCCCCCTTTCATTCTCCTGTTAGTGGGCATGCAGGTAATTTCCAGGGTTTGTTTATTATGATCAAAGCAGCAATGTCTTGGGGGACATTTGTAGCCATTTCCCCACGGTACATGGCCAGGAGTGAAACTGCTGGGCCATACGGTGGGTGTATGTTTACTTTATTAGAAACCACAAACAGTTTTCCTTAATGGCTGTGCTGAACCTACAGCAGCTTCTTACAGGTGTTCCGGTTCCCGGTCAGGCAGCTGGCACGTGCACCTGGTGGCCAGATCGTAGTAGCCTGAAGGGGCTGTTTGAGCACCCTCGGTTTAGAAGTGGGTCAACAGAACCCCAGCTTGAACTAGCTTAAATCCAAAGAGGGGAGTCACTGACCAATGGAGTCCAGTTGGGGGTGGGAGGGACAGGTGTCCGTCAGGGACACTCCATCACTTTTCTCTCAGTTCTGCTTCTCTCTGTCTGCGGTTGACTGTTTCCCAAACTGGCCTCCTCCATGTGGCTGAGGTGTGGCTGACAGCCTAGGGCCCCTCCTTAGAGCTTTGCAAGCATCTAGTATCTTCTAACCCAAAGATCAAAAATACTCAAAATTAAAACCACCGCAAGATGCCATTTTTAACTTTTCATATTGGCAATAATATAAAAGTTTAATAGCACTCTCTACTGACATGGCTACGGGGAACCGGGCAGTTTCATACATTACAAGTGAGAGTGAAAAATTGGTACAAACCCTTATAGAGGGAAATTAGCCCATATATGTCAAGACAAGTGAAGGGGACCAAAGTTTTGCCATCCTAAAACTGACTTTTGGGATATTGATTTTAAGCTGGTAATTAAGATACAAAAGACTCAGAAAGAACACTTGACCTGTCCCCCTTTCCTGCCCAAGAGATTCAAATAGAAAAACCTGCTTCAGGAAAGAAACCTTAACATATTCACCTTCGTCTAATTTGAATTAAGTATGGAAGATAGAAGCGGGGACCTGGTAGCTATAGATCACCCCTGTGTCCCATAGAACAAGCATTTACCTGCCATGTGTGTCCAGCTCTTCCTCAATTAGCTGTAAATTGCCCGTTCTCACTTTTGAAATCTAAGATCCCATTCCTTCCTTTCCTCCTTTGTCCAAAATGATGTATCTACCCAATTTTCCTCCCTGTCTGGAATTGTCATGCTTATGTGAATTCCCCATGCATATGTATTAAAATTTTATTTTCTCCTGTTGATCTGTCTCTGTTAATTTGGTTATTAGCCCAGCTAGAATGTAAAGGGGGGAGGAAAAGTATTATTATTATTTTTTTAGCCTCCACACAGGTGATCCCTCATCTAGGAGTTTGTCATACATTTATTTTCAGACATGCAAGACAGTTTATATACAAGGTTAGTAGTCATTGCAGTGTTGTTTGAAATAGCTAAGATAGGAAATAACCTAAATGTCCTTTGAAAGGGTACTGATTAATAAAGTATGGTACAAGCATTAGGAATAGAGACAGTGGAAATGTAATGGCTGTGTGCGATGTCAGAGGGATAGTGGAAGGGGGCGGGGGGTTCACACAGTGTGAGGGATATAAATGATAAACGTCTAAGTATTACTTTGTCTTGTGTACCTGAAAGTAATAAAAAAATTTAAGTTACATAAAAAAATAAATAAAAATAAAGTATGGTACATATATTCAACAGAATACTCTGTAGCTGTACTATTAAAACACATAGGTAAGGAAGTAAGTACTTTACATTCAAATATGGAAAGAGCCCACCGAGATATAACATTAGAGAAAGAAATCCAGGAACAGAAAATGTGTACTTGAGGCTAGCATTTGTGTAACAAAATGAGGGTGCGATCGTAAATCTGTTTTTGTTTGTATATGCACAAAGAAACTATGGAAAAATACCCAAAAAAGTACCTGGTTATGGGAGGACTGGGGAAAGGGGGAAAACAAGACTTTTATTCTACACCTGTACCTTTTTAGACTTTTTGATTTTTGAACTTTGTAAGTGTGTTACCTGGTTAGGACATTAAATACTTTGATGTTTTTAAAAGTTGAAATTCTAGCTGACTGTCTTGGCTAAGTGATGTGTCTTTCTCTGGACCAGTTGCTATGTCTCAGGCGAGGTAATATTTTTGGCAGCTTTCTCTAGAAAGGGGCTGGAGGAATGTGGCCCATACGGGAGTGCTGTTCTGAGCATCTGGGGCCATACGTGTCCATTCCAGCTGGAGAGCAGGGACAGGTGAATCCCAGAGACAAGGGCAAGCTTCCTTCCAGAACCAAAGAGACAGGTCTCTGGAGCCCCAGGTGAGGTTCTGCCCCAGTGCTGCTCAGGTAACCTGCTAGACTTTCCTGCTCTTACCTGTCCAGTCCCCTGGAATTGAAAGGTCACTGGCGGTAGCTCCTTTTCTGCTTGAGTGGGGGGTGCTCTTAAGGGATCTTCAAAGGGACAGGGAGCCCCCTGTTGCTGCTGACACACTTATCCCCAATCCTTCTATTTTACTGGTGTATTCCAACTGTGCCCCAACCATGCACACCTAGCAATTTCTCTGTTACCCTTCCTATCCGACTTGGTTGGTCCTTGGCTTTGGCTTCTACTTTCCCAGGGGAGACAACCTTACCCCCTTCTCCAGACCAAGCCTGTCACAGGAGAGAGTGGGAGCCGGGGGTGGTATTTCTGCGTATGATTTATTGGGGCGAACTCTTAGGAGAAAGGGACCGAAGGAAGTAGTGTGGGGAGGGGGCAGAGCTAAAAAGCATGCTATCCGGCCTCGAGTCCACTACAGCCTGGTCCTGTGGGCAGCGCTGGAGGAGCACCGAAGAGTTGTTTCCCATCTTTGGTACCCCTGCGTGAGTAAGTCATTGGCTGATGACCTGGGGTGGGGGGGGGTGGGTCATACGTAACCTGGCAACATGGTTGCTTTTCGGTTGGCCAAGGACAGTTCCAGAGAAGGGGTGGCAGGCCATGCCCACAGCAGCTGGGGGATGGGTGTACCTGCCCCGCAGGGGGTCTGGGCCTGTCGCCCATCGTGTCCAGTACTGGTTTGGTTAGGTGTCTCTACGAGAGCACCGCCCTCCGAGCACTTTAAGGTGATGTGTACTTCATTGCTATTTTTCCTATCCTCCCCTTACCTGCTTCCTCCCCACACCACTGCGGTATTTTCAAGTGGATTCCAACCATCATACCATTTTGTGTGTAAATGCCTGCATATATATCCTGAATAGTTGAAGATATTTTTCATAACCCCAGTAACATTATAACACCTAATAAAGTGATATTTCTTTAACATATTTTATACCCAGTCTGTGTTTAAATTTCCTGGATTGTCTCAAGTATGTCCTTTTAGAATTATTTTTTTTAAAGCAGGATTCAAACAAGGTCTACACTTTGTATTTGGTTGGCTGTTCATCTCTAACAACCTTTCCCCTACTTTCTCATGTCATTTTTGTGTTGAAGAAATCAGGGCACTTGGCCTGTAACATTTCCATATTCCAGTCTCAGTTGGTTCCATCCTCA
The DNA here is from genome assembly GCF_004115265.2 of Rhinolophus ferrumequinum. Lineage (NCBI taxonomy): Eukaryota > Metazoa > Chordata > Mammalia > Chiroptera > Rhinolophidae > Rhinolophus > Rhinolophus ferrumequinum. Next base: position 12,649,324 of record NC_046300.1, on the reverse strand, counting down.
TCGTGATATTTAACGTGTTTCTCCATCCTCTGTACTTCCTGTAAACTGGTAGTTAAGGGGTCTTCACTGCTACTGAGTTGTTGCTGCTGAGCCCTTCCAATGGACAGAGGTAAGAAACAGACATTTTTTAATAAAGAAAAATAAATCCTGAGTTGATACTGTTATTTCCCATTTAAATTTAGGATTATATGGTTTGCTATGAAATTTTTAAGTTTTAGATTTGTTTCTTTTTTCTCATGCTGAAAACCTTTAGTCCTAACGAGAATTGCATAATTATTTATTTTCTCTCTGTCCCTATTTATCCATTTGTCTATTGATCGATCAATATAAATATGTTTCTTTATGAATAGCTTATCAATATTACTCAACTTTGGCTGGAGCCCCATGGTTGCAGATACTCCAGGTGCTATGTCCCCAGTCTGGACCAGTGGCTGGCAGCAGTGCACACTCAGCCAACACATTAAGCATCTAGGACAGGTCCTAATCTAAGGGTTGAGAATCTGAGCACTGGATTTGGGATTCTGATACTACCCCTGACTGTCTACATGGCGCTGGGACAGTCACCTAATGTTCCTGAGCTTCTGTCTTCATATCTGTAAGATGGATATGAGAATCCTTGCTCTTCCCCTCAACCCAGTGTGGCAGGATCAGATGAGACAATGGATGGATGCAAGAGCCTTTTGTATAGATAGGAAAAGAAAGCACCTGGTGAATGAAGGCAGTCACCCCTTGGGGCCTGTGAAAAGGTCCCAAGGGGCACTGAGCATGGGTTATTGGAAGGGAATCATTATCTAGATCCTTAATTTCCATACACACATTTTTCTAATTTGATTTGCATGAGAATACCTCTGAATTTAAAAATTTTTTTCTCCTACTTTATTATTAAACAAACAAGCAACAACAACAACAAAAAAGCAAAAAGGCATACCCTTCATGCACCCTCAATCTGAATATGGCACATTGCCACCAGATGCGGAAAGCTCAGGGAGGATGGAAAAAAATAAGGGAAGAATCCTATATTGCTTAATCAAGATTTCATGACTCCCTGGACTCTCCTATTTCCCCATCTTATACATATTGTGTTAAAAGGAAAGATGGTCTATGAAATAGTCTTTTGACAAGCGGGGATGCTCTGAATACAGAAATTTGGTAGTCTGAGTGGTGAGAGCCAAAACAATGTTCCTTCTTGAAGGAGAATCCAATGACAGCAAAACAAAGAGAGCATCAGTCAGAAGCATTAAGCGCTAAAGAGAAAAGAACTCAGTTTTAAAAACTGTATTTATGTGTATGCAACACCTTCCAACTGCACTCAATACTAATCCCAGGTCACGTCTTCAGCTGAATGGAAGCGAATCGTACTACAGCCCGAGACTGTAGCTTAGTGACGCTGATTCATTTAAATACAGCTGAAAGGCTTGCCAAGACATTCACAATTCTCAAGATACATCAAATAAAACCCACAAGTGAAAATTTTAGGTGACTTGTTTTGGATGTCGTGTAGGCTCTTCAGGATTTAAAATCCTCTTAATGAAATCATATCATGAAGTACTCCAATGATAGCGAATGCTCATTTTATTTTACCATATAAAATAGTTAATCTTTTCTGCCTCTGATTAACAAGAATAATAATATTCTAGCTTCTGGACTGATTAATTTTCAGCAGAATATAACTTTCTGTTTCATTAAATGCACATGAAAAGTTAGATCATATTTCATCTCATTAGGAGATGCATTTTCAATTATATTTAACTTTTTTTGTTTAAAAATTATCAAAATTAGTAATTTCTTTTGCAGTTTTTATCAGTTGTGTGATAATTCAATCCAAAAGCAAGCTTTTTAAACACGGAGAGTCTTCAGGTCACAAGAATAAAATGTATTTTTTAATATACTCAAATATATTTAATGTATTTTAAATGTATGGTAGGGTGATCAATAAAAGATTTTAAAATTTAAAAGCATGTTAAATTATGTTAAGGTTTGTGAAGGAAATAGAAAAGAAATATGAATTCAAGGAGAAAAATGAAAGAAGTAAAATTTCTCAACAATGCAGAAGAGCTTATTCATACATTTTAAATTGAGTGGTGAGTATGAAATTATTATGAGCCTCGGATACCCTTTAATATTTTAAAAGACGAATAGTTTCATGTTTAAATGTCAGTATGTACAGCAAAAACGAAAAGTATGTCCCTTACAATCACAAAACTTATGATGAAAGCTTTTACATGAACTTAAACATGCTATGGAGTGCATTGTTCTTTAAAAATCTTTGGGAGATGCATGTAAGCGAAAATATAAAGACCACTGAACTATGGGAAGGTCAGGGTTGTAAAGACAGGAGGTGCTGTCTTCTCCTACCTGGTTCTGCCCTCTCCACCTCCGCAGATCATGACCAACTTCCCGGGGACTCAGTCTGCCTCAGCAGCCTTCAGCCAGCCTGTCCAGAGAATTGAACTTTTCAGCCAATTGTCTGTTGAAAATAATAATAATAATAATAATAATAATATAACAACAAATAACACATTGGTTAACTATTGCTGCAATTAGGATACATGAAAAAACAACCAGAAAAACCTCAGTGGCATACAGCAATAAATATTTTTCTCAGGTTGTGAATCTATGGAGTGGCTGGGCATTCCTGCGAATCTCGCCCACGCTCTGTTGATAAGAGCTGGGCTCACTTGTGCACCTACAGTCCCTGGGTTGGCTCGTCTCTCCACAGGATCTCTCATCCTCCAGCAGGTTGGTTTGGGTATATTTTCATGGTAGCAAAGCAGGGCTCTAAGGAGAGAAAAGCAAACAGGGCCACAGGAAGGTCTCACTCAGCACTGGCAGGCCATCCCTTTCTCCACATCTTCCTGGCCAAAGCAGATCACAAGCTGGCCCAGATTCCAGGGCTGGGGAAGTAGCCTCCACCTCTTGATGGGAAATTACTGCAAAGTCACATTGCAAAGGGGCAAAGATATGAGAAGAGGTAGAGAATTGGGGCCACGTTTGCAGCAAATCTATCACAAATAGTAATAGTTATTATGACTTAGGTCCTTGTCATGAGCCGGATGCTTTGATTAGATGCTTCCAATGGGTGAATGCATTTGTTCCTCAAAAGGGTGGGGAATCTATCTTTATGTGTCCTATTATTTTTTTTCCTTGCCCCTCCTTTTCTCTCACAGGTACTCTGAAAGTCATGATTTTTTTTTTTTTTCCTTTCCTAATGAGGCAGAATCGAAGACTTAAGGAAGCTTCAGGCCACAGTGACGAACAGAAAAGTCAGGATGCATGCTGCAGATCAGGGGTTTCTGCTCTCCCAAACCAGGTAAGACTGGGGCTGGTGGATGGGGGAGGGGAAGGCCAACTGGGGAGGACGGTACAGAGGGACTGAATGCTTAGCGTGAGGGGGAGAAGAACGTCTCCCTGTCTTTAGAGTAGTGAATGGGGTGGAAGGGAGATGTACCTGCTTCTGCTGTAAGTGTGGCCCCCCACTCACCTGTAGCTGGAAGATAATCCAGCAGGACTCCCTGAAGCCCCTCTGAACAGAGGGTGGGGAATTTGAACTATTTGCATGGAATGGGCTGTAAAGGTGAACCTTATACCTTGACCAAGATAGAACAGAACGGAGCCGTGCGATGATTTCCTTATGAGTCAGGGTAGCTGTGGACAGACTGTCATTGTATGACTGGCTATTGTTATTTGAGCACTTAGGGGTTAGGTGCTGTACTAAGTGCTTTACTTGCGTTGCCTTATATAAGCTCACAATTCAGGGCAAGAATGATTTAGGTTGTAGGATGGCTAATGATCTCAGTCAGCACTCAAGGTGTGCTCCTTCATTTTTGGAGAGAGGAAGGGGAGAGAGAAGAGGAGGCAGAGGGGATACCTCTTTCTTTCTGATAAACAAAAACCTTTCCTTGATTCTGATTGGTCTGACCTAGGTCATGTGCCCTGCCTCATCCAATAACTGTACCAACAGAATGCCAAGTGCTGATTAGCTAAGGCCTGGGCTGCTGAATCGATCACTGGCAGGGAAAATGGGGTTATTACGATTGGCTGAGATTGTGGTTATTGTGAGAATGGGGCTATTGTGATTGGTCTGCCTCTGGAGTAAGGGTCAGTTTTGCAAAACACATTACCCCTACTCAATGGGGGAAGGGTGGAATGGAATTGGAGACCGTCATCCACTCTGTTTGCTGCATATCTGCTCTTATCATGCTTACATTGCAAAAGAAAAAGGTGAAACTTAGGGAAGAGAAGAAGAGCGGGCTGTGGGGTAGTGCAGTGGACTTTCTATAGCCAGCAGATGATTGGGTTCAAGGCCCAGCCCTGCCGGTGGCCCATGGGGAGCCTGGGAACTTCACTTTGCAACTCTGGTCTTTTGTGCTTCCCTTGCCTTTAGGTGGCTTATCTCCACGGTTTTTTCTGGTGTTTATGTTCTGTGATCAACACTTGATGGCCTGTTCAAGCTCACAAGGTCAGTAAGCAGAAGTGCCCTGAACCAGAATTTGGTCAAATGGCCACGCCTAGCTCAAGGGAGTCTGGGAAATGTAGTCCCTAGTTGTATGGCTAAAATTGGAGGTCATTTTGTCCTAAAAGAAAGAATGGATATTGAGAGACAGCACTCTGACACAGAGGCAGGGCTTATAGAGCTACCAGCTTTACTTTGCGTAACATATGCCATTATAACTGATTCAAATAGTTAAAATAGTAACACATTCTATTTACTTATTCATATATTTCCCACAAATGCAATTAATAATTTTATATTCCCAGATATAACATGTAGAGGAATAATATTTTGAAGTTTTAATTGAAGTATCTTCATTCTTGGTAATTCATTTTAATCTATAGCCCTTCCTCTGCTAAAATTAGCCTGTGAAGCTGAGGTTTATCTCCTTAGGAGCGAACTGAACTGGAGCTAGAAATGAGCCAGTGCTCAGTTTGGGTTTTAAAATAGACTACTGAAGCTCATGGCAGAAGCGGTGACTTTGAGAGACAAGACTTTTAAAATTCTAGGCTGCTTGAACACCAGAAGCCCAAAGTTTATATTGTAAACAATAGTTTCTGAAGGAGTACGTGATATTGAAAGAACGTGTTGCCTTACCCAAAAGGAAATAAGATCTGTAGAAGGTGTGAGGAGGGGAGAGTCAGAGAGCTGGAGAGGAGGCAATAGAGAAACTGCTGGGGTGGGCTCTGAGCAGGGATCTCCATCCGCTGCCCCAGCCCCAGGGCCAGTCCCTAGTTTGGGGAGGATCCCAGGGGGTTATCAGACAGGATGATGGAACCAGATCACCCAGTTTGCAGCCCAATCTCACCGTGACTGCCTTGTGACGTGGGCATCTTCTCTCTGTGTCTGCCTTTCCTTTTCGGTAAGATAGAGATAATAATAGTATCTACTTTGTGTTGTTATTGTTAGAATCCAGTGAATGAGAGTCAATGAATAAGAACATATAAAATACTTAGAACAGAGCTATAAGCACCCAGTAAATCTCTTGTTATTATTAGTATCTGAAAGGAGAGGGATCTGTGAAGAGTTTCATTTTGTCTCTAATTTAAAAAAATCTAATTATAAAAATTCTTCCACATTGTTTCAGTTATGTATGATTCAGATGTTTTACATGTGAGAGTTTAACATGCCTCATTGAAGAAGTACGAATCCAAGTGTAAGACACTCAAGTTACATAAATAGGTACCAAGGATGCAGAAATTCTCACAAACACTGAGTGCACTATGTGCGAGTCAAAGTCTGTCAGTCATGGTTGACGATACACCTTGTAGAAATTCTAGACTTAATTTCAAAAGGGTTGAGTAAGTTAACATTCAAAGATGCACCCAGGTCTCATAAGCAGTCACAGCATCCCTGTCACCTGCCACTAACAACATTTCCAAGTTGACAGGCATGGCATAGCTTCTCTCCATCTATGGAGACCTGCAGGTCCACTGGCTTGAGAGATTAGGAAGAAACGATTCGCCACTAAAATTTAGTGGAAACACACTTTGAGGGCAAGATTTCCATAGGCACAGAACGAATCCAGACACTTTGAAAAGGATTGACTTCATGCTGTCTTGAAATTGCAATTGCAATTGTGTCTGGGGTCTACTCAACGGGGAACGAGGGACATGGCTTATGGGGCCATACTGTGGTTTTCTGTGGGGCGGCTCGGCCTTTCTTAGTAGTAACGTCATTCCTTCCTCCATGCTCCACACACCCATGTACACACACAAACACACATCCCGCATTCCAACAGGAAGCATAGCTCTCCCCCTAATCATCTTTTCAGGTTGCCATAGCAACCCTTGTAGCCAAGTTCCCAGCTGAACAAGTTTTACAAGACACCAGAATATTTTCCTGCATTGCTCTCATGGGAAGAGCAGAGCCTGAATTGGGCTAAGATGGCTTCAAGGATGGCCTGCAGTGAGCATGGTGGGAAAAGGCTCTGAGAAGACACCAGACCACAGCGGAGGAAGACTGCCGGTATATTTAGAGTGACTTAGCAGGGAAGGGTCAGATTACACGGGGAACCTCCCTCTGGACTCTCTGCAGGACTTAGGTTCCAGGAGGCAAGGACAGCTCCGTGTAGAGCCTCAGCTGCTGGGACCCACGTATCTGCCTACAAACATGGGCTCTCTTTCTACCTTAAGGCCAACAGGGTTTAGCTGGACAGAAATTGTCCCTCTCCTCCTTTTCTAAAAGTCAAACCAAAAAATCTAATAAAAGCCAATGCAAAAACAAGACCAATATATCTTCCTGTCATTTTTTTCTCAAGACCTATTTGCTGCCAGTTTCCTGCTGCTGATTGAAACCAACAGTCAGCCCCTCAGTTCCCACCGCACTCATTCTGTGAACAGGACCCCAATTGGGGGGACTGAGCCTGGGGTCTAGAACAAGGTGGAGGTAAAGGAATTCAGTTGGGAGGGCAGGCCTGCCATCGCCTCCTGATGCCAGACCCCCACCTCCCGGGCCAGAAATCCACTGAAGACCTGCTTAGGGATGGATAGTCACCGTCACCTAAGAAGCTACAAGGTTACGTGATCAGGAAAGCTCTTCAGGCTTCACCACATCCTTTCCCTCAACAGTATCTCATTGGAACCTGGTAACAAGTTTGCATATGCAGGGAAGATCTTTTTGCATCTGTCTGATGGAGAAACCTATACACATTGGGATGAAGCCTAAGTGACAGCTGAGGAGGACTTACAACTTTTATTAGAAAACTGAAAAGGATTTAAAATAAATAAACTAAGCTTTCTACTCGAGGCTAGAAAAAAAAAGTAAGATAAACCCAAAGATCTTAAGAAATGGATTCAGATCTTGGTTCTGCTATTTATACTGGCTAAGAGACTTTGAGGAGAGTTCATTCAACTCTCTAAACCTCAGTTTCTTCAACCATAAAATGGATGTAGTAATAAAAATATTATTTCACAGTTATAAAATTCAAAGGCAATACTGTACTCATATGCCCCATGCTTTGTTAATGGTATAAAATGTTATGAAGAATGCTTATTGACATGGAAAGCTACAGCGTGTACACATAATCCCAGTTTTGTAAAAGAAAACAGCATGCATAGAAAATTTGTGCAGATAGCTACCAATATGTTAAAATCAATATCTATGGCAGTATTTCTCAGCTTTAAAAAAATTATCACCCCTCCACTCTTGGAGCATTTTTAAACTATTTTTTTCTAATTTTGTTCCCCAGTGAAATTTTAATTCTACTGATATACTGCATATCTATCTGTTTATATATTGTATGAATATCTGTGCTTTTTATATGTAAGGAATAAGTTTTTTCTCCCCATGAGGACCAATTTTTGTCTCCTCAGGGGCTATATCGCTGCTGTTGAGTGTCAAAGAAAGAACGTCCAAACCTATAGAAAGCTTTATAAGAATTTATTTGAGCCAAAATTTGAGGACATGCCCAGAAGCAAGATCTCAAATGGACTGAGAACATGCTCCAGAGAATGGCAGTTTTGCAGTGCATTTTATACATTTAGAATCAAAGGGAAAATGTAAGGAAGGATATGTGAAATCTATTGGTGGTAGATTAGGGAGGTGGGAGAAAGCAAAGTGGGGAGATCTCTGGGATTGGATAAAAAGCAAGATAGAGAGATATATGCTTTCTTTACATTGGTGGGTACAGGATAGTTAATATTTAATATTTACAGCACATAGAGATGGTGTGCAGGGAACAAGGTAACAAACGATGAGGATTCTGTGGTCTCGTGATCTTGTGGTCTTGTGGTCTGGGGGTCTGTGGTCAGGGGTTGTGCCTTTGAGGAGTCTGGAAGAGAAAATTACTTTGACATGTCAAAGGTATGTTATCCTAGATGCAGAAAACAATGGACAGGGCTCACTTAAGGTAAAGACTGACTCTTGCTAAAGAAGCTACTTTCCGTGACCTGCCCAGTGAGGAATTTACGGTCAGAATATCCTGTGTGGTTACTTTCGGTCACTGAGTTTGTAAGGCCTGCAATGTGGCCTCCTGAGCTTGTCAAGCTTATTACATAGCCGCCTTTCTTTTTTTTTGTTCACATGAGAATGTGTGGTCTATACATAGTGGAAATACAGCAGATTTTCCTTTGTGCTTCTTTTGTATTTTCCTTCCTTTTTCTCCTTATTTCTTGTCTTCTCTCCCTCCTCCTTCTTTCTTTTCTTCTTCTTCTTCTGATTCGCATGCATTCCTTGTGTAATTTAAGGTATAGTAGTGATTTTAAGAAATAAAATGGGTGATAACTGTACTGGACAAGTCCAGATCTCTTCTTTATGTGTTAAAAGTTAATACAAGTTTAAAGGTCACAGCATCTGGAATCCAACTGTCTGAATTTGAGCCGATACCTTTTCAACGTTTGTGTGACTTGGAACATGTTGTGAACCCTCTCAAAGCTTCAGCTTACTCTTTTTCAGAACAGGGATACCTGCAGTGCCCCTCCCTAAAAGTGGCTGATATGAAGTCTCATCCATGCCACGTTGGTGGGTACTGCCATGTTTCCAAGGCAGGAAATGCATGCAGCTGGGCCTCCTGGATAAAATGCCTTACAGAAACTGCCCTCATGGAGAGAATTTTAGACACCACCCAAAAAGAAGACGTGCCTGTCCCTTCTGCATCAAACCCTGTGGGTGTTTATTTGCCTACTGCTCTTCCTTCCTTCCTCAGCCTTAATTACAAACCTAATTTTTCTATTACCATAACAATGAGTGAACCGACAACTGATTTGTTTCGCCAAATTAATTCTCCTTTTGGGAACCTGGGAGAACGTTATTTATCAGAGCAGCAGGCAGAGATTTAAAAATGGAAACATCAATACGAATGCCAAATTCAGAAAATGACGGGCCTAATGTTTCAGCGCTGGAAGGCGTCTTGGAGCCCCGCGGTGTCCCCAGCACCCAGGACGATGCTGGCACATAGAAGACACTCAGTAATTACTTGTTGAATGGCTGAGTGGAATTAGTAGCACCAAGACCCCACTCTTCACATGCCTTCGCTGTTGCTTACACAAAGTACTTATGAGCAGGAGCAAGAATTTAATTGGTTTTGACATTCCATTAGGTATTTTATGTATCTTCTCCTGTCGGTAATTAAGAAAGAACAGGCTTACCTTTATATGCAGTCAAAATGAACAAATTCCTCTACTTTCATTCTGTTTGCTGCTATGAAATGTTTCCTGAAAATGAAAACTGCGTATTTCCAACGTAGGCTCCAGAGTCTCTTTTTTAAAGGAAATATGGCCATGTCATGGGATACGGCAGTACTTTAGGGATAATATGTATGGGATGGTGAACTTAGGAAATATTTTAAATTTTTCAAGTAAATATTTTGATAGTTTAGAAGACTCCCTCATACATTCTTTTTCTAATTTACCTTTTTAAGGATCAAGAAAATTGACCCAACTTCAAAGTGATACCCAGAGAGAGAGAGGATTAGATGTATCTTTTCCAAGAGACTTAGCGTCTCACAATTTCATCTTCATCTCTCATTTTGCATATTGTAAGGTTCAGTCTAAAGAATTATTGAATGGAAATGAAATGCAATTATATGCCATCAATGAAGAAAAATTTGCAACACGGGACTCAGCACCCACTTCATTTCTATTATTAGCCAAAACCTCTGGAGCAGAAGGAAAGAGGGAGAGGGGTGGGGGTGGGGGCAGCTGCAGTGCCTTCTTTACTGTGTGTCATCTCTGATGGGTGAGATTCAGCAATTCTTATATTTTCATGACTAGATTTTTCTGATCTGAAAATTGCTGCCACTAGCTATGTTTGGGCCTTGGCTTCGGGCATTCTTAGGCTGTGATTTAGGAACTATTTCCAACCCGAATGGGATAATTTAGCACCCAGTCTCTAAAGCCATGTGGTCTGCTGCTCTGTGTTGAAGAATCTCAGAGTTTCAGAGCTGGGAGGTAAACAAAATCCAAACCAAAAATCTCTCAAGGGATCCTCAAGTCCACTGGTATCAAACCTTTTACGAACAGCAGAGCTTGTTCCAATGAGAGTTTATCCGGAAGCTGTAGCAGATAATGTTTGCGCCCCATCTGGATCCCCTCAAACCCCCTTCCCACAGCTGAGGTGCACTTTTGTTTCCAATGGCAGCCACTGCAGCTGGGCTGGAGGAGCCCGCTTTGTCCACACTGGTGGAAAGCCGGAAGATTCTGGAAATCGACATCATTCTGGAGTAGCCCTTACCAATAATTCACCAGTACGAAAAGATGAGAGCCTGGGACCAGTCTGAGATGTAACTTACCCTCCAGAGCACCCCGTGGGATCAGGCTGAGACCATAAGGACAGATCACACCTTTCCTTGGCTTTCTCTCCTGCCAGGTCTGGCTGCTTTGATTTCCTCATGAGTCTCCCCTGGGAGCATTTCCTTAATAAATCATTAGAACTTACAGTTTTTCATCTCCAGGTCTCTTCTGGGGAACGCAGCCTAAGACAAAAGCCTGACATATAACAGTGGCGATTCCATGAGTGACGTGTGGGGGGGAATTTGCAGACCACTATTGCGTCGACCATTCGTACTTCCTCCTTCCTCAATGTCTCACATTCTCTCGCTCAGAGAAAGTCAAGGCCAGGGTGGGGGAGGGGAGGCTGGAAGAGAAATCTTAGTATTGTAAAGGCTCCAGGTAGAGAATGCCCTGAAACGCCTGGAGAAAAACGTGACCGTTTCAGGAAGTTTGTTCATGGCAGCAGACGCTGCTGGTTCTGGAGCTCTGTCATCTGCCACCCTGGAGGTCATCGTAGCTTCAGCTGACGGTTTCTGAACACCCTGGTGCCTCTCTCCCTTGCGCCCCTGCACCTCTCTTCTCCAGGGCTTTCTCGTCCAGCACGCAGGCAGGGTGGGAGTGCTGGGGAGTTAACTCTCCCAAGATCAGTCCTCAACCCATGCTGCGGGGAATTGGATGGCTGTCTCTTTACCCCTTTGTCGGTCGTTTAGAGGCTTGTGTTCCTTGCTGTGTCTCAGACTGTCCTGGCCAGATTGAGTTCCATGTCATAACCTGCTCATTAGTCCAACCTTTCTAGGCTTTTCTTCCTTTCTTGCCTCCCTTCCTTATGCTCTGACTGTGTTTCTTTGGATTATCTCCCAAACAAGCTACTTTCACTCAGATCTTCATCTCAGAGTCAGCTCTTGGCAGAAGCCAAAGCAAGACACTTAGTTTGGAGAAGACCCAGCCAGAGTCTGAACTCAAGGTCCAGTCTTGAGAAAAGGAAGCTGTCAAGAGCCAGGACTATGTATGTGCCTGGTGGGGAGGAAGCAGCTAGGGGTACAGTGTGTTCAGGACTGAACTCAATCCTAGCCTGCTAACCGGACTGTGCTCAGGAAACAAAGGCAGAAGCCTGGCAGTCATGGTTTTGGTCAGAGGAAGTTTGCCGTTGGTAGACCTCTGAGCAGCAAGAGTAATTGTGGATGGTTTGGAGTTTCTCCCATGCTCCTGCCTTTGATGGGGCACATTTTGGGGCTGGTGATGAGACCTCTGAGTCCTGTGCTGGGAAGAGCTGGAAATGGAGGGCATCCAGGCACGCCTGGATGTTAGCTTTTCAAAAGTGCTATCAGCTGGATAGATAAGTTCTGCAGGATGGGCGGTTGGGTGAGCAGTGGAGCTAGGGCTGTGGGTTTGAGAACCAAGAACAGAAGACCTTAGGAGTCCTAAAGATGCTAAGGCACCTTCTCCTGTTGAATTTGACTTTGTGAACTTATTGAAGGCAAGTCATTCTTCTGTGGGCTCTGAAACTTCTTTTTAGGGATTAATATGAAAACACTTCATGCAGTGACACACGAACACTGACCAATCAAAATGGCCTTCTCAGAGTGGCCTCCTCCAGCACTTGTCCTTCTCAAGGTAAAATGGGGTCAGTCTCCAAAGCATGATCAGCATTACTCATGGGCAATGGGAGAAGGATTTAGGTGGGCTAGAGCTTCCTGGGTGCACAGGAAGTTGCCACCTCTCCCTCTGCAAGTTAGAGGCATGATTGCTGGCATGCGGTCACGTGGCCTGGCATTGTTGCCCTCTTTCTGAATCTCTCCACTCGGACCCAGGAGGGTAGAACGTGGAGGGGGGAGGAGGAGGAGAAGGGAGCCGTAATCTCCAGTGTTGTCACACACAAGCTGTGAGACCCAGGTTCCTTAAATGTCCTTAGGCCTCAGTTTTCTCATTTGATGTGTGTGTGTGTGTGTGTGTGTGTGTGTGTGTCAAGACTAGAGAAAGACAAGCAGATGGCCAGGTTGCAGAGTTCAAGGTTCTTCGTCTCTCATTTGCATAGGTCTGTGAGCGCCTCCTTCAATTTTGCATCCTAGACTCTAAGCTTGTCTCTCCGTAGTCCTGACCCTGGTGTGTGTACATGTGTGAATATGTGTGTGTGTGTGTGTGTGTGTGTGTGTGTGTTTGTGTAAGAGGGAGAGAGAGAGAAACAGACAGAGTGGTGGATTTTCCTGCTTTAACAACAACACGGCTATCATTTGTCAGCATTTACTACAGGCCTGACAACTGTCTGAAGTACTTTTCTTGCATTATTTTCTGAATCCACACGACAATCCTATGTGGTGGATAATATTCCCATTTTACAGATATGGAAACTGAGGCTTAGCTACAAAGAGCTAGAACTGGGCTTTGAGCCGAGCTCATTTGATATCAGATTCTGAGCACAAGTGCCTAAGCACAGGGACCCACAGCATGCTGTGTTTCTGCAGTAACTGTGGATCCAAGTTCTCATACAGTGTGCAGCCCTTCTGCGTCTCTTTCAGGGGAAGCAGAGTGCCAAATTATAAACCAACGTAACTGAGCAATAAAGAGTGAATGATTATATTTCAAAGGAATTCTCCAGTTTATGAAGTAATTCTCACAGCAGGGAGCTCTCCTTGGGTATTGAGTTAGTTCAGAATTTGATGTGCAATTCTGTTTCCATGGGATTTTATTCATACCTCCCCTATTACTCATTTAAAGCAACAAGGACAATTTATATTTATGGATTTCTTTTAAGAAGCATAGAATCCTTCACCACCTCTCCCCAAATCCTCAAGCCTTCCATGCAGGGGTTACAAGCCCTTTTTCACAGATGGGAGAATAGAGGCACAGAGGGAGATGAAAGGATCAGACCACAGGCATTGAATGAGGGCAAATCTGGGCCAAGAACACACACACAGACGCTACACTCCTGCCTGAGCCCCTGTGGCCTCTTCGTGGTGCCTCCACTAACCTGAGCCTTGAGGAGGAAGACACCTCATTTGGACAAGTTCCTGGAGAGTCTGCACAGCCCATGGGGAGCAGTGCCCGGTCCTATTGAACTCCTGCAATGGGAGTTTTCTAGTGCCCAGAGTGCATTTGTTTCTTACCCATCTCCACACAGCCTTTCACCTGCTTGCATCTCCATAGAGCCATGGAGAGAGCCATGGCACGGAGGAAGCATGCTCCTAGGCGGCCTGTTGGTATCTTCCATGAAGACCTGCAGGAGAGAGCAAGCCTTTCCCGGCCAGGTGTGCACCAGCTGGGAACCTCAACATGTCTGCCCATGCTTGGGAAAATCACAGGGCTCCAGCCGGTGCAGGAATTTTCATGAGGCTTTGAGAGCCGTTCCCTCTCAATGCTTGTGTCATCTTGCACCCCCTCCGTGGGCCACTTCATCTTCACCGACACCCTGTACTCTGGGCAGCCGTGCTGTTAGGTGAGTGGCCAAAAGACTGCGATGCTCAGCGCAAACTCCTCCCCTAACAAGCATGCACCTTGTTCACGAAGACTTGGTAACATCTCATTGAATAAAAAAGTAGATTGGGGTAAGGGGCTGAGGTGTGCACAGGGGCACCTTCTCTCCTGTGACTGAATCTGCCCAATCACCAGACCAGGCTGTGGTGAGCGCTGTCACTATTCTTACGTGAGCTTTGTGATCAGCTGCAAATCAGGGGCTCCCGCTGAGTTGTGGGTACCGATTCTCATCAAGGCTGGAGTAATAAATGGCCATATCGAGAGTGTTCTGTGTTTCACAGGGTTGCTCGCAAAATCATGGTCCATAGACTTGATGTATTCTTATTTTGTGTGTGTTTCTGTTTACTCAGCTTCATTCCACAGTGGAAATGAGTTGACATGCAACAGAAGCACATACAATAAAATGGTAAAATATAGCTTAGCATAAAAATTCAGGTCCACGGAAGAATAAACAATCACTTCCTTTGCTTCTTTTTCTTTCCTATTTTGTAACTTTCTAGAAGTGGATGTACTTTTTAAATTTTATTTTATTTACAATCAGGGTCTACATAAAAGGGACAAGTGAAAAGGTCAACAAGACCTACCAGTACGTCAGGAGCAGGAGGGAAAGGAATCTGATATACAGGCCACGAGTCTTTCCACGTAGGTGCTTGGGCCCCACCTCAGTTCTGGCTCTGCACTTTATAGCAGCCGAGGCAGAGAGGGGGAAGGAGACAGTTATATATTTCTTATCACCAGAGAGAACACGATGTATCTATTTCTCAGAGGAAGTAAAGGTTTTAGTACGTGACTCTTGGAAATTTCTCAGGTAGGAGTCGTGCCCTGCTTAGGTGGACAATAGCTTCTTAGAGCAATTCTTTGGAGGCCATTGGGTGGTGGGAACGTGGAGGAAAGTTCAGCTTTCTGGTGGCCTGGCTTCATTCAATGATGTCAGAAGCCCTGAAGAAATTCTGGCTTGTTTCCCTAAGTGTCTCATGTTTTGAAGGGCCCTGGATTAGGTAGCAGCTGGCAGTAGGAGGCTGTGTTCCCTGAGAAGAGCCTGGCGGGCGAGGAGTGGAGACTCAGAAATGGAAGGAGGGCTCTGAACAAGGCTGCGATGTCTTCATTTTCAAACCTAGAAATGCTACGAGTGCAAAAGAGAGGTTGCTGGATCTTGGGGACCAACAGAGAAACTGGGAGAAAACCCTGGGACAATGAAGTGGGGGAAGTAGTGCCCTGGGGTGGGGAGACAGTGGCAGGGCTGGGGCCGCAGGTGGCTTTCCAGCTGTGCCTTTCCTCTCCCTCATTGTCCTGGGCAGATGATTGCCACTGGGTCAGACTTCCACAGGACAGAAAGCACTCTGGGAGGTCCCGGAGTGCCAGTAGGGTAGTGAGTGGCACGACGTGCAGGTGCTTTGGCAGTCTTCCTACCCCCAACCCAACCCTGAGGGGCAAGGTTTTCCAGGGGCTGAGCCCAGAGAGCTCCCCAGGGGCTGTGCCCTGAGAGGTGCCCCTGGAGGGACACAGTGGGGCTCTCCATCCCCAACAAAGTGACAGTACTGGCTATGTCAGCCTACAGTCCCAAGGGCAGTGGGGTGAGCACTCTTAGGGATGAATCAGAAGACCTCTAACGTGTGCACGTGTTAGTAAGAAGCCCTACAAATGGAGGAACTTGTGCAGGAGGAGCTGAACTAATGGAACACATAGAGCAAGATTTAGAATAAGCATAATAAGCATCCTCAGGGAGCTTAGGAAGTAGGCATAGACATTTATGAACACGACTAATAGATATGAAAAATATACTTGTTAAAATAGAGCACTCAAGACGGGGGCATTGAAGAACATTGTGGATTCATCTGCAGAGTGAATGATTGACGGGGACATTTGGTCATTCGTCCTATGGAAGTTATCAGAAAGGCATAAAGAGATGGAAAGAACGAGAGGAAACAATATGGAGGGCAGAATTAGAAGTGGTGACATTTTTTTCTAAGACTCCCACAAAGCGGGAACTGAGCAAATGGAGGGGAGGAAATACATATTTGAAGGACTAATCGTGGAGGATTTTTCAGATTTAATGAAGTAATTGGTTCCTCTGATTAGCTGGTTGCATGGAATGCTAAACTGGAGCTAGATTCACACACACACACACACACACACACACACACACACACACACACACATCTAGACACACGTTAATGAAATTCAGATATATCACAGACAGAGAAAAGTTTCCAGAGACAGAAAGCAGATCCCTGCAAAAAGGTCCATTTCTAATGGAGACCAGATTTCTTGACTGCCACCTAGGATGCAGGAAGACAGTAGAGTAATGTCTGCAGGGTGTGGAAGGAGAATGTCATCATACCTAGAATTGTATGTATACCTAAATTGTATTTGGTATGAATCAGAAAGAAGACAGTCTCAGACTTCCACAGTCCCTTTCTGAAGAGACCTGAGAAGGTGTCTCCGGGAGGAAGCAATGAGATGTGGGAGGTAATAGGTTGGCCGAATAACTCAGTATAATCTATTATCATCGAAGTAAGCAACAACTTGAAATGTATCTCCATAGCGTTGTGGAACTTGAGCTGTCAGGCCACATCAGCGCTGCAGGGGTGTTGGTGTGGTTGGAGAAGGGGGAGAGCAGGGAGAGATCCGAGGGAGCTGGGAGAGTGTCAAGGTCTGTCTTACTCAGATGGAAAACATACACGTGGACGTGGACTTTTTTTATTTAAGAACTCACGTGTTGCAGCTTTGGTCGGTGGCTCCCTACTCCCCGACCCTGCACAATGGCACCCGAAGTAGACTGGGCTTTCTTAACAAATGCCAACCATGACGAGCGTTTTTTTCCTCTTCAACAACCATGGTCTGAATCCGGTCCCTTAAATAAGAATAACTCCAGGACCAATCTATTGCAGGACTTGGGGCTGGGAAGTTCTCTTTTTTTGACAAAGTGAATCGAGCCGTTCCCAGGTGAGAGCCACCCCTGCTTGTCCGTCTTCGCCTCACCCCCCAGGATGCCTGGGGCGAAGTTGTCTGTCCTGGTGCCCTCCGCCAGCTGGGCCTCATCTTTCTCTCTCCATTCTTGCCCCTTTCTCTGCCCCAGCCCTTCTCTCCTATTTATTACTGGACTTCAATTGTATAAGTAGATTTTTGCCCATGTGTTTGAAGGCTTTCTGGACGAGGCTGAGCTGCATTGGTGTCTGTGTCTGTCTACACGGTGGTTAAGGGGCCTGGCTCTGGAGTCCCCCAAGCACTAGCCCCGTTAGCTCGGATGAGTTGCTTCTCTTCTCTGTGCTCCAGGTTCTTCCTCTGGGAAGGGGGGAATGCTAATGATCTTATCGTATCATCATATCGGGGGGTGTTGGGGGGATTGAGATCATCCAAGGAAAGGGCTGGCATAGTGCCTGGAACATACTACGTGCTCAGGAGCGTCAGTGTCGTGCTCAGTACTGAATCCTTTTCCTGTCATGTCTTTTGTTTTCCCCGGAATGACGCAACAATCCTGAAATTACGACCATGTGTTACAGAGTAGTGGCCACCTAAATGATTGCTGTTGGACCTTTCTCTGCAAGGGAGAAAATGGTCTGGTCCATATTTTAGAGAAATGTGTATATATACAAAAATGTCTGCGTATATTATATAGATAGATGGATGATAGATGGATGATAGATGGATGATAGATAGATAGATAGATAGATAGATAGACAGATAGGCAGACAGACACAGAGACAGACAGAACTGTGAGCTCCGTGACTATGGTTGTGGATGATACTTTGGCTTGGAGCCATTAACAGATTCCGCTTGCACCTGGAGTTGTTGCTATGCGTGCACCCCCTCAGATACTGCCTGGTTTTCCCTGCGTGTTTGTGGATGCTTTGTCAGGATGTCCCTTCCAGCAGCCCCAAGCCTGCCCCCTCTCACTAGCATGATGTGGCTTTAGGTCCCTCTGGCTTTAGGCTTCTCAAAACATCCTCTTTGCTATTCAGTGACAGGAAGGACTTTGGGCTTGAAGAAGGAACACTGAACAACTTGTTTCACCTTCCCTTGGGCTTCACAGGGCTGCGGTCCCCCCATTGTGGCCTTTCCCTCATTGCCTAACGTGGACCTCCAGGCAGGAGCCCAGATCTGGCCCTGCCTGTTAGGCTCACACCCCTGCCGCACACCACCGCTTTGTGGATCTCTAGGGGTGTAAGAATGATCCTGTGCTGGCCAAGCCTGAGCACCCAGGCCCTTGGGAAAGGATCCCAGAGATGTAGGGCCGCATAGATGAGCACAGATGCAAATTAAAAGGTGAGAGGGAAGGTGCATAAGGCTTAGAAGGCTAAGGCCTGCCTACCCAGCCAATGTTCACTCTCTATCTGCCAGGCAGGATTTACTCAAACATACGGAGGCTGCTGGTGGGTGCACAGTGGGCTTCCTGGCCAGTGACTCCTGGAGAGTGGGTCCAGACTCTCTCCTAAAGGCTACCCCCACCCCATCTCCCAGCCCAGGCGATGCTGGTCTGGAGCTGGTTGTTAGCTCTCCGTCTGGTGGGGTACAGGTCTCCCTGGAGCAGGGCTCCAGCCCTTCTTCAGAGGGGGACAGTAACCAGATTATTTGTGGTGATTTTGGGGAAACTGAGCCTCATATTCTAACACCCATAACAGTGCCAGGCAGGTAGCAGGTGCTTGATGACATCAGTTGAATGAACAGGGAGGGCTTTACAGAAAGCTGAATCTCTCTTCTGTTCTCAGTGTGTCTCTTCTGTGTAGACACCCGAGAGAATTAATGTTGGCATTTCCTGAGCGTTGGTTCACCGTCCTCCGGCTGCTGTGAGGGGCCGCTATGGCTCATAGCAGTTCCCCTTCTCTGGGGAGCTGCCCTCAGAGCCCACCTTGCCCAGAAGGTATGAACACCACCCCCCCGAGGCATCCCGTAGAGACTGACTTACGGACAAAGGGGTACAAAGCCCTTAACTGCCTGGGGGCAGGAGAGGCACTTTGTAGTAGGATTTCTGCTCTGGAGGCCCCATTGGGCTCAGATCAAGGCTAAACTTACCTGAGACCAGATAAGTTTGGCCCCTCCCCTTCCTGGTGGCATTGGCTCCACTTTGGACCCCAGTGGCCAGATGGGAGTCTGAATTCCAAGAATGAGAACCTAGGAAAGAATGAAGTTCTTGCTTCTCCTCATGGGAAATTTGTGGGGTTCGGAGGGAAAAGGGCTGGGAGTGAAGCAGGGAGGAGAGCTCTGCCTGGGCATCTGGTGGTCCAAGCTCTAATCTGGGTTCTACCCCCAGCAGCTGGGGCACTTGGGAGGAATCCCTTCACCCTCTCAATTGCTCTTGTTTACAAAAATGAGGATTGGATCCAATAGGCCAGTCTAACTTGTTTTCTCTGGGACACCACTGTTTGGTGATGGACGCTGCACCTGGTAGCACAACCTTCCCAAGACTAAGAAGGAGCACCTCATATTTTCCAGTCAAATTCTTAAAGAACTGCTCTTGCCTGTCAGGCCCAATGTGACCTATAGGTGAGAGAGTCAAATGGGTCCCAAGAAGTCTTGACTTCAGATTCGGAGGAGCCATCTTTCCCTCCCTACTTCTGCTTCTGCTCCAGCCTCCAGTTCCCTTCAGACCAGCCAGTCTGTATTTGTGCATCGGTGGCAGGTCCTCCCAAGGACCCCACACTGCCCACCACAGCCCCTAATTCTGTCCCTGCCTTTTTTAATCTGATGAAGTTGTTGGTTCATTAGACTGTTCCATGAAATTTTGCATAAAGACCTATGGGGAAATTTCCCTTATCGTGCTTATTAAAAATGTTTTTAAATTTTTCCAAAATTACCTTCAAAAAATTTACTCACTACAACTAATGATACAAACTGGGGGTAACATACTCGGGGTGCCAAAAAAATGTGTACACATGACTTGTATTCATATTTTGTTACCGGTACATATTGAGTATTACAATTTTAATACAATTTTTTTCCTTTCTTAAAATTGGCACCCTCTGTATATAGAAAAAAAGTTTAACCATTTCTACCTATTTGTCCTTCCATTCTTTCCTTCCCTGACAACCTCACTTCCTCATCTTCAAGTTAGCTGTTGTAGAGACTGCTGAAGGCTTCTCACATCCTGCCTCTTCATCTTAGTTTAACAAATCCCAGTTTTTAGCTGTTTCATTTCTTCCCAGCTAAAAGACTACACTTCCCAGCTTCCTTCGCAATTCTGGGTGGTTTTATTTTTAAATTCTAGCCAATGTGACATAAGTGGAATTGCCATGTGAGACTTCTCTGAAGCCTCCTTCAAAAGCAAGCCTTTCCCCTTTTCCCTTCATCCTTCCTTCTGTCTTGAATGTCAATATGATGGCTGGAGCTCCAGCAATCATTTTGGACCACGAGGACAAGGGCCATGTTATGGGACAATGGAGGGGCAACCCAGAAGAAGCCTCTACCTCTGGTGACTCTGTAGAGCTGTCATATTGGGCTGCCTACCTCCAGGCTTTTTTTTACATATGTAAGAAATGAGCTTCTGTCTTGTTTAAGACACCTCTCCCTTCCCCCGGCCCCGGTCTCTTTTACTTGTTATCAAGCCTAATTCTACCAAATAACAAATATTGGCAAACTCAGTGTTCCTTTCCATGTTTCTCCAGGCCACACAAACATATGAAAATACATAAACATAAATGTGAATTTTTTTTGTCCTTTGTTAAAAATAGAGTCCATAAATGTGTCTGCTTTCAGCTTTTCTCACTTGAAAATGCATTGTGGATATTGAAGTAATGCTCATATTGGTCCAAAAAGCAAACAACAAAGAAAACTGGAAACAACCTAAAGATTACTGACTCTGGTTGGTGGACACACTTCCCAACTGCAAGGCAGTTGGTCTGGAAGACTATATAAGAGGAGATATGATTACACTGGACCGTTCTCATCCTGGAAGAGGTAGCATTTTATCCTTGCTAGATAGACCCTTACTCTGGGTACAGATTTGCCTCCTTTGCCTTCAATGCTTCTGCCCCAACTGCCATCTATAAACTTATAGAATGCCTTACCTACCATCACGGTGTTGCACACAGCATCGTTTCAGACCAAGGAACTCACTTCAGAGCAAAAGAAGTGTGGCAGTGGGCCCACACTCATGGATTCCGCAGGTCTTAGCATATTGCCTACTATCGTGAAGCAGTTGGCTTGACAGAATGATGGGATGGCCTTTTGAAGACTCAGTTGCAGTGCCAGCTAGGTGACCGTACCTTTCAGGACTGGGGCAAGGTTCTCTAGAAGGCTGTGCATACTCTGAATTAGTGTCCAATATACGGTGCCATTTCTCGTATAGCCAAGATTCACAGGTCCAGGGGTGGAAATAGGAGTGGTACTACTCACTGTTACCCCTAGGGATCCACCAGCAAATTTTTTGCTTCCTGTTCCTGTGACCTTTTACTCTGCTGGCCTAGAGGTCTTAGTTCGTAGGGAAGGATGCTTTACCAGGAGACACACAGTGATCCCATTGAGCTGGAAGTTAAGACTGCCAGCGGCCACGTGGGGCTCCTCATGCCTGTGAGTCAACGGGGAAAGAAGGGAGTCACTGTGCTGGCTGGGTAATTGATCCTGTCGGCCAAGGGGAAATTGGACTGCTTCTCCACCATGCAGCTAAGGAAGAGCATGTTTGGGATACAGGAGACCCCTTAGGGCGTCTCTCAGTATTACTGCTCCCTGTGATTAAGGTCAATGGAAAACTACGACAACCCAATCCAGGCAGAATTAGTAATTATCCAGACTCTTCAGTAATGAAGATTTGGGTCACCCCACCAGGTAAAGAAGCACAACCAACTGAGGCGCTTGCCGAAAGCAAAAGGAATACAGAATGGGTGGTAGATTCTAGCCATGACCACGTGACCAGTCACAGAAACAAAGACTGTAATTATAATGAACGTCTCCTCCTTATTTTGTTATGAATAGATTTGTGTGCATATATACACCTATTAAGCAAAGGTATTTGTTTTGTTTCCTCTGTTATTCCTTTATCATGTAACATAAGATGTATTGACTTCCATCATAGTATTTAAGGTCCAGGATATCAAGGAGAAGAGTAAAGATTACTTAAGGACCGCTCTTGACCTCCAGAAGGGTTAGTATGTTTTTGGTGTGCGCAGAAGGGTTGTATCATGTCAGGTGGAATTATAACCCTGTTAATGTCTTTATTTGGATCTTAAGTATGGTTTAAGGAGATGTGTGTAGGTGTCAAATTGACAAGGGGTACTTATGGTGGTTAATTTTATGTGTCAAGTTGACTGGTCAAAGTGATGCCCAGACAGGTAGTAAAATACTTTTTCTGGGTGTGTCCGTGAGGTTGTTTCTGGAAGAGATTAGCATTTGATTTGGTAGACTGAGTGAAGTCTGAGATCCACTGTCACCAATGTGAATGGGGATCATCCAATCTGTTGGGGACCTGACAGGAACAAAAAGGTTAAGGAAGGGTGAATTCCTTCTCTTTTCTTGAGCTGGGACGTCCATATTCTCTCCCACTTAGACCTCAGAGCTCCTGGTTCTTGGGCCTTTGGACTCTGGGACTTATACCACCAGAGGCCTCCTGATGCTCAGACCTTTGACGTTGGACCAGGAGTTACACCATTGGCTCCCCTTGTTCTCAGACCTTCTGACTCAGACTGAATTAACATAACACGGGCTTTCCTGGTTGTCCAGCTTACAGGTGGCAGATTGTGGGACTTTCTGATCTCCATAACTATATGAGCCAATTTCTATAATAAATCTCATATCTATCTGTCTGTCTATCTATCTATCTATCTATCTATCTATCTATCTATCTATCTATCTATCTATCATCTATCTATCATCTATCTATCATCTATCTGTCTCGTCTATCTATCCATCCTATTGGTTCTGTTTCACTGTTTTGCTTGTTCCTTCCATTAAAAAGTTGAAGCTTTTAATCAGGCCCTGGAAAAATCAGCAAAGGCTGGAAAGAAGGAAAATCACATGTAGTCATTCCTGATATACATTCTTTAAATTAAAAATTACTTTTATGAAGACAGATGTGTTTGGCCCCTGAAGAAGAGAACTTAATTGACAGCTCTGCTTAAATGAAGGAAAAGAAAGGCTTGAAATGGAAGAAAGGCTGATAGGGTGTTACAGATACTTGACTAGTTGGGCTGAAGGTTACTAGGGATCTGGTAACTGGATCCCTCGTATTAGCAGCCGCTAATTTGACATATGACACAGAGTAAACCACTTCCCTGGTAGGCTTCACCTTGCCTAACATATAATGAGAGGGTCTCTTGTGACCCTTTTGGCTCTAAGACTGCTGAGTTATAAGTTGGACCCATCTCAGGATACAAGGCCTGTAAGCAAGTTCCCAGGTCTGTAAGCCGAGCCACCACTGCTTTTCTCTGGGTGGCTACAAAGTGCAGGTGATTCCGCTGCCCTTGAGACAAATGCCCAGCTGGGCCTGGGCCCGTCCCATAGAGTTGAAGGGCAGGTTGAGTTTGTGGGTCAGCCTGGGGCAGAAACATCATCTCTTCTCTCTGTCAGTGACCTGCAGGGGCGATACTTACGGCAAAAACAAAAACATACACCCAGGCAGGTAAGTGCTTCTAATTCAGTGTGGTGGGAGATCTGTGCGGGTGTGGTGGGACCTCAGAGGAGATGCTTGGAACGCATGTGCTGCCTTAGGAGAGACGGGCCGGGTCACCAAGGGCTATGCCAGCAACAGATGGAAGGGGCCTTGTGTTGAGTGAGACAGGAAGAGAGAGCAGGTAGCAGCCTTGCTCCTGGGGTTCTTGGTTGCATGTGAAATTGACTCTGGATGATGCAACCAGAAAAAGGAATTTACTGAAAGTATATTGGGCAGCTCCCAGAACCCCTGGGATGACCAGAGAGTGAGGCTCGGGGGTTGGATGTGGCCAGAGAGAGGCTCCCCTGGCAGAACCACAGCCCATGTTGTACCACAGAAAGAGACTGGTGGGGGTGCCCCTGTTTCTGGTAGCTGACTGCTGGACTCTGGATGCTCTAGCTACATGTCCCCCGTCACCACCAAAAGGGAGTCTCCTCTGTCCTTCTTTGGGTCACTAACTTTCACTTGAAAGTCTGGGGAGGGAGCGTGTGATGGACCAAGCCTCGACCACCTGGCTATACCCTACCTGCATGGATTATTTGGCTTTTATGATGGGAGACAAGATTGATGGAGAACACCCTAAACCTAGGAAAGTGAGATTGGGTTAGTGGACAACCAAAAAAAAAAGAAAAAAAGAAAGGAAAAAGGAGAGGCATATTGTTCCTAAGTAGGCTAAATTAACTTGATATGAACTTATCAGATCTTCTCTAGGCTGAAAGAGAAAAGAGACTGAAGGTCAAGTTACGAAGGGAAAAAGTGATTTTGAGAGTCCTCAAGTATCCATACACTAGTTGCTCCTTAATTAGGATTTAAAACCAGTTAGAACTTGGACCAAGAGAAAGGGGGCGAGATCAAACCTGGTGTCCATCAGTGTTCCATATGGTTAGGTTGATGCATATTTTGAAGAAGTAAGTGTGACCTAAGGTGTATCCCCCACACTTGTTTAAAAGGAGAGGGAATGGACAGGGTGACCTGGCTTTGAGATCAGTCATCACAAAACTCAGGAGGACCAGGAGAGCTTGGCAGCAAGTCTGGTGTCAGGCAAGGAACTTTCAGCTACTTGGGGCAGGAGGAACAGAGGAACTTTCCATCCCAGTGGCAACCAACAGTGAGCCTATAAACAGTAGGTAGGTACTTTTATGAGAAGCATGGTCCCAACTTATTCCTCTGCCCTGACCCTGGGACAGTGTGCTCAGCTCTCCTAGCAAGAGGAATTACGCCCATGTATGTGCCTCCCTGAGCACACACTCGTACCGTACATGCAGCCTCCTCTGGAGTAAGCCACGTCCTCCTCCAGACCAAGGAAATACAAAGACGGTGGGCGGGGTCACGGGTGACCATGAAAGGGTGGGCCTTTGACCTCCCACTCATTCTCTGGATTCCTGAGCAAGAGGAAGGGGAGTTCAGACACAGAAAGCACCTGGATGTGTTTGGGGGTGCCTACAAGGGTTCAGAAATCAGGCTACCTGGGAGCAAACCTTAAAGAAGGAGAGGATTTTGCTGTTTGGGGGAGCAAGAGGGATGGTTTGTGCAGGGAGATGGGCACAATAAAGGCCTCCAGTCCCCTGCCCTTCTCTCTCAGTGATGGCCAGTGAAGATCTGGGCCTTTCGGCGATTCACTGAAGTCTTTTCTCAGGTCTCGCTACTGTCCTGGCTCTCAACTCCAGGATTTGAAGCCAAGTCAAATAGTAACAGGTGTTTTGAGGTTTTCATACCCAGGGATGCAAGAGGAATCTTGATGATGGAAGAGGTTGCTCTGAGATTTTCCAAAGCACCGCGGAGTTTTCAGGAGTCAAGCCTGGTGGTGGTGTGGCTCTCCCAGAGACAGGGGCTGTACCAAGTGAAAGTTTCACAGCCTGTGGTTGAGCGTGGTAGCTTGGATCTAGTTATCAAAGTGCAGGGCTTTTCTGGACAGAGAATCAATTAATTTTCAAGACAGGTGGAATCTTGGAAATCTTTCAGCTGGGGGGCCCAGAGAGGGTGAGAGATTTGTTTGAGTTCACACAGCTGTGAGTGCAAGAGCAGCTGGCACTAATAATTTTTTGTGCCACTATGTTTTAGTGCTCTTTCCATCCAACTCTGGGAATTGCAAGCAGGCCCAGAATCTTGCTCCTAGGATTTTCTGCCATCTGGAGCAGGAGAGATCCCTTACTAGACCGATGTCCTTCCTGGTTACCGACCACTAGACTGATCCACACTGGGCCAGAGCTATGAAATATACTGAAAAGGCTCACTGGGACCAGGTGGATCTTATCATCCCAAACCATTGGGATTAAGACTAGGAAGTGTGAGCTTTCCATGGAAAATTGAGGAGCTTTTCTGACACAAAGGGGATCTGGCTGCTTGGAAGACAAAAGCCATCAATGGCCGCCGCTCTGTCAGTCTATCTGAACCCGAGTCCCAGGTGTTTCCTCTACACTGGCTGCAGAAGCCTTGAGCTCCCCTGACACCCGAAAGCCCAGACTACCCTTTCTAGTATGCTGGGGACTCCCAGGCTTACCTTTATACCCAGGTGCCCAGGAAGTTCAACCACCAGGCAGTGGTCATTGCAGGCTGCCCAGGGAAAGGGCGGGAGGCGGAAGAACAATTGAGTCTGCTGTAACACATCTTTCCACCCCAAATGAAAAGATTGATCAGCTTATTATTTTAACTGCATAACCCATTAAAAGATAATGCATCCCTTATAGTCCTCAATTGAGACTAAGTATGTCATTAATGCTTGATGCACCTGCCAAGGGCTTGAAGGCAAGGCAGTGAACCTGGGGCCTGGAACCAGGGCGGGAGGGACCACCCTAGGTAGCCTGAGGGCTTTGGAGTGCACTGCCTGGCACTTTGGGGGCAGCACTGGGCATAGGTCATATCCTGGGGGCAGGACGGGCAGGGGCAACAAATAGCCACGGGCGTGCTTTTTGGGAGCTCAGCTCATTGGGGGCTGACCACTTCACAGACTGTGGCTGAGGATGGTAACTTGAATCTAGTTGACAGGGAATTGGGACATTTTCAAGATGGGGGGTTCCTTGGAAATCTTCCAGCTGGGGGCTCAGAGAGAGTGAGACATTTGCTTGAGGTCACACAGCTGTGAGTGCAGGAGCAGCAGTGCCACTGATCCTTTTTTTGTGTGTGCCAGTGTTTTGTAGTTCTCTTTCATCTACTAACTCCGGGGAGTGTCATTTTACCGTCTATACACTGTCTTATAGATGGTGTGGCCAGCCCTCGGGGTGCCCCAGCCCTGGATGCCCATAACAGCCCTGTGTCTCCTTCTAGCCAGCGTCTGTTACTCTCAGGCTGAGGGCTTCCTCTAGCTACAGGGCCTTGCACAGCTGGCACACAGGGCACTGGGGCATTAACCACTCTGGGAGCAGCCTTTAGCCAACAAGGGATGGCAATTGGTAGATAGATATCCCAACTGCTCACCCCTGGGTCTGACCACTCTGAAGCATGTTCTAGATTGTTCTCAGAGTGTGGTCCCTGGGCCAGCAGCTTCTGCATCTGATAGAAATGCAAATTCTCAGGCCCCCCACTTTCCAGCTACTGAATCAGAAACTCCGAGGATGGGGCCCCCCCGCAGGCTGTTTTCACCTGCCTGCTGGGTGATTCTGATGCAAGGTTAAGTCGGAGAATCTATTCTACACAGTCTCCTAGAGGTTGCTCCAGTGGTCATGCTCGTCAGTGTGCCCTGCTGGGTGGGTCTCTCCACGCTTCTCTGTCTCACTTCCCCACCCCTCTACTGACACTTTCTGAGATCTTCTCCCAAGTGAGCTGCTTACACTCAAATCCTGGTTCCCCAGCTTCTGCAGGAACCCAGTTTAGACAGGTGGTACAAAGGGCCCCAAACAACTCCAACGTGTCTTTTCTCTGTCTTACACCTACAGCTGCTTCTGGAGACAACGTGGGGGTAATGCAAACCCTTAACAAGTCCCACCCCACATACCAACATGTTAAATTGGCTGTTCCTACCCAGGCGCCAACTAGTGGCAACGTGCAGCCACAGCACCCTGAAAGAAGTACCAGCGTCATCAGACAGAAAACTCGCACTTCTTTTAAACAGCAGCGAAGAGCTGCTCTTTCAACTTTCCAGTTCTGATCCCATGGAGGAGTAGAATCAGCCACCCCAAAACACTAACAATGAACTCCACATTTGCAGCCCTGTAGGCACCGCCCTTTCTTAAAATACAACCTGGCTGGAATTTTCCTCCTTGTCGTTCATAGGTAAGAGTTAGCGATGGGACACTCCCACATGCCACTGACAGCCCAGTGGACAAGAATGCAGCCTTTTGAAAGGCTAGGATTTGTCCAGCCGGACTGGGGACGTGGGGCCGGGTGGGTGTCCTGAGGTGGAGGCTTTTCTGCTGCACAACTGAGGTCCAGCGGAAATCAAGATGCTAATTGCCTTGATTTATTGAGTGCCAGGAGGGGTGTGGATGCTTTTGTGTGGTACCACTAATTGTCCTAACTGTCCTGCACACTGTTCATTCCTCCCCCTCGGGTGGTAAGGAACATAGCAGTTTCCAGGCCTCTAACCCTGCCTTTTGTGAGAGCTTGCCACGTGCCGTCCTTGTGTCAACTGTCCACGTGTATTGCTTCTGCTATCGACCTGTGGCCTCACAGTGAGGAGAATAAAAAGGTGATATTAACCATGTTGCTAATGGTAAATATGGAGGGAAGTGGATCCTTCTATATTTTCCAAATCAATAATTCCAAGGAACATGTTTTAAAGGCAATAAGCCAATACTAACTGTTTCCAAATATGATTGGTAAAACAGACAGTGCTTTCTAAGAAAATAAGTACTTTGTAATCCTGGCTTTTTGTTAACAGCTTTGCTGAGGCATATTTTATGTATGCCATAAAATTCACCCATTTCAAGTGTGCAATTCATTGCTTTATAGCAAATTTACAGAGTTGTGCAGCCATCACCATAAACCAGTTTTACAACATTTTTATCCCTCAATAAGATCTCTTGTGCCAATTTACAGTTAATCGCCATCCCCACCCCGACCCCAGGCAACTACTAGTCTACTTTCTTTCTCTGTAAATCTGAATGCTGGCTGTTTCTGAATGCAGTATTTCTCAGCCTCTGGGTTCTCATTTGCCCAGTTGGAGATGAAGTAGGGAGGCAGCATGGGGTGGTGGAAAAAGCGAGGACCAGGGCCCAGCGAAGATCTGCTCAACTGGGCCCCTCACCAGGTGCGTGGGACAGGGCAGGTGCCTCCTCCTGGGGCTCCGCGTCTTCACTGATCAAGCGAGCCTCACAGCACCAACTGTGCAAGGTTGCCGAGAGATAGATAAACTGATGTGGAAACACACTGTGCGCTCGGTCGGCCACACCCACTGATTCGTAGAGGAGGAAACTATGCTTGGTCCGTAAGATAACGTCACCAGTGTCACTTAGCTAGAAAGTGATGGAGCTGGAATTGACACACAGTCTTTCTGGTCCTGAAGCTTAGACGTTTTCTAGTACGGCTCACTGGTCCCCCAGAATGAGTCCAATATTGAGCTGCGATAGTTTTTCAGGTCTCTGGGCTACATAGAATCAGGTAGTCCTCCAAAGAGCTTACGTGGAATGGACCTACATTGTGAACCAGGAGACCGCTGCCTCCAGCCACCTCGGCAGCATCACCTGAAGCGCCCCTCCCGCCCCCCGTGATGTCCATGTCCAGCCAGCAGGAACTTTGAATCTCTTCTAGATTCAGACTTGTGCTGTCTCTGGCTTCTCTGAGTTCCCAGGTGTCTAGCTGTGGCCCAGGCATCCGAGGAACCTCTCTCTCATCCCACATGCTTCTTCCTGTTACTCAGCATTTCCATTTCAAACTGGTTCCCAGCACCTGTTCTTAATGAAGGAGGGCCACTGTCCTGTCTGCCACTCTCCAGCTCTGTTTGCCACACCCCTAGGACTCACCTTCCCACAAGCACAGGGCCCCTCCCAGAAGGGGTAGTCTCACATTCTACAATTCCGACCTTGGTAACCAGACTCGAAAGTTATTCTGCCATTAGTCATCTGCCAAAGAGTCAACCAACAGGTTCGGTCCTGGGAAACAAAGGAGCTACAGCTCAAGTGACATCTGGGACCGAAACTTCCAAATTCGTTACTCAGCTCATTACATTTGCCAAAATGATTACCTGAAAAATATGAAAAACCTCAGATCCAGGGGTTCCTGAAGTTCTGAACTTGCCTTTAAGAAGTAAGTTCCGAGGTCTTTACTGGCAAGCTGGACTCTGCCGTTGGTTCAGCACTAAAGCAGAGCAAGCCACTTCCCAGCTCTGGGACGGAGTTGACTCCTTTGCAATGTAAGTTTGGTCAGGTCAGGTCAGATTTTCTTTCTTTCTCTTTCTTTCTTCCTTCCTTCCTTCCTTCCTTCCTTCCTTCCTTCCTTCCTTCCTTCCTTCCTTCCTTCTTCCTTTCTTCTTTTTCTTTCTTTTCTTTCTTCCTTTCTCCCTTTCTCTCATTTTCTATAACATTCTCCCTCCACCCGCCAACCCACACATGCTAAGTTCTGTTTTAATTCACTTTATATATTTGGGTTTCATGTAAAATTTTATTCAAAAAAGAATTCCACTGCTAAAAAGAATGGAAAAACACTGGGGTTGTTGTCGCCATCTCTAACCAATAATTAAAGACTTTGTAAAATATTTCTTTCAAAACTGAGTGCCGTCCCTAGGCTTGATGTAAAGCATTTGGTCAACGAGTGTTCTACAGCTCTCTTTACAGAACCCTGTTAGGAATTCACCGATGGGTAAGCCTTCAGAAATTTTATTTGGAAGAACAGATAAAGTAACAAATGCCATGGACATGTGTGCAGCCCCCTTCTCAGCCTTCATGTTCGTTAATTTGTTTTGGTCCTCGCTGCCTCGTGTGTGTAGATTTTTAAGGGGGGGGGCTCAATAAACAGAAGGTTTCAGGAAAGCCAGTGGGATGGGCAGAACACGAAAGAGCAGAGGTGCTTTGGTAAAGCTGCCCCAGCATTCTAGCCTGGGACCTGTTCCTTCATTTAGACTCGGCTTCAGGCACTTTCAATCAAGGTGTGTGTGTGTGTGTGTATGCGCGTGTGCAGGGCTCCCTGCTGACTCCTGGGGTGTGCCTGGACAGGGAGACAGGTGCGGTCAGCCCCCAAACATTTGTTAACTATAGCTTAAAAAGGGATTTGGGAGAGTTAAGACGCTTACTAACGGAACATGTATATGGATCATATTTAGTTGCTGATTTGAATTAAACTGTAAAATTAATGAGACAATTGGAGAAATTTGAACACTGACTTGATGTTGGAAACTATTAAGGAATTATTGCTAACTTTTCAGAGTGTGTTAATGGGATTGTGGTTATGGTTGTTACAGAATTTTTGTCATTTAGAGACATTTTCTGAAATGTTTATGGGTGAATTGAGCTCGCTTCAAAATAACATGTGGGAGCGGTGGGTGAGGAGATCCATGATTGTTGAAACTGGGTGATGGCTCAGGGGGTTCCTTATATGATACTGCTACTTCTGTTTATGTTAGAAAATTTTCCTACTATGACGTTAAAAAAGATACTTGTTGAATGCCTCTGATGAGTCAGGCAAGGTGTGGGGGATGGGAGACAGGGTGAGTAAAACAAAGATGAGAGGCAGACGCTCCAAGGCATGGCTCCTCCTTATCCCAGCCCTCTCCTCAGACTCTTCCTCTGGATTTGAGGTCAAAGGGATGCTGTGAGCCTGCTGGACCCTAACGTCCATCCAGACTTAACTTCTCTGAGTCCTAAGAGGGAGAGATATGGTTTTCCAACAGAGGCAGCAACGTCCAGCAATAAAGACATGATTTCTAAAACCATCCTCTGAGCGTGTGGATGTGTGCTGCTGTGCAAAAGATGCATTCCATCTTAAGGCATAGGTGCATCCTCGGTCTCCCTCTTTGGTCTTTAAGGAGGAAAGGATACTGACTGTCATGACTGAATAGCACCTGTGCAGCACCTGGTACTAAGCCCTTCACTTCTGGGGTCTCTGTAAAGAAGTGCGCCCGTCCCAAGCCCTCCCCTCCCCTCCTACTCCCACCAGGCAGGTCTCAGTAAAGCAGCCAAATCTGCTGGTTGCTTTTCTTTCCGGGGGAATTCTGTACCTTCTCTGTGCATTGGGTGGGCTTAGAGAGGGCTGAGACCAAGAAGCCTGACTGAGGGGTAGATGGAAACCAACTAAAAGCTGCTGGATTACCCTAAAAAGGGGGCATGGAAGGCAAGCTTTACCAGCCTTTTGCTTAGAGTTAGCAAGTGTTTATTGCATATCTAGTATGTGTTAAGCATTATGCTAGGTGTTTTCAACATCTTGTGAGCTGAATATTACTACTTGAATAATAATAATAACTATTATTATTATACTGTTGACCCTTGAGCAATATGGGTTTGAACGATGCATGTCTACCTACATGTGAGGTTTTTTCAATACATACGTACAGTACTCTAAATGTATTTTCTCTTCCTTATGATTTTCTTCATAACACTTTCTTTTTTCTACCTTACTTTATTGTAACAATAGAATATATAATACATATAACATAGAAAAAATGTGTTAATATACGTTTATGTTATTGGTAAGTTTTCCGGTCAACAGTAGGCTATTAGTAGTTACGTTTTTCGGGAGTCAAAAGTTATATGGATTTTTGGCTGCACAGCGGGTCAGCCCCCTTAACCCCCACATTATTCAAGGGTCCACCATAATTGTAATTAAAAAGCAGGGAGCCTTTACTGGGTACCAGGTGTTATGCTATGTGCTCTACACACACTATCTCATTTAATTTTTCACAATAATCCAATGAGATAGGTACTTTTGTTACTTCCATCTTACCAGTGAGAAAAGTGAGGTTTGGGGAGAGTAGTGAGTCCCAAGCCCCACGTGCCTTCCTGCCCCAGCCCTTCTGACTCAGGGTTGCTCTGGGGAAGGCTTGGTTAGTACGGCTCAAAGGCTCTGGCTGCTGTGGCTGTGTAGCTTGGAGAACCTGCATGAAGTTCTGATGCTTTTCTTCTCTAAGGCAGCGACTTACTGAATCGCAAGGGCTTTCCCTGCTGAAGGCAGAGCATGTCAGCCCTGTATGAAACATTGAAACCCCTGAGATAAATCAGCACCTCTGCCTCATCGCCCTCATTGCTTAAGCAAGCTGGGATCCCATCACCCTGCTGAGCCAGATGGATTTTGACACTCCTCAACAGGGCCTTATGTCAGTCTGCTGTGTCAGCATTAAGAGTGTGTCACCACCGCTGGCCTCGGGGACGGAGCTGGTAAGGAGGGGATGACCCCTGAGCGGCTGTTTCTCTCATCCCAGCTTTGAAGGTTGAGGTTTACCTCTATATTTTACTCCGCCCTGAATTCAGTCAGTCCCACGGACGGTCAAATCTCTCCTCCACTGCAGAGATTTCCCAGTTGCGTGGATGTGGCTTCTAGCTCTGCAATCCCTTTGAGACCTAGAATTCTGAAAATCTTCTGTCGACCCCCCTCTCTCCCGCCATCTCATTGTTTCCACCAGTTCACTCTGGGAGAAGTACAGCACCTCATTAGAGACTCTTGAGGTCTCCTAAAACATGACGACGTGAAGTGTGGTCCATGGACCTGTGGTGTCAGCATCCCTTGTTAGAACATGCTGAATCAGGCTTACTTTTTGACAAGATCCCCGGTGGCTCATATAGACATTAGAGTTTGGGAAGGACTGCAAAACCAGTGGTTCTCAAACTTGGCTGCACCCTGGAACTACTTGGGGAGTTTTTAAAAACACCAATGCCTGGTCCTGCCTCCCAGAGATTCTGATTTGCTTGGTCAGGAGGTGGGTTTGGGTAAGGAATTATTAAAAGGCCCCCAAGTGACCCCCGTGTGCAGTTTGGTCTGAGACCCACTGGCTTAGAGAATCGGATGACACCCACTTTACATTAACATTAATGGAATTTAGAAGAGTGAACCACTTGCCAGAACCCTGAGGGTGAACCCCTCCCAGGACCCTGACTCCAGGCCGGCCCCTCCTCTTTGCTCTCTGGCAGGAAGGAGTGGAGACCTCTCTCTTTGCAACAGAGGGGGGCTTCTTTGGCATCATTTCACGGGAAGGTGGGCGGTGGGGCGCAGGAATTTCCAGCTGGGGTGCTTCCATTGTGGGTAGCCACAGACTCTGGTGAGAAAGGAGGAGTTACTGGCCAGTTCATCTGAAGGTTGAACGTCCTTCAGCGCCTTTCCTGAAGGAAGGAAAAGCAATGAAAGGAGTTAGACACGGGCTGTTGCCTGCCCTGCAATTATGTGAAAAGCAGAAGTTATGGTGGGAGGAGCGTGAGGAGCAGTATTGATGCCCCTCCTGGCGTCCCCATAGCTGGTGAGCTGCAGCCCTGACGGGTGGCTTGCGAATTGCAGCAGCGATGGCAGTGACTGCCCCTGCTCCCTCCACCAGAGCCCTGCCTGCTCCGGCATCCTTGCTGGGACTGAGAATTTACCCCTGCAGAGGCCCCAAGTCTTGGCGGTTTCCTCCACACAGCTATTTTGGGAACAGGAACTGGGATGTTTGGGTGGAAGAGGGGTAGCCAAGGGCCTGGGCAGGCGGGCCAGAGGAGAGGGCCAGCAGCTCAGTGACACTGAGATGGCCCCGGTGCCCAGAGCCTAGGCAGCTCCACTGGCTTCCACTGGGCACAAAGACACAGTCACGTGGCCACTGGTGCTGCCACTTGAAAGAGCTCTTATTGTCCGGGCCTCAGGTTTCAGGGAACCAGATGCTGGGAGAACTGACTTTTTTTTTTCTTTTTTTTTTCTTTTTTTTGGTTTGGTTTTAAAGCAACAGGGGCTGACTAAGGCCAACTGTATTTTCAACTCTGGAAGGGGGGTCTACACACGCACACAAGCCAAGCAGACTTCTCCAAGTTTGTTTTTCTGACACATTGGAAACCACACAGTTCAGAGAAAATTCATCTCACATGCTGGGGCCGGAACGTGTCCAGGGACTGCTGTGTCAACACTGCCACACTCAGCAAGCTGCCCTCCCAATGGGATGGTGTGATTTGCCAAGAAAAAAACACAACCCAGACCCTCGGGGCGGATTGTGCACAGTTCAGAGGGAGGGTAGGCTTCCAATTGGACGGGGCGCTTCCCCGATTACACAGTTGTCATGACCCCTCTGAAGGCCGCTGCTGCATCCCTTCGGGTTCCCACACAGCATTGCACTTGTGTGCTCAGCTGCTGACTGTCCTTCTCTTAAAGCACCTGAGGGGAGGGGTGTAGGAGGGACGGGGGAGGCCTGGAGTTGAGGGTGGGTCTCATCTTCTCTGATAAACTTCCTCTTGGTGGAAGAGGAAAGGGCTTTGGCACCTTAGAGACCCGATGTAAATCCCCTTGTTGCTATGTGTGAGTACTAGTGTTTCTAAACTGAGGATGGAGGTGCCTACCAAAGGGTGGGGACATCGTAGGTGCTCACTAAATGCCAGTTCCCTCTCACCCATTTGTTCTTGGAGGCTTTGTGGGTGGTTCTGTGTCTTCCACTTCTGCTTTGAGGCCAAATCCTCTGAGTTTGCTTTCAGGAGACAGAGGACAGCTGCCCCCTCCATTGAGAACGTTCAGGATATGGAATTTCACAGTCAAAACAGTTGTCCAGACACCAAGTACAATAGTGGGATTCCTCACCCCCCCCCACTGCTCCCCCATGGAATAAGCCCCAGTTCCACTGGGAAGCAGGAAACTTCATCCAGTTCATTGTAGTAAAATTTCTTGTCATTTCTAGGGTCAACTGAGGATTTACAATTTGCAATTTGGTCATAGTTCAGCCCCAAATGACACTATGGGATTTCCGGCCTCTCCTCCTGGTTCTGACTGAACTCCTAGGCGATTAGAAACAGGCAGTGAATAGGGGTGTGTGGTGACTGGCTGTGGGTTCGGAGGGAGCAGCCCCCTTGCTCTCCCTGTTTTGGCGGTGCGTGAGTGCGTGCGGGGTTGGGGGTGGGGGCAAGGGCAGGGACTGGCTTCTCCATCACAGGTGGACAGGATCTGGGCAGCCCTGTTGAGGCTTGTTGCTCAGACTTTGGAATTCAGACTTTGGCTGAGGCCAGTGGGTAGTCTGGTGTCCGGAAAAGCTCCCTTTGAACTAAATGAGCGAGGCCTCCCTTTGGCCCTCTCCATGTAAAGTGCATCCATTTTTGGTGTGTGTCTCCTGGAGTTGCCTCACTCACCTGGCAATTTCCAAGGAGCACGCTAGCTCTTTCCACTGGGGAATATGGGACCCCTGGAGTCTCTGCATCACACCCTGGCTGGAGAAAGTGCTGCCAGCCTCTTTTCTCTCCCCTGCACCATCTCTCCTGCATCCTGCTGGCTCCAGCTAGGCACCTGGGTAAGACTGCCACCTTCAGAAACCCCCGAAGAGAAGCAAAAGGCCTTTCTCGTCTCTCTCAACTCTCCCCACGCCGCATGAAGAACTGTCTTCTGTTTCTTGCTCCTCCTCTGATGGTGATAATGATGGTGGTGGTGTGTGTAGACAGTGGAACACATGGCTTCTCATTCTAGATCTTTAAACTCTGCTCTCCTTCGGTCAGGCAGGAGGAAACCCTGCTCTGGCCCCCTGGTGCCTCTTTGCATCAGTCAGTGCAGCCTCAAACTCAGAGCTGTGTTCTTTAGCAACTTCAGGGTCAGGGGTTTTGCTCCCAGTGCTGGGGGCGTCTCTCCAACAATGGGTGGTCTTGATTTTCGTTTGCAGTTGGTGGGGAGTCCCAAGAAGAAGTCATGGGGGATCAAAAGAGGGCACAGTTAATCGATATTTCACATGTCAACCAGCCACAGTGATGTAATTTTTAACTGGTTTCGGTTCCCGTCAAGTTGTCCACTAGCGACTGGCAGTCATCTCGTGGTGTGACCTTGGGCACTTCGCTTCAGATCTCTGCGTTTCAATTTTCCAAGCCTGGATCATCTCAAAGGCCCCTTCCAGCTCTAAACTTCTAACAGGAATGTGGTTGGGATTCTGTACAAGCCTCTATGCCCTGAAGTCCATGTGAAATACAGTGAGTGTTCATCAGACTCTAATTTCTCTAGTAATAGAGGGGAGGTCTAGTATAGATTCAATATAATCCACTGATAATCCAAAACCCCACGTTAGCCTTTGGTTTTGATCTCATGTATTAGAACAGCAGAGAAGCTGCAAAATTGACCAATTTGAATTCTACCTGTCCCTTCCCCTTCTATCCTCTCAAAGACATGCTAATTTGATCTGTAATGTGGCCAAAGGGCAGACAGTAGAAGGGAGGAGAAGCCAGAGGCATGAAAAATCCCCAAACTGGATCATCCACCCCCTGGATAATGGGCAGTTGCCTGAACAGAATGTTCAATGAGCACTTGTCCTTTTTCAAGCCAGCCCCCGTCCCCGTGCTGCAATAGCTATAATCTCCATGGCAAAATGCATTAAACCGTCGGGCTCCTTCGACAGATTCCACCATTCCTCACTCAATTCTCGGGCAGACTAGATTTTTTGAAATTGAGAAACTGGTTAATTGTCATTTGGAAGTAGCAGAATTTAAAACACCTTACCAAACTGCTAAGCTGGGACCCCAAGGACTGTGTTTTCTGCTGTCTTAGACAAGTAAAAGCAAACAGAAACTTACATAAATTTTTCATGCTTGCCTTTACAATTATAACTGCCCTTGTATGAACACCTCTTAACCCATAAATGTACCTGACTTGTAAATATTGCTAAAATCTCACATGACCTCCACTGGTCTCTCTCTACACCGTGACCTTTTTTTAGGGGGCAGGGGTATCCATTCTTGCCAACCATATATCTCAGCTCCAACTTTTGAGGAAGAAAATCTGATTGGCTCTTAGCCAGCCTATGGATGGACTACGTTTGGGTCCAATGAGGATGTATTCATGGCCGGCTCTACCCACAATCTCTGCCTGGAAGAGGCTGGCTCATGTACCTTAAAACTCTGACTGCAGGTACTTGGGCTGGAAGTAGACATCTGAGCTGGTTAGTGCTTGTAAAACCCTTGGGTTCCATATAGGAGACTGGACCAGTTATGCAGCAAGATCCTTCCCCACCATGGACTCTGCAGTCTGCATGTGGATTGCATGAGTCTCTGAAGGGCCCTCAAGCTCTAATGTTCTATGTCTTTCCTAAAGCTAGAGACTCCTACAGTCTCTCTGACCAGATCCCAGTAGAGATGAGGACTCACAAGGAGAGGGAGCCTCCCTAGGGGCAGGCGGGGAGCCAAGAGGCCCTACTCCAGGACTGAGGAGGTAGGGGGCTGAGAGTCAACAGGAATGCAGCAAAATCAGGGGCCAGGACTGTGTTGACTGTGAACTCTAGAGAAGTGGGGGAGGTAAGGAAAGACCAGGGCTAAAGCAGGTGTCACAGGGTATTCTGGCAGGGTTGGATAACTGGATGCTTTTGCCGTATGGAGTTGGGTGGCCTCCTCTCTACTCTTTGACTTATCTTGGGGCTGTGGAACTTCCAGGGAAGGAGACTCAAAACCTGTCCACAGGTGGAGTTAGGCTTCCCAGATCCCCTTTACTCCGGGTGCCCCCAGCCCCCAGTTGCTGTGGGTGTTGGGCTCACAGCTCACGGATTTTCCCTCCTCCAGAGGATGGCCCTGAGCTGAACCTGAGGTTATGCATCTCACCCTCCAGAGGCATCCCATGACTAACTGATACAGGGGTACAAAAGGCCAGCTCCTGGCTCTGACTTGAGACCAACGGTATGTTGCAGTGAATCCCGCACACCACCTGTGGGATCAGGCTGAGACTCGTCTCCAGCAGGGACCACGTCCATGCTGAGCTCCACCTTTTGCCCTCTATTCCCCTTCTCCCGAGACCTTCCTTCCATAAATTGTGTGCTTTTGAATTCCTGCTCAGGCTCTGCTTCTAGGGATACCCCCCTAAGTAACGATTTGTTGGTTGACATTTGGGAAGGGCCCCCATCTTAGAAATTCTGTGGGGAAAACCTTTTTGATGTCTACTTCTTTCATAGCTTTGGGATCTCTCATTCCAATAGGGGGACTCCGACATGGTGGATTTATCAAGACTCTTAAGGAGTAACATACCCATTGCTCTACAAGGTTAATTCATGTGGAGCAGAAAGGTAAGTTTTTTTAGTGTTAAGGGAGGTTTTAACTTATACACTGATAAAAATTTGTACTTTAGCAATTGAGTTAGGAAAAAAGAAACATTTGTGTTATTTTGAATTGCTTCCCAAATACACAAATTAAGAAATTGCTTAAATACTATGGTACAGGCATTTCTATCTTGGACTTTCCTTTATTGTTTTCCTCTTAGCCCTCCTCTTCTTCCTCCTCCTCTTCTTTCCCTTTCCCTCACGTTCACTATTGCCTTCTCGCTATGATACTCCTCTCATAAATTTCAGCTCCTTGAGTCACTCCAATGTGTATATCTTCTCAGAAGATCATTTCTCATCCTTCAAACAATGATCTTAAGCATAGTTCTCACTCTTAAGAAAGAATCCCCTGCTTCCTGACTCACCTCACCGTGCTGCAGCCAAGAGTTGCTATGAATACTGTGTTTCCCCGAAAATAAGACCTAGCCAGACAATCAGCTCTAATGCATCTATTGGAGCAAAAATTAATATAAGACCCAGTATTATATTATGTTATTATTATATTTATTATATTACATTATTTATATCATATCATATCATATCATATCATATCATATCATATTATTATATGTATTATATGAGACCCGGTCTTATATTATAGTAAAATAAGACTGGATCTTATATTAATTTTTGCTCCAAGAGATACATTAGAGTTGATTGTTCGGCTAGTTCTTATTTTTGGGGAAACACGGTACGTTGTGTTCTGAGCTGTCCCTCTGCTTATCTGGGAGTTCATCCAGTTGGCCATGCAGCCTTGCTCTGCTTTCCTTCTCCCTCGTTTCAATCCCCCAGTCCTGCCTCATAACCCGAGGCTTTCCGTCTTACCTTGTTCTCCCCATAGTGGTAATGGCTGCTCCTTGATAATCATTGAAGGCCATTGTCAAGAACAAGAACAAATGGGTCTAGAATTGCTTTGTGGGGTGGTGTATTAATTTTCCATGGCTGCATGACAAATTATTGCAAACTTAAGTGATTGAAAACAATATCTGTTTGTTAGCTCCCCATTCTGCAGGTCAGAAGTACTGGTGCATCATGACTGGGTCCTCTGCTCCGAGTCTCACATTCAAGGTGTTCTTATTTGGAGGTTTTTTTGGGGGAAAATCTAAGCTCATTCACGTTGTTGGCAGAATCCATTTCTTTGCAATTGTAGACTGATATCTCTGTCTTCTCTCTGGCTCTTGACCAGGATTTGCTCTCAGTTATTAGAAGCCAGCTGCCCCTACATGCATTATGGGCCCCTCCATCTTCAAGTCTGCAATGGAGACTCTCCCTTACCTTTTCTACTTCCAATCTCCTACTCCCTTGTCCCTGATCTCTGTAGACCCAGATTTAAAGGGCTCATGTGATGAGGTCAGGCCTACTTGGATAATCTTCCTTTCTTAAAGTCAACTGTGTTATAAAACTTAGCCCAATCACAGGAATGATATCCAATCTTATTAACACGGAGAGTGTTCACCAGGGGTTGGGAATTTGGGGGCACTTCTTAGAATTCTACCTACATAGTTGGTTTTTCATTTTTCACTTTTGGTCCATAGTGCCTGGCTTCTACCTTGGTTGGTGTTGGTGGCCCTGTGGTGAGATATGAGGTTCCTGGGTCAGGATGTTGGGAATGTACCCTGACCTCCACACATGTGCTCAAACGTGGTGGGACACTCAGCCAGGGGGTCTACCTGGGACACACTTAGGTCCGAACCCATCAACCTGTGAGCTCTGGCAAGCCTACAGTGCTAAGAGAAAACTGAGCTTTAACTTTTAATTTCTGATCAAGGGGGTAATGCATGTTTTTGGGTAAATGCTATATCTATTGTATAAGCATTTGACAAGACATGAGAAGAGGCATGTGTGTGTGTGTGTGTGTGTGTGTGTGTGTGTGTGTGTACCGATAGATAGATAGATAGTCACTGTCCATAGATTCTTTCATTCTTTGTATTTAATCACTCTCTGTGCACATATGTGCACACACACAAACACACATACATCCCACATGAACATAGCTGCATA
The DNA here is from genome assembly GCF_004115265.2 of Rhinolophus ferrumequinum. Classification (NCBI taxonomy): domain Eukaryota; kingdom Metazoa; phylum Chordata; class Mammalia; order Chiroptera; family Rhinolophidae; genus Rhinolophus; species Rhinolophus ferrumequinum. The sequence goes on along the minus strand of NC_046300.1, from coordinate 12,608,495 downwards.
AATACATATGGCCTTATATAAGGAATCATAATGTATGTACTGTTTATTGTCTAGTGGTTATTTCACTTTCTCGTGTCATATTAAATGGCTGCATAATATTTATTGTACCATTTAAATACTGGGCTCTGGAGCTAGATGACCAAGTTCTTACTAGCTCTAGACCAGTTGACTTAGCCCTTTTGATCCTCAGTGTTCTCATCTGTAAAATGGTATATAACAATTACATCTCCTTTAAAGAGTGCTTGTGAGAATTAAATGAATTTGGAAAGGAGTTAGAGCATGGTGCTTGGCACGTAGTAGGTGGTCCAAGGTTATCTATTGCTATAATTGTTATTCAAATCCCAATTGATGGGCCTTGATGTTTCTGGTATTTTACCATTATGAATAAACCTGTGTTGAATGTTCTTGCATATAAACCTTGTGCACATCTAATGATTTCGTAGGAATAAATTGCTAAACATAGAACACAGATTGAAAGAGGTTTTGTGTACACGAGGTCAGACAATTAAGATCGTGAACTCATCCTAGAAAAAGTGCTACATACCTCATTGCTGAATATCACTACAGTCACCTTTGAAGTACTACCCTTGGGAAGCTATGCACCATGCCAGTGCCTAGTCCACCCTTCAAAGCAATTTTGGAACTCTTGCTGGAATGGCCATCAGAGCTGTCGTCATATTACCCTTGATGTCCTGAATGTCATCAAAATGTCTTCCTTTCAATATTTCCCTTATCTTTGGTAAAGAAAGAAGTCACTGGGGGCCAGATCAGGTGAGAGGGAGGGTGTTTCAATACGGTTATTTGTTTACTGGCTAAAAACTCCCTCACAGACAGTGCCATGTGAGCTGGTGCATTGTCGTGATGCAAGAGCCATGAATTGTTGGTGAAAAGTTCAGGTCGTCTAACTTTTTCACGTAGCCTTTTCAGCACTTCCAAATAGTCAACTTGGTCAACTGTTTGTCCAGTTGGTACAAATGCATAATGAATAATCCTTCTGATGTCAAAAAAGGATAGCAACATCGTTGTAACAAGTTCATGAACTTAACTGTCAGACCTCATATATGCCGCCAGTCGTCCAGCAGCAGAGGGTGCAAGCACCAGAGGAACCTTAGATTGTAGTCATCACTCTCCAACTGGCACAGCCACACGGGGGCTGTTGTGAAAACACAGAATACACATAAGGAATGAAGCCTCCAGATCTAAGTCAGGTGTCACAGTCTCTGGTGAAGTGTCACAGTAATTTATTATGGAAAAGAATAACAGTTTCTAAACTTGTAAGTGATTTACTTTCTGGTCCAAGTTAGAATGGATTCCATGCTATTTCTACACCATGAGGGCTCTTTGCAGTGTGTTCTGATATGCTTTTCTGAGGAGCAGCAGAGTTACAGCTACAAGAATGTGTATTTCTTTTGTAATTAGTACAAAGAACAATGCAAGTTATATTCTACAAGAGCCCAACTGTAGGGATTATCCTCGGGCACCAGATCTCTTCCTCGTGGTCTTCAGGTTGTTACAGATAAGGTTGGTTTCTAGGTATGAGTGAAGCGAGTTGAGGAAGTGAAAAATCCGATAGTGTCAAGATTGCTATTTAAAAAAAATAAAATAAAAATGTTCTGCAGAGGAACACCAGTGCCGGAGGGCAAAAAAAGAAGGGTATAAAACTACCAAATGGAGCTGACATTGGAAGCTCTGTTTTCCCCCCATGACTCCATCAGCATCAACATGGTCATGTGCCCTGTAGGGGTAGAGAACATTGATGGCTGAGTTGATCCAAGACGGGGGCCGGTAGATCAGGTAGAAAGGAAGCATATTGAGCATGCTGTCAGGAGGGTGCCATGAGTGCCAGCCTCAGGTCCGTATAGAGAAGGAAGCCAGATGGTGCCCAGGATGAGAAAGAAAGGATGGGAGGACATGAAGGTCTCAATACCAAAAAAGAACAGATGTAATTCCAGGTGAGTTCCAAAGCCTAGAAGACAGGTGTTGAGTTCAGAAGTGGGTATAATCAAGTTTAAAATTCCTCCAGTCCGGAGAGAGGACAGGGATAATGTTAAATTGGATGTAGGTAAAGGTTGCTGAAATCATGGTTTGGAAACCCTGTCTTTGCTGTGTAGCAAACAACCTCGGAACTTAGTGGCTTAAAACAACAATCAAAATATAGTGGAGCCTAACATAGGAATAGAGTCAATGGAATGGTAACAGCTATATACGATGTCAGAGGGGTAGTAGACTGGGGGCGGGGGTTATCACTTTGTGAGGGGTGTACATGTCTATCACACTGTTTTATACACTTGAAACTAATAATATATATATAGATCTATATCTATATCTATATCTATATATACAGTAGAGCCAAGTAGAATAGCATCCAGTCGTGGGGGCAGGCAAGGCTTTAATGTTCAAGCTACTGTTGGTTGAATAGTTCTAGCAATGGAAGGCCAGCCTCTACTTTCCGAAGGAAGCATTCCATTCTAAGACAGCTCTGGATGCTAGAAAATCCTTTCATGGACCAAAACAAAACCTGCCTTCCTGCAGTTTCCACTTGTAGGTCTCAGTTGTGTGCACTGGGCCGGAAGGAGAGGAGAATCTGTGTCCCCCACCACACAGCCAGTCAAGAAGACCTTGAGAGGCTAGAGTGGAACAACCTTTTTCGTGTTCTGGATAACGTCGCTGCATGTGCTGAAGGATTCTCAGGGCATCTCTCTCTTGCCTTGCCACATGACCGGCTGCACACAAGTCCCCAGGGCTCTAAGTTCCTTACTCAGATAATTAAGCTCATTCTCCCTTGGGAGGAGACAGGAAGCCACCAACCAGGAAGAAAGAATTATCTTTAAATCCTCTGGGGTGCAGCTGCAAAAGAGAAAGAAGGTGGTAATTAGGTCATCCCGGCATCCCCAAAGCCTAGAAGAGCTAATTGAGGCAAAGGTTGACTTCCTGAGCCTAAATTATACACTTAATGTTCCTTTTGTTTCTCCATGACTCTATATAAGTACAGACTTAGTCAAAATACACGGATAGTCTCAAGAGATGAGAATAACTTACCAAGGGATTTTGACTGCATTATTTTATTTAAACCTAACAACCCTGCAAGATAGATTGGATCATTTCCATTTTATAGGTGAGAAAATTGAGCCCGATAAAGCTTAGGGGGTCGGCCTATATTTCCCAAGCCAGGCCAGCCTTCTTCTGGGCAAGCTGGATCACAGGACCCACCTGCCACTTGTGGAGGGGGATTTGGGAGGAGACCCGGGTCCCGGCACTAATGTACATGGACGTACATGTTTCTGCCCGGCATGAGCTGGGCAGGAGCAGTGCCACAGAGCCCAGGAGGTGGGCTTCCTGATGATCACATGTTGCAGGAGAAGCATTGGAATACCCTGCCTTCTACCTGTGTTGCCAGGTACCAAAGCTGGAAAGAAGGGGAGAGGCCATTGCATAACTGAACTGGGAGGGAGGAAAAGAAGCCTGGAGTGAAAGAGGGCCCCTAAAATACCAGCACAGGATTAAACACCGCTAGCTCCTGAGAAGACAGAATGCAGGGGCATTTTAATTATTGAAAACCGAGCAGGTTTTCAGCACTACTCCCTCCCCTGTGAGACTGTCTGCCTCCCTCCCCCAGCCTCTCAGCTCTTCCTCTCCTTTCAAGCTGTAAATAGGTGCTGGTTCCCACCACTGCCAGGCTGAGAGCCGGGAAGAAACAATCCCTCCTGCCTCACACCTCCTCTCTCGCAGGAATACTGACTCCTCCTGTGCTCACCTGTGATTTCTGAGAAGGCAGCAGGAGACCAGGAGGGGCCTGACCTCGCTGGGAATCAGTCTCCACCTAGGTTGGTCCATGGAGATTTGTGGAGGTGCCCAGACTCAGACATTGGCGCCTCCCCTGGAACTCATATCCTCAGGTGGCTGTGTCTACAGGCTTTGAAAATCCCGTGCTGCAATATCAGGAGGCTTGGGCTATCTTCCTGGGTCTGTAGGTAACTCACCGGCACCTTGAGAACTCATTATCAAAACCAAGTGCTTAGATTTCACTATCTCCAAGTTTCCTTTCATCTCTGAAAGTCTATGGAGACATGTTTTTTTGTTTTGTTTTGTTTTGTTTTTTTTAATTTTCCAGATAGAAGGAAGCTTGTCTATCTAGGAAGGTCTAATTGTAAGGGTCCTTATAAAAAGGAGGCAAGAGTTGTTTTTTGTGTTTTTTTTTTTTTGGTGGGGGGACGGAGAGAGAGAGAGAGAGAGAGAGAGAGAGAGAGAGAGAGAGAGAGAGAGAGAGACTTGAATATTCCGTGCTGCTGGCTTTGCTGATAGGGAAGGGTCCCTGAGCCAAGGAATTCAAGTGGCCTCTAGAAGCTGGAAAAGGTAAGGAAATGGATTCTTTCCTAGAGCCCCCAGAAGGAACACAGCCATTCCAGCTCCTTGTGAGCCATCTAACCGACAAAACTGTAAGATAAAACATTTGGGTTGTTTTAAGCTAGTAAGTCTTTGGTAATTTGTTACAGCAGCAATAGGAAACTGAAACAGTATACAGCTGTGGTTCAAACTCGGTGTGCACCGAGGCCGATGTGAGCAGATGTCCCATGTGGGCTTGTGTTTTTGGCTGGGTTCTCCAGAAGCAGACCCTGAAACAGACCTGAATGCCAGTCATTTATTTGGGAATGCAGAGAAGTGGAGAAAGAAGTTAGACAGGGAGGCAAAGGATGTTATTCTTTCTGAGTGAATTACTGCTAGAGGCAGTTGGGGATGAATCTCTCTTGGGATCTTTGGGCACAATGGAATATTCCACCTGAAGAGCAGGGAAGCTGGGGTCTGTTATTGGTCGATGGCTGCCCTTGGGGGCCCCCAGTACTTCTATCTCATTGCCACATGGACTGATCAATGTCCTCAGGGAAAGAGTTGCAGGCGCTCCCAGTAAAAAGCCATTGGCGTGAAGGGGAAAGCTGAGTGCTGAGGCAGGATATTGAGACCCCCCCCCCAAATGGGGTCTGCTAGGGTTGGTTCCGTGGAGAGGGTCTGCCAAAAGGACAGGCAGCTTCCCATTCTGCGGATTAATGTGGATGCTCTCAGAATTAACCTGGGATGTGCCTTGGAGTCTGAAATCCCAGTGAAAGAACTGAAGGGTTTGGAGACTCAGGACTTTCATTTCTTCTTTTCACTTGTTGGACTGAAGGAATAAGTGGGAGTATGTGCAGCTGGCTCCACACCAGCAAGGAGAAGGTTATTTTTCCTGGCCGGTGGCCTTTGATGGAAGGATGGAGGGTTCCTGGCTAGAGATGGAAGACACTTCATGAAGAAGAGGAGAAAGGTATTTCATGAGGACTTGCTTCCTTGATAAAGAGGGAGCTAGGTGAGCCTTGACAGAGGGAGGGAGAAATAAAATCAAAGTGACCAAAAGTGTTACCGTGAAAAGGGAACCGTAGTCTCATAAAGTACACTCAGGTCTAGTAGATAACTCATCTGGAGTATGAGTAGAAGTGTGCTGTGTTCAAAAGAATGGCAAGCAGAATGACACTATAGAACAAGGTGACCCAGAAACTCGTGGAGCCAAGTGGAAAAGTGAGGCAGAGAATGTCCCAGTGAGGCCAGAAGGTGGGAAGTACAGTCTGTTTTGTGTCAGGGGTTGAGGGAGGGGCCTGGGCTGGAATGGCAGCTCTCCAGACTTCTGCTGCGTGCCCCACCTTGTGAAAAGCAGCGTATTCCTAACGTGTCCTGCTGACAACCTCAACTCCCAACAAGGCAGGGAAAGCCACACGCGAAGAAAAATTATTCAGGAACGACTCTGACTAACAACAAACAGCTAGTTGGCAAATGGTAGAGATAAAAGCTTTGTCTGAAGTAACCATTTTACCCTGGGATTCATAAATGAAATGTCAGAGATGGTAAGAAAATGGATCTAGACTTTAGGAGGCATTCTAAAATGCCCACAAAAGAGGTATAATCCTGTGGCTACAGGATCCAAGTGGAGAGACGACATAAGGTAAAATGGAGACTTTAGCAATGAAATGATCACAATCCAAAGCGAAGGCATCTCTGGAGAGAAACGTGCCTGTAACGAGGCTCTCAGATAAATTCTCCTCTAAAGGATGGAAGGGAAAGATAGAAGAGGGGGCACAGCGAAGGACTGGGGTGAAAGTAAGGTAAGGGCCAGGGCGGCCTCCGGAAGACTAAAGCGCAGGAAAGCCCTTGGCTACCTTTGCTGGTACAAGAAACAAAACTGAACATTTATTAAATACCTACTGTATTCTAATCACTGCAAAGCATGTTATCCTATTTGACACTCATATCAATCCTATGGGGTAGGAAGAGGAAACTGAAGTCACATTGACTAAGTGGTTCAAGTTCATACACAGCTTGTCAGTGGGTTAGGCAGAAATGTTTACGAGTGGGCCTGCCCGGTGGCTCAGGTGGTAGGAGCTCCATGCTCCTAACTCCGAAGGCTGCCGGTTTGATTCCCACATGGGCCAGTGGGCTCTCAACCACAAGGTTGCCAGTTCGATTCCTCAAGTCCTGCAAAGGATGGTGGGCTCCGCCCCCTGCAACTAAGATTGAACACGGCACCTTGAGCTGAGCTGCCTCCCAGGTGGCTCAGTTGGTTGGAGCGCGGGCTCTCAACCACTAGGTTGCCAGTTCAACTCCTGCAAGGGATGGTGGGCTGCGGCCCCTGCAACTAGCAACGGCAACTGGACCTGGAGCTGAGCTGTGCCCTCCACAACTAAGATTGAAAGGACAACAACTTGACTTGGGAAAAAAAAAAAGTCTTGCAAGTACACTCTGTTCCCCAATAAAGTCCTGTTCCCCTTCCCCAATAAAATCTTAAAAAAAAAAAAAATGTTTACAAGTGATTGGACTTGCAGCCGGTTCAACCATTGCTCAAAGAGCCCTGATTCCTGCCTCCTCGTTAACCTGGAGAAAGGTTTCTAGTGGATTATCAGCAGGCTGTGCCTTTAGCATGAGTTTGCTTAACATTTTTATGAATACCCCTGATATTAGATGGCATAAAGCCAGGAGGTAGAAGGAATTTTGATAGATAAGGGTTCAGAATGATTCTGAGGGGTTGGCCTTAGACAAAGCAGTGTCCATGTGCAGGTTAAAGGGCCTCTGGGGAAACTTCTGGGGTGCTTTATGGGGGGGCCCAGACACTTGCAAACTTCTCACGAGCTGACAAGTGGTGTGGTCACACCTGGTGAAGGCCTGGTGGTCTGATTGTCCGCTCTGGGCAACAACACTCTCACCTCTGAGTGTTCACGGCGGCCTGGCTGGTGGTGAGGCATGCCTGGGGGACACCACATTGTCGCTGCATTGCAGTACCCCAGCTAGTCATGCTGTTGGTTGTTCGGGGCCCTCCTAACGCCTGGATTCCAGCCTTCTGGTCCTCATTGCTGCATTCGCTTTCCACTACATCTTTGTACACACTCCTCATTGCCTGTCTGCCTGTTAATGTGATCCTCTCTGCTTTCTGTCATTCATGCTTTTCTCATAGCTTTCTGTCCACACTTATTACTATTTTAAATTGGGGAACATTGGGGAACAGTGTGTTTCTCCAGGGCCCATCTGCTCCAAGTCGCTGTCCTTCAATCTAATTGTGGAGGGCGCGGCTCAGCTCCACGTCCAGTCTCCGTTTTCTTAGTTGCAGGGGGCACAGCCCACCATCCCATGTGGGAATTGAACCGGCAACCTTGTTGTTGAGAGCTCGCACTCTAACCAACTGAGCCACCCAGCCGCCCCTCCGGAAGCTCAGCGGCAGCTCATTGTCTTCAATCTAGTTGTGGAGGGTGCAGCTCACTGGCCCATGTGGGAATCGAACCGGCAACCCTGTTGCCCAGAGCTCGTGCTCTAACCAACTGAGTCATCTGGCCGCCCCATCCACACTTATTCTTGAGTGTGTTTCCATAGATAGGCAACATATTCTTTTTACATTTGCTGTCATTTCTAGGATTTGGCTTAAGAGGGGCTGACTGTGGTGTTCGCCACCGGCCACATTGAAACCGGAAGTCACTGCCTAAATGCTCTGCTGAGAACCATGTTTGAGAACCATAGAAGATAAAAAAGTTATTTTCTTTTTCATCCCAACTCAAAAGGGACAAAGAGCTCTTCATGCTCATTGTCCACGAGATAGCCACTTTCCTGTTTCTCACACACCCACACGGCTGCCTCCCCTGGTCAAAGACTGAAAAGGCAGTTACAATAATACTGCATCAAACACTTTGTAGACTTGTGGGAAATTTTTCTTTATGAAATCCTGGAGCAAGCTTTGGAGTATCTCCCAGAACAATACTTACTAATAAGATATCCAGTGAAATTGTAATAGCTGGAGGCTGTGAAAAATAATAACTTATTTGGTGATTACATAATGTTTCCTTTTTTTCACTATAGATGACTAGAGCCACAACTTTTCAGTTTTTTCTAGCACATGCAATTTGAGCTATCAACAATTTTTAACTCACTTTCTTATTCTTTCTTTTTATGTTTGCAAGAAAAATATAAAAAAAGGAGAATTAAATGGAGTCTTTCTATTTCACCTTATTATCAAGAATCTGTTCTACAAATTGAACATAAAATAATATCTAAATGTGGTTTAAAGTCGTTAGGACCAGTAGAATTCCCAGTGTCCAATTTTATCCTTTGATATAAATCTTAGGAGATTTAAAAAAAAAAATGACGAAGCAAACTTGGAGAGACAAATTCATAAGAAACAAACTTAAAAGTTATGTAAGGAAATCTGGGTATTGCAGAGGGTCAGAACTCTTATTGTGTATGTAAAAGTTTGAGAAAGTTGCAGAGAGTGGAGGGGCTTAAGTTATCCTCATTGGATTTAAGTTCTTGATGAACCAGTTCCATCCTTCCTTTCCAGGATTATTTCCCATTATTTTCTTCTGCTCTTACTTTTCCTCACACCCTTCCTTTTTATCTCTTGTATATGCACACATTCTCTCTCTCTCTCTCTCTCTCTCTCTCTCTCTCTCTCGCTCTCTCTCTCTCTCTCTCTCTCTCTCTCTCACACACACACACACAGACACATGTATACAATTCAGAGAAGAGTTCTGCAAATTAAAACCATATTTGCATCATAAGTATTAATATTCTGAGCCTGTCATTAACCTTGTTTATTTCAGGGATCAGCTAAATTTCGCCAAGATGCCCATGATATCTTTATAGTTGATGGTGAAGGCTAGAGTTGTCCGTTTAAATGTTAACTTGGCCCAGTTAAATTTGAATTTCAGATCAGTGATAAATATTGGCACCTGTGTATACTATCTTTTTTGGGGGGAGGGGTCATTTATCTGAAAATTCCGTTTCAGCGGTCATCCTGTATTTTTGTTTTGTTAAATCTGGCAACACTAATGGAAGAGGGGTATCAGGTCTTGTCAGAAAAGAGATGAGACACTTAAACTGGGTAATTTTTGGAGAGTTTCAAAAAGAGATTTTTACAAAGGTGTGGACAGTCTCAGGAGACCACAAAAGATGATGGGGGGTGGTCCCCTGGAGTTAGAATAGCAGGGCCCACTTGTCACCCCTAAGAGCAAAGGGAGGGAGAGCTTTCAGAATCCAGGGACAGAGAGGCTCTGTGCAGGGGTCTTGACCAATGGCCTTGCCTGAGAGGCTGAACCCAACCGGCAGCCTGTTGGTGAGAGAAACCGTTGGCTTCTCCCAAAGATCAGCTTCTTGGGCTGGTGTAGACAGGAGGAGGTTGGATCTGAAGGGGCCAATGGAAGCATCAAGCATAGGACATCTTGGTGACCCTGGGCATCAGTGATGTGGATAAAATAGGCCACAGCGCTCTGGGGTGGCAACACTTCACTGCCAAATGCCTGCTTGGAAAGGTTCCCTCTGCCTTGGGACAGCCTCCCTGGGTAAGCCTGGGCAGGTAAGCTACCCGCCCTGTGAGAGACAAGCTCCCCCTTGTGGGCCTATTTTTCTTGGGTTTACCTTTCTTTTCTTCTTCCCAGCTGCTGTGGGCCTGAGAAAAAATTCAGGGAACCCTCTTGGATTGTGTAGTCAGGGTTCTCCAGAGAAACAGAGCCAATAGGATATCTATCTATCTATCTATCTATCTATCTATCTATCTATCTATCTATCTATCTATCATCTATTTATCCACCTACTTATTATCTAGCTGTCTGGAGAGAGATTGATTTTAAGGAATTATCTTACACAACAATTATAGAGACTGGCAAACCTAAATCTGCAGCATGGGCTGGCAGGCTGGAGATCCAGAGAAAGGCTTATGTTGTAATTCAAGTCAAAAGGCCATCAGGCTAAAGACCAGGCAACAGCTAATGGTTTGGTTCAAGCCTGACGCAGAATTCCTTCTTGCTCAGGGGAGGTCAGTCTTTTGTTCTATTAAGATCTTCAGCTGATTGGACAAGGCCCACCCACATTATACCAATACTTAATCTACCAATTTAAATGTTAGTTTCATCCCACAACACCCTCACAGAAACATCCAGATTAATGTTTGACCAAATATCTGGGCATCATGGCCCAGCCAGGTTGACACATAAAACCATCACCGACTACTTTTAGTGTAGTCATTGGCTAGAGACACAAAGATTGTCAACCTCTTGTGATCTAGCTCAGCTACTAAGGCTGGGGGCTCTTTCTATGCAGTTCTGAGGCCAAGACAAGGGAAAGCTTGCGTTTTCCTCACCTTGGGCTCTTACTTATCTCTCGCCCAGAGACCTGCCAAAGATATAGGCAGGTGGCCAAGGATTGTGGGATTTAGAATCTTGGTCCTCTGATTCTCATTCTTAAGTAGCTTAGAGACATTTTGAAAAAGAACCTATCATAATCAAGAAGCCATTTACCTGAAATGGTTGTTATGAGTTCTTGATCATAGAAAATATTAGAAGCCAGTGTCATAGTATGCTGGCATGTGATATCTTCCTTGTAGGTATTTGCAATATGGGGATTAATAACTGGCCATCAAACCTAGGATTCTTTCATGTGGACAGTTCCTAGAAGGGCCACTTGTATGACAGCTAAACTGATATGATGAGTATCTTTTGGAGAAACAATGCTGCTTCTCAGGCAGATAGGAACTGGTCCTGCCAATCAAGGGTGATTCAAATTCCTTTGTATTGGAAATAATATTCAGTTTGATTATGAACCAGTTACAGATTTCACACAGTGAACTGTGCAAATTGATCACCCTGAGAATGTCCAAATTTTCGACCTGCTCTGGCATTCTGATTTTCACATTAGGTAGTTCTCCCCTAGGTATATTGCTATGTCAAAACATGTTAGCATTGTATAGGGGGGAGTAAAAATAAAAATGGTGGTCTCGGCTTTGGATGAAAGCTTGCGATCAGAGCTACCTCTAATGGTCCAGTTGTTCCAGAAGTTACAGACATTGTTAACTACTGAGATGAGAACAAAGGTTGCCTTCGTGTTTCTAAGGAGTGACTGATGGGAGCCACACTAGCATTCTCATGTTTTGTGGCAAGAAGTTCCTCTAATCTTTCCATGCCTGATACTGGGTTACCTCAGGATTGAGTGGGATCAGTTAACACCATTTTCAAAAGATGGTACTACCCCCGAATCGTAGATGGCAGGGTGTCTATAAAGTTTTGGAAAAGCCCACGGTTGACAGAATTCCAAATGAAAACCTCCCAATGTGGTTTCTTGAGTTTGATTGTGTTTTTGCCGTAACATCATTATCAGCCTGTTGATAAGCTGAGCAAAAATCGCATTTTACAGAGATTTAAATTCCCCTACAAGATCAACAAGAGAGTCACTGACTTTTCGTAAAGTTAATGCCTACGTGTCTCAGTTAAGTTGTATTTTTAGTCTCCATACAGTCTTATCTCATCCAGAGGTCTGAGTGTTGGAATGATGCACGTATTCCTAGTTCGAGGACCTCTTGTTTGATTAAATGTTCAATCAATCTCTTATCCAAAGCAAGAACTCCATTCATAGATTTCAAAGGAATTGGTAAAATCATTATCGAAGGCTCTCAGCAGAGGTCTGGCATGTTAGATTTGTGTTTTACAAAGGTCTTTCTGACTGTGGTGTGGAAAAAGGTTTGGAGGGATAAAGATTAGCAGCAGGGAAACCCCTTGGGGGTCTCCTGCAATTCTCCAGAGAATGGAAGGGGTTGAACTGGGCCAGGGATGGTAGAGTTGGTGAGGAGCCATGTGTGTGGCCTCAGAGATCTCTCATTACAGGGAACATAATTGAGCAAGGGTCCTACTGCGGTGGTACACATGGCCGTGTACACAGCTGTCTACTCCACTGGATTGGAAACTGCTGGAGGGTGGGGAACAGGCTGCATTCTTCCTTGGAACCTGGGAGGGACCAGCACAGTGCTTGGCAGGAGTGCAAAAGTATTTGTAATTAACTAGTTAATTAAAAATGGCTTCCAGAGAAGGATGGTGGCAAAACTAGGAGATATAATAATAGATACATTGCTTGAATCCTCACTCATACAAGTGACTGTGCTTCAGTGATTTTAAGTATTACTTCACCTAACTCTCCCATCAGCCCTAAAGATGGGCATTATTATCGCCATTTTGCAGATGAGGAAATAGGCTCCCAGACGTTTAGTAAGTCAGTAGTGACTTACTGGGATGGACACTCAGCTCGGGTGGCGTCCAAAGTCCATGCTGTTCATGCTGTGTTGCCAGAGTCTTCCAGGCTTAGTATTTCTCAGACTCCCACAGGCTAATTTGTGTTGCATTCCACCTCCACCTCCAGGGGCCCCCAACGCCAACCACATTGTTCCCTGTCTGTCAAGTGCACCCCTCTCCACATTCCCTGCAACTGTGGCTGTCATTCCCAGCTGGCCTTCCTCAGCTACATTCCATGCACTAAACCTCTCTCTCGTCAGTACAACCTGTGGCCCCAAAACCTCGCCAATTAGATGTATTAGTGCTTCTGGAGGTGTTAGATACTCAAAAGGTTGTTTCTTCAGGACAGTGTTCTCGCTCAGGCTATTGATGCCTAAGGCCCAGCATGTGAGACCTCCAAGGCAGGCTGGAGGGGAAATATGGGGACAGAAGGGCCTTTTGGTGCCTCCTGAAGCAGATCTTAGACACTGTTACTTAAGCAGGAGCATCATTTCTTATTAGAGAGAGCGAGCTGAAGGTGAACCTGTTTGTGCTAAGCGGACTCCTGGGGGGATCTGTTAATAGAATCATAAATCTGCAAAGGTCTCAGAGCTTCTCTTTTCACTGATTAGGCAACTGACGCCCAGCGAGGTTAGTCCCAGTGACACATCCCAAGTGGCAGAGCCAAAGCCGGAAGGAAAGCCCTGGGAAGGAAGGCACATTATTATTAGAATACGGCCACTCATGCCTGCGTTCCCTCCCTCCCTTTCTTTCTCCTCCGAGCACACACTTCCTTGTCACTTTTGCTAAGCAGGGGGGCTAAATCACAGCCACAGTTCTCAGAGGTCAGTTTCCCAGGCAGACAGGTGCTAAGGTTACACAACCACATGGTGAATCACTCTGGAAGGTCACCTCCAGCATATCCTGTGGTCAGCTCCCCGGGCTGTGGCATTTGCCCACAGCTGCGCAGAAGCCTACACAATCCTGTTTTCCAGATAAACCCCTCTGAAGAATTTTCACTGTTTTAACCGAGCTTCGGGGCGCTCCGCAGACTGCAGACACAGCCTTCTGGGCTGCCTGGGGGATGCAAACGCCCTTTACCCTAGAAGCCCCAAGTTTGGAGGATTGGGCCTGCTAGGAGAAGGTGAATCTCCAGAAGAACAGCCATTTCTTAGCAAGTTATACATGACCAAAATTGACTCAAAAAGCAGAAAACCTGTGCAGACCAATAATTATAGAAAACTAAAAAGTTATCCAAGAATTACCTGAAAGAAAAACCACCAGTGCCTGATAGGAACATAATTGAATAATTGGTTTTTTTTGAACTTTTAAGAAATAGATAATTCTTTTGCTACATAAATTATCCCAAAGCTTAAAAATGTGAGCAGCTCCTCGGATTGATTTCACAAGGCAAACAAACCTAATCCTAAACTATGACAATTATCATTCAGAAAAGAAAATTATAGACTGGTCTTATTTGTAAATATAGATGTAGAAATTCTAAATAAAAAGGTACAACAACTCAAAAGTATAGTGAAAAGAATACGTATTAAAGGTTCTAGGGATGCCAGGATGCTCTGAAGTCAGATAAATGATAAATAAAATCTATCACATCAGTAGACCATGGAGCCTTATACGGAGTTTACATCTATTCCTGATGTTTAAGAGAACGGTATTTCCCTGCAATGCTGGTTATTCCCAGTTTTTCCTCCCAGACATTTTTCTCCTCCCTTTTCTATCCTGTTCTGTGTCCTTCTGTGGCTGACCTCTACAGACCACATGTCCCCGGTCCTCCCCCTTCAGACGATGCTTCAGACTATGTCCGTACCAGCCGTTGGGTATGGGCAGAAGCCTGGATGACAGAGTCAGAGGGGTTGGAGTAATTACATCCTGCATTCTCCTCCATGCCTTGTAGTCCTGGCAGTGGCCATGTTTCTCCATGGCTCCGGTGGGCACTTTTTCCCTGCCCTTGTCTCTTCAGGCCTAGAGGTAGTAATGGATTCCCACTGTTACTACTCCTGGGCACCTCCCCTGTTTTTGTCAGGTCCCTCAACCCAGCTCACGCCTCTTAAGTTTCCTCATTCAATTCTGTTTAGTTAAATTCTTTTCAGTGTGCCATCTGCTTCCTGCCAGAGGTCTTGACTAATAAGTTTAGTACGATGAGTCATATTTATTATAAACCAATAAGCAACATATTCATTCGTGTAATTGAATTATTTACTCATGTCTCAACAGGGGAAAAACTCCTTAATTTTCCTCTTAGACAAATTTTGGGTCAATGAGAAAATTGAAGTTGAAATTGCAAACTCTGGAATTAGCAATAATAAAATACAGCATTTCAAAATTAATGGATGGTGGCCAAAGCTGGTTTCACAGGGAAATAAAGCTATAAATATACAGAGGGTGCCAAAAAAATGTATGCACATTTTAAGAAAGGAAAAAACTGTATTAAAATTATGCTGATGGTAACCATTTTGAGCACCTCTTATAACTGCAGAAGTCAAACGTGACTTGTATTCATCTTTTGTTATCGGTACATATTGAGTATTACAATTTCAATACAATTTTTTCCTTTCTTAAAATGTGTATACATTTTTTTTGGCACCCTCTGTGTATATTGGAAACTACAAATGAAAATTACAAAAAAATAAAAAATAAAAATTCAGGAATTTAGAAAAAAACACCAAGGGTAATAATGGAAAGCAAAAATTAACAAATTACAAAGCAGAAAAAGAGGAATGAATAAATTAGAAATCTGACTGATATTTCTGAAAACCACCTGTATTAGAAATAAGTAAAATTAAAAATTAGAAAGGAGAAACAATTGTCACCCCAATAAATTAAAAGAAAAAAGAAAGGAGAAACAAATTAGAAAGGAGAATTAATGAGACATACAGAGAACATTAAAAGAAGGTTTAGGAAATGATTGGCAAACCAAGGTCCAAATTAGATTGAAACACGGATGAAATGATTAATTGTTTAGAAAATGTAGAACTTACCACAATTTATCATAGAATAGATAAGAAGTCTAAACAGTAACCAGAGAAGAAATTGAGAATGCAACATCCTCTAATCACCAGGCCAATGGGTTCTCAGGTAAAGAATTGCGTCTGTTTAAGGACAGAGAAATCTAACACGTCAAGTGTCTCCAAGCACAGCAAATTAAGATGAGCTTCCACAGAAGCCAAAAATAAAACTGACACTCAGATCAGACAAAGCACAAGAAAGACCTCCAAACTCATTTATGCACATCGAGCAACTAGTTGCTCATTTAAAAACAAAATGAGCAACTAGAACTGAGCAGTAGTATATTAGCAAAATTATGAACCATGACTCAGTGAGATAGATGCATTCTCAATAAAACCAGGGTTGGTTCAGTCTTGTGACATCATCAATATAAATCACCCCAATAATAGGAGAAAGAAGAAAAACTGTATGTTTATCCCAAAGATTCAGAAAAGTCATTTGAAAAGTAAATTCAATAGCCATTCTTGATAAAATAGAAATATATAGATACTTCTTGACATGAGGTTTTCTCCACCCAAAAACCAGGTTAATAGTGAAATACTTAATAACAATATTGCCTTTGAAGTAAGCGGATATGCTTTCTGAGTTGACTGTTGTGGTTTTCTGGAAGTTTTAGCCCCTTCACAAAAAAAGTGGTTTATAAGTGAGATTTAAATACTGGATGGGTGGGAGAACTCAACATTATAACCACTTCCTGATGACATGATTATACACCTTGAACAACCCAGAAAAATTCACTGAAAAACTATTAGAGACAATAAGAAAATTCAGTAAGGTAGTTAGACAGTTAATATATAAAGTCCATGGCCTTTCTATACACAAGCAATCAGCAGATAACATAAAAGAAAATGACTCCTTTATAGGAGCAACAAGGAAGGTGAGATACCTTAGGAATAAAAAATCTTCAAGACACTGGGGTTTGAATAGCCCAGTGATGCCCGCACATGGAGCAGTCACATGACACAGGCAAGAAAAGGCCTTTTCCCCCTCACTTGTCCACCAATGAACTGATCAACCCGCCTGGTTCGCCTGGGACTGTTCTGAGACATGAAATGTCAATGGATGTGAAAGTTGGAGGAGAAAACACAAAACCTCTAAGGCAGCCCCCCAAATGGGGGCTGAAAACAACACCGTATTTAGAAAGGTAGTAGGTTCACCTTTCTATAATTGCCATTGGTATTTTTCCCCTGAATGCTGCTGTAGCCGTGGTTCGCTGTTCACAGTGGTGCAGTGATTGTTGCAATGTATGTGCGTTCTAATTGTGAGTGTTAACAGTTTGTCTTTAATTTGTCTTTGGATTAACTCCTGGGCTTTGTAGGGAGATAACAGTAGTTTTATTTTTAAAAACTTTATCGAGACATAATTCACATCCCATAAAATTGACCTGTTTCAAGTGGACAATTCAGTGTTTTGGGTACATTCATAGAGTTGTGCAAGCATCACCAACATCTAATTTTGCAACACTATCAGCACCCCAAAAGAAAACCCTTACCCATTAGCAGTCCCCCATACTCCCCAGGCAACCACTAATCTACTTTCTGTCTCTATTGATTGGCCTTTTCAGGATATTTCATATAAATAGAATCATATAATATATGATCCTTTTGTGATTGCCTTCTCTCACTGAGCACAATGTTTGCAAAGTTCATTTATTTTCTAGCATGTATCAATACTTCACTCCTTTTCATATTGAATAATAGACCACTGTGTGGATACACCGTATTTTATTTATTCATTAATTGATAGACATTTGAGTTGCTTCCAATTTTGGCTGGAATAAAACATGCTGCTACTTATGCATGAATTTTTGTATGCATGTACGTTTTCATTTCTCTTAGGTATATATACCTAAGAGTGGAATTGCTGGGACATATTATGTTTAACTTTTTAAGGGAATGCCAAAGTGTTTTTCAAAGTCGCTGCGACATTTTACATTCCATTAGTGTAGTACGAGGGTTCGGATTTCTCCGCATCCTTGCCAACACTTGTCATTTTCTGACTTTTTTGTTAGAGCTGTCCCAGTAGGTTGAAAGTGGTGGCATTGTTATTTTGATTTTCATTTCCCTGGTGGATGTTAAGCATCTCTTCATGGGTTTATTGGCCATTTGTATATCTTTGGAGAAATGTCTATCCAGATCCTTTGCACATTTTTTAAATTGGGTTGTTTGCTTTTTATTATTGTGTTGTAAATAGTTTTAAAAAATATTTTGGATACAAGTACCTTATCAGAATATGATTTGCAAATATTTTTTCTCATTTTGTAAGTTGTCGTTTTTTGCTTTCTTGATAATATCCTTTGAAAACTAAGTGTTTAATGTTGATAAAGTCCAATTTATCTTCTGTTGCTTTGTGCTTTTGGTGTCATATTAAGAAACTGTTGTCTAATTTAGGTCATATAGATTTATTCCTATTTTTCTTGTAAGAGTTTGATACTTTTAACTCTTCCATTTAGCTCTGTGATATATTTTGAGTTAATTCTGAGTATGGTGTGAAGTAGAAATCCAATTTCTTTTTTTGCATGTGGATTCCAGTTGATCCAGCACCATTTGTTGGAAAGACTGTTTTTCCCCATTGAATTGTCCTGGCACTCCTGTTTAAAATTAATTGACTGTAAAAGTAAGGTTTATTTATAGATGCTCAATTCTGTTCCATTGGTTAATATGTATGTCTAGTCTTATGCCAATACTAAACTGTAGCTTTATAGTAAGTTTTGAAATCAGAATGTGTGAGTTTTCCAAATTTGTTTTTCCTCTTCAAGATGGTTTTAGCTATTATGAATCCACTGCATTTTTCATATAAATTTTAGGATCAGCATGTCAATTTTTGCAAAAAGATCATCTGGCATTTTGATAGGGATTACACTAAATCTGTAGATCAACTTGGGGAGTATTGCCATATGAATAATATTAAATCTTCTGACTCATGGTCAGGGATGTATTTTCCTTTTAGATCTTCAATTTCTTTCTATAATATTTGATAGCTTTCCTTGAGCAAGTCTTACACTTCTTTTATTAAATTTATTCCAAAGTAGTTTTACATATGAAGTTGTATTCTTAATTTCATTTTCAGAATGTTTATTGCAAGTGTATAAAAATACAATTGACTTTTATCTATTGATCTTGTGTCCTGTAATCTTGCTGAACTTATTTATTAGTTCTAGTAGTGTTTTCTTAATGAATTCTTAGGATTTTCTACATATAACGTAATGTCACTTATAAATAGAAATAATTTGGCTTCTTCTTTTCCAATCTGGATATCTTTTATTTAATTTTCTTGCCTAATTGTCCTGGTTGGAACTTCCAATACAATGTTGAATAGAAGTGGTTAGAGTGGATATCCTTGTCTTGTTCCTGATCTTAGGGGGAGATAATTCAGTCTTTTACCATAAAATCTGATGTTAATTGTGGTTTTTTCCAAAGATATCTTTTACCAGGTTGAGGAAATTCCTTTCTATTAATAGTGTTTTGACTTTTTTTTAATGAAGTGGTAGATTTTGTTAAACGCTTTTTCTGTATTTATTGAAATGATCATGTGCTTTCTTTTGTCCTTCATTTTGTTAATGTATACATAAATTGATTACATTGTTTGATTTTTGGATGTTAAACCAACTTTGCATTCCTGAAGTAAAATTCCACTTGTTCATTTTTATGTATATTGCTGGGTTCTGTTTTGCTGTTCTTTTTTTGAGAAATTTTGCATCTATATTTATAAAGGCTATGGGTCTGTAGTTTTATTTTCTTTGATGTCTTTTTTTCTAGTTTTGGTGCTGGTGTAGTACTGTCCCATAGGATGACTTGGGAATTGTTCCCTCCTCTTTTATTCTTCTTTTTCTGGAAAAGTAAAATATTGGTATTAATTCCTCTTCAAATATTTGGTAGAATTCACCAATGAAGCCATTTGGATTTGGCTTTTCTTTGTGGAAAAATTAAAGATCAGTAATCCAATCTCTTTACTTGTTATAGCTATATTCAAATTTTCTATTTCTTCTTGAGTCAGTTTTGGTAGTTTGTGGTGTTCTAGGAATTTGTCCATTGTTGCAAGGCTGTGGTTAATCAACAGAGTTCTGAAATTTTTGATTTTTAGCTTTTTTTTTTTTTTGCCACTTTTTTATGTGGAGCAGATATGAAGGTCCTTACTTTGGCAGTCTGGAAGTCCCATTTAATTTAATTTTTAATATTTAAAATAGTGTGGCCATGCTTCCTAAGAGTTCAGGTAATAAAATGAGAACAATTGCGATACAAATGCCAGTGTAACTCAGACGTCTATCATCTGAAAAGAAGGCTAGTTGACTGTGTACTTTTAATGCAAATGTAAAGACACGTATAACTGGATTTGGGAGGTAAAAAAAAAAAAACCCTAAAAATCAAAGCATAGCATACCATACAATACATAGAGAGAATTTTGTATTGGGCATGGTGGAGAAAGAGGTGTGCAAACACAATGAGTGACTGAATTCCCCAAGTCTGGGATGGGACACACAAGCACTAAATCAATCAAATGTTTTTTCATCTCCAAACAATACAATAGCTTACTTGAAAATTGCACCTGCTGAGTTTACCTGGGCATACCACTCAAACGGACAGGCATTATCATGTTGTTCCCTGATTACTCTATGCAACTGAGTGAAGTTTCCTTTCTTGATGCAGAGGATGCAATGAACATGTCCTGTGGGTGAGCCAAAGAGGAAATTTTTATGACAGATATATTGGCCCCTTAGTGTACTATGGATTCTGTCAGATCTTCTCCACAATCATACTTTCTACAGTGTATCAAGCGATGTAGCTTATCACAAAAAACAACAATGACAACAGCTTACAGCAATTAGTTTCTGGCTCTTCAAAAATGCTTGTCCATTTTGTGATACAGACTTGTTTTGGAGAGCTGGAAGTTAGTTCCTTTACAGCTAAAACCCTGCTGTTGCTAGTAAGTAAAATTGTAAGTATCCCATGTCTAACACGAACACTTAGGCTGAGGCTCGAGAATATATTTAGCTTGATGTCATCACATTGGACGGATACCAGAAATCAATGTAATGTGCATTTGGTAAGAGCAGAACTGCAGGTCACAGTAAATTTTACATTTAACTGTATTCAGTTTTACCACTGCATAAAGAAAGGCTGTAGGCAGTTTAGAAAAATATTATTGGGAAAAGAAAACAAAGAATAAAAATATCCTATTGTATCATGGGACTAAAAGAACATTGAATAAATTGCTCTAGCAGAGGACAGGAAGAAACACTATAAAAATATTATATTGTTCTCGCATGCATTTATTTTATTAGTTCTATTAACTGCTACTAATTGCCACTGTTAGCTAGTCCAATTGTTGTTTGGTTTAATCATATGTAACATAAAGGTAAATAATACAGAATAATATATAATTTCAAATACACATTTATTTTTCATATTTTTATAGTAAATAAGCAAACATGTATTATTTTTATATACTATTTTATTATTATATCTGATTTCATATGTCTGTGTCCTGCGTTGGTTCTTTGGAAAATGGTTAACATACACAAACTACACAAAGGCCCAGTACCTACAGGAAGTGACCCCATACGATGCTTCCTGGCGACTCACAGAAATCTTGGGTGAGTTGGAGGCCTTTAGAGGGGAAATTATAATCTTTCATGAACATGTGCGGTGAAGCACCAGCGAATTGGGATTATTGGTGTTAGTGTGAATGTTAGTGTCTGCTTGGCTTGGCATAACAACACCACAGGCTGGGCAGCTTAAACAACAGAGACTAATTTTCTCATAGTTCTGGAGGCTGGAAGTCCAAGGTCAAGGTACGAGCAGGATTGATTTCTCCTGAGGCTTCTCTCCTTGGCTTTCAAATGGCCACCTTCTCACTGTGTGCCCCCCATGACCTTTTCTCTGTGAGCTCAGAGGGAAAGAGACATCTCTGGTGTCTGTTCCTCTTCTAGAATGGCCACTAATCCTATCGGATTAGAGCCACACCCTTATGACGTTAATTGACCTTAATTACCTCCTTAAAGGCTCTGTCTCCACATGCAGTTACATTGGGGGTTAGGGCTTCAGCCTATGAATTTTAAGGTACACAATCAAATCCATAGCAATGAACGTCATCGCACCTATAGGCTGGCAGATCCTAGAAAACAGAAAACAGAAATGAGATCAAACAAGAAATGAGACCATTTCAAGAAGTGTCACTAGTTACACTCTTGTTTAATTATATAAACTCTCAGATGGATCCTACAAACAAAACACAGCTCTATTCCACCTACAAGAAATGTGTGTGAAATATATGTGCAAAAAAAGAAAAAAAAGGTTAAAATTAAAGGAATGGGCACACATGTCGTCCAAGTACAAATGAAAAGAAATCAGTGTTCACAACACTGACCTCAGAAAAAATGTAATTGTCGATGAAGAAAATACTGAAAAGTATCAACAGGATAACTTAACAAATTTAATCATGCAAGGTACAGTCAAAATAAAGTATGTATGTATGTATGTATGTATCTATTTACCTATCTACTCCACAGTAAGAGACTTTAATAAGTGTCTCCCAGTCTTTGAACGATTAGGCAACCATTAATTATGATAGAGAGGATTGGAGTAATAAAATCAATCAAGTTTATGTAATAAGTATCCAAGGAACTGGATTCTCTAAACAGAGAATATATGTTCTTTTTTATTGTCTATAGAACACATACACACACACAGATACACAATATTCCATACTCTGTTTGCAATATCATAAAAGTTTAAAGTAATAACAAAAACCTCTAAATACTTGGGAATTTAAAAATTGCTATCCTAAATAACTCTTGGGTTACAGAGAAAATAAAAACCGTAATTATATAACATAGCAACATTTGTGGAATGGGTCCTAAAGCTTTACCAAATGGGAAATCAGTAGCCTTAAATTCTCTCATTAATAAACAGGATGAAAATAAATGAACTTCTGATTCCATTCAATAAGTTGTATAAAGCACATCAAATGGAGAAAATACATTAATGATGATAAAATGCAGAAATTAATTAATTAGTAAGCAGAAAAGCAGTAGAACTGATAAATACCTCTAAAAGCTGCTTCTCTGAGAAAAGAACAACAATAAAATAGAAGATATTCTGACCACAAAAACAAAAGGGAAAACACAAATTCGTGAAATTATGAATGAATAAAGGATGCAACCAAAACATTTGACAAAATGATTCTAAAACTGGTTAGGAAGGCTTGTGGCTACAAATCTACATGGAGATCTAGTTCATTCATTTAAACTGCGGAATTCTTTTTTCCCCAGTATGTAAATATATCACAGTATGTTAATCTGTTCTCCTACTGGTGGATATGTAGATTATCTCCTACTTTTTTGCTGCGATAAATAATACTATGTTGTTGTACATGTACCCCATGCATGTGTGTAAGAGCTCTATACGGCAGTAATTGTTCAAGTATGGTCTCTGTGCCAGTAGCAACGCAGATTCTCGGGCCACACTCCAGACCTACTGAATCAGAAACTCGAAGGTTGGGTCCCAGCAATCTGTGTTGTCACAAGCCCTCCAGGTGAGTCTGATGGATGCTCTAATTTGGGAAGTGAGTGCTGCTCTCAGCACATACTGTGCTTAGAAGGGGAATTGTTGGATTGTAGAGTGAGTGCATCTTTAGTTTATAGGATATTGCCAATAAGCTCTCCTAAGGGCTGTGCCAATTTATACTTTCATTAGCGGTGTGCAAAAGAATTTTCACTCCTCTATAATCTTGCAAATACTTGGTAGTATAACTTTTAAAATGTCAAATCGATAGATATGAAGCAGGACTTCATTGTTTTAGTGTGCATTTCTCCTGGGAAGTGAAGCACTTTATACTAGGCTTTTTGACCCTTTTGTTTTCTTCTTTTGTGAATTGCCTGCTCAAATTGTTTGCCCATTTTTTAAACTGAGTTGATGAGCTCCGTCAAAATGACATGCAGAAGTTCTTTACACATGTCAGGCATGTGTAGTACAAATCTCTTTCCCTAGTCTGTGCCTTATCTTTTTACTTTAATTATAGTGATTATAATTA
Organism: Rhinolophus ferrumequinum; assembly: GCF_004115265.2. Classification (NCBI taxonomy): domain Eukaryota; kingdom Metazoa; phylum Chordata; class Mammalia; order Chiroptera; family Rhinolophidae; genus Rhinolophus; species Rhinolophus ferrumequinum. Next base: position 12,584,901 of record NC_046300.1, on the reverse strand, counting down.
TACAAAAGTTTTACCTTTTATATGGTAATAAAATTTATTGCTCTTTTTTTCTAGCTCTTCCCCTCACCTTCCCCACCCCTAGTTTGTGTGTATGTGGTTTTTTAGGGGGTTGGATCTTGTTGAAGAAATCCTTCTAGACTTCAGTGCCATAAAAATATTTTCCCTACTTTCCCCATAAAATGGACACAGTCTAAGAAAGGGGAAGTGAGCACTTAATATGAATATACCACCAAGTTCTGGCAGAGTCCTAGGACCATTGCCCACTGGCTTACTTGTGTACTTTTTCATAAAACAAAAAGAGTTCTCTCCTTTTTATACCTTTATCTTCCAACCCCTGTCTTCTGTCCCCACCTTGCTTCTGCAGCCCCATCTTTTCACATCCAGGCAGAGACCGCAAATCCCAGAAATGAACTGCATATGGAGAGGTGACGATTGAGGTGATGATGGTGGTGATGGAGATCGTAATGGAAATGATGTAGTCAATTCTGAGAGGTATAATATCCACCAGAGAAACACCACTGGCTGCATGGAGTACAGGAAAAAAAACCTAATAGATGTGCATGCAGAGAACTGTAGTTTTTCATGTGGTACATTATACAGAACACAGATAACCAGTCCGGTAGAATAAAGCATGAAAGGCTACTGAAAACTGGAAAATGCACTGGCTGGTGTTGATGTTAACTTGCCCTTCAGACAGAGATTTGAAAAAAAAACCTTTGTGAAAAAACATGGGGATCCACCCCCATCTGGGTGGATCTACCCTGTTTGAGGATAAGAGAGAAATATTCCAATATGTGGACTTTTGAAAAAAAAAATAATGAAGAATGAGGAAGTAGAATTGTATCTAGAAGATACAGAGAAAGAGCACCCCTCTGAAAATGATCTGTTATAGGACCCATAAAAAATGAGAAATTACTCAGCATACTTAACAGAGTGCTATGTACAGAGAACAGGCTAAGGTGATAAGGCTACTACTGGTGCAGAAAAACAAGAAAAAGAAATAAGAGAGAAATGAACAAGAAGGAAAGTTTGCATGGAAATCAAAATCTAAGTAACAAAACTAAAATCTCCTCTGAAATCAGAAATTATGTCATGTGTAAAGAACTTATGTCAAGGGAACATAAATAGTAACATACAAGATGAACTTAGATGCTCTTCCAGAATGCAGAACAAATGGAGAAAAAAGTGACACTCAAGGAAAGAAAGGATGATGAATATAGAATAATGACTACAAAGATAATTTCATTTTCTTTATGAAGTTATGAGAACTAGTGGAACAAAACTACATTAATTCACTCCTTTATTCAAGATGCATTTTCTGAGCAATTTGCCATGTCGTATGCACTGTGCTAGGTATTACATAGATTGTGATGAACAAAATAAATTTAATTCCTCAACATAAGTTTCAGTCTTGTTGGATATTAGAATAGCAAATACACAAATAAATACATACTTTCAGATTGTGGTAAGCATTATAGAGGAAAGCAAAACAATAATTAATAATATAACAGAAGAAATAATATAACAGAAGAAAACAATAATAATATGACAGGAGAAAACTTTCCCGAGTTGAAGACCTCGGTATGAATTTAAAGGCGCCCATTCCTTGTCAGGCAAAACCAATAAAGATAGAACTCTACCAACTAGATGAAGACAGTATTTTCAAATTACCAGAGTTAAAAACAAAATCCTATAAAGGGTCATGCAGAACAACAAAACCCCAGCAGGGCTCATCTTTTCAATGCCAACTGTTAAATTCTACAGCATCATGTCTAGAAGCTTTGAAAAAAAGTGATCCAAGAATTTTGTACTCCATAAAGTATTTTTCACGTGCAAAGGCACATGACTTTACCAGATAAATACAACCTTCCAAATAGATCCAAATCCATGTATTTTGCTTGTAGAAACTATTAGTTCAACCAAACAAGAGAAGATGAAAAAGTAAGAGCTCAAGTATGGAACCAGTTTAAATTGAGATAATGCTAAATAGTTGATGTACACAAATTATAAAGCTGAAAAAGTCAGTGGAGCTTTTGAGGAATTAAAAGGCAGCCAGCCAGCATGGGAGCAGTGTGGAGAGTAAGGAACACATGGCAGGAGGGTGGGAGGCTGGATGGGTCCACATTTTCCAGGGTCTGCAGACCTCATAGGCCATGCACATTTTTTTGACTTCTGTCTTTGAGAGAAGTACATCTAACTTTTTGAAAAGCATATTATACACATAATTTTTTAAAAATTGGGATCTCTGTCTCAAACTATACAAAGCTTTCCCCATGTTATAAAATAGAGGTGGATAACAGAAAATTTCTGAAAAATATAAGAAGAAAAGTCAAAGGATGATAAACATATAATTTAAAATGCAAAATAAAGACAAATAGATATTTTTAACCTATCAAAATAGAAAAGACTAAAGAAAAAAGATACTATCTAGACTTGGCAAGGATGGGAGCAAATGTGCGTTGCTTATGCAATGTTTGTAGAAATGTAAATTGAAATGCTTTTCCTGGAGAGCAATTTAGCAACATACGCCAAATGTCTTGCAAGTATGCACACTCTTTGACTCAGTAATTCCACTTCTAGGAATTTTTCCTTGTGTCTTTCTGTCATAGCACTTCCCTCAGGTTTTTTTTTTTTTTAAGTCAGTTTTTAATTGTGTATTTATTTGTGTGACTATATGATGCCTTTTTCCATAAGGACAGAGATTAGTCTATTTGTACTTATTATGATACCTTAACACCAGCATATTCTTGAAGGAACGAATAGAAATGCTTTGAGAAAACATACACACACATACATGCACATGTTATAGGACAATTTTCAGTGAATTTTCAGGGCATAGGCAGTCATGTACTGGAGCTGGCTCATACCAGTTATTCTCAATCTTGGTTGTGGTGATGGTTACACAAATCCAGATGTGCAAAAATTCATAAAACAGTCAATTTTATGGTATATCAATTATTAAAAAGGAAGAAGGTATTATATACTGACAATTCATCACTTTTTATTTTATTTTATTTTATTTATTTTTTTAATTTATTTTTAATTTATTGGGGTGACAATTGTTAGTAAAATTACATAGATTTCAGGTGTGCAATTCTGTAATACATCATCTATAAAGTACGTTTTATTATTTCACTGCTCTTGAGGTTGTTTGTGTGTATTGCATCTTATGGTGAAAATGTTATATAATTGTGTGCTGTTGCATATCGCATCCCAATTCCGTGCTCGGTGACATCACTATGGTAGCTTGAAATTGGCCACGGTAGGGGCATTTCCACCATGGAAATCAGCAAATCCTGCAAATCAGGACTGTGTCTCTAGAGAGCCAGTTGTTAACAGTTTGCCAGCTCACCCCTTGTTATGAGCCCTGGACTTCTGAGCAGATGTGGCATGAGTATTTGGAGCTTGGAGAGTGCTGAGGGGAAGGGGGTAGGAGAGAAGGTGGCGAGAGCACCTCGGTCTGCTTATCTGTTTATACCCGGGAGTATGTACAGGACTGGTGAAGCTGTTGGGGAAAATGTGACACAGGCCTAACATTTTCTCTTTTCAGGCAAAGGTATGAAAATATATCTGAGGACAGGGATCACTCTGATGGAGGCCGCATGCTAGGAAAGGGAGCAGCACCCCTGTAGTGAACACTGGGAGCACCCCATTCCCACTGCTAAGAGTGTTCCCTACTATGGCTCACAGCTGCCGCCTTCTCCAGAGAATTGGCCTCAGAGGACCAGAAACTGCCTTGCATAGAAGGTTATGCTCCCATTCCTCCCCTGGGGGCAGCCCATAGCCAATAACCATCTGGAATAAGGTATAAAAGGCTGGACCCCTTTTCCCCAAGGTGGGACAGCTGGTGCAGTTCTTGCTCCAGAGCGCCCCCTGGGGTCAGGCTGAAGCCGACTCAGCTGAGACCGCATCCTTGCTTAGCTCCTACCCTGCCCTGTGCTGCTTCCTTCCCTTCTCCTGAGAGCACTCCTCAATAAATTAATTGTTCCAGATCCTGACCTCAGATAGAGCCAAAGAGAGATTTAATCAGGAGAGTAGGTGACGACTTGATCAAGAGTTGGGGCATGAGTTGGCCTCCGCGTCTGTCCTCCTCCTCATCCTGGTTGGACCATGCTCTCCGGAAGTGGCCATATGAATGAACCTAAGATTTGAAAGTTGAAAAACCAGGCCACTTCCATCGTGGAGTACCCTTACCTGAACAAAACACTGAGATGGTAGCATCCTTCCCGCCCCTTCAGGGCCCCTGGAATCTGGGCAGATATTAGGAATGCAGGCTCAGCAGAATTGGGATCTCCGTAGGTTCCCTGGCTCAAGTAAGCAGTGATAATAAGCCTTAGGAATTGTGGAGACTAGTGGAGGTTGGGTCCAGAGACACCCAGAACTGGCTGGAATCTTGTCTCTGAGCACCGCTGGGCTGTGTACAAGCAGTGGATGGAGCCCTTAGCATCATGGAGAGTGAGGCGGCAACAACGGGAAGAAGTTGCAGTACTTAGTGTTGATGGTGGCACAGGAATGGCTGACTTCTGACTTCATGGGGGGCCCAGTGGAGTTTCTGGTTCATTGCTGAGGAGTGAGAGGCACTGGGAGTGAAGGAGGGGCGCCTAGGTGGTTTTGCATATGTTCATTCAACAAATATTATCCAGTCAACCATGTGTCAAGCACTATTCCACATTATCATGTTCCCTGGACACAGGCTGTGTGGCAGCACTTAGGCTGCGGGGGGTTTCCTGGGGACTGTTCTCAGAAATAGCATCAGTAGAGTTGTTAAGAAAGCAGAACTTGTTAAGAAAGAGAAGGTGAACTGTGATACAGTCACATCATAGATCTCAGCCAATTCCACAGGGAGCTCTTGAATTGAAATGGCCCCTTGGCATTGTTCAGAGTTGGGGCAACGGAGCCAGGCCTTTGTCCCCCCAAACCTACAAGTTGTTGATGTGGGCTACCTCTGTGGAGGAGACGTAACCTTGGAAGAGGCACTCCCCTTGGCTGAAGCTATTCCCAGAGAAGGGCTAATCAGGGAGCCAGCACTCTGAGCAGATCGGGTAATGAGTACTTTGGTTTTGAACTTGTGGTCTCGGCAGCAGACTATGTCACCTACTACAGCGATCTCAGGCATGCAATAATAATGGAAAGAAACAAAATCCCCGGGTCATGGACGTTATAGTCTAATGAAGGGAAACATCATAAATAAATAGGATGAACATGAAAACGTTGTCATAGAGACCCTTTTCTGGTTTGGTGAGTTCGTACGTGATTTTAATTTTTACTTTTTCTCGCTTGTGTGTACTTCCTAAGCATTCAGTAATGAGTATGTATCACTTGGATAATTAAAACACGAAAATCAGTTTAAAAATCTTTTGGAAGAAGCTATAGGTCAGAATAGTCAAGATTAATTTTGATTACGTAGCTTCATCAGGGAAACTTATCCCATGATAAGTTGGGAAATGCTTAAATGATTAGATGCAGGACTGGACAGGCAGAGCAAGGGCGCCAAACAAAAGTTGCAGGAAGGGACCATGCCCGGTGTAACAATTTGGTCTGTGATGCAGGTGGCACTACAGCAGGGTGTTTCAGAGAATGCGTGATTCGGGAGTCAGAAAGGTTGCTGGCTGTGTCCCCTGCTCCACCTCTCTGAGGCTCAGTTCCCAGATCTACATAGTCTTGTGACTTTTAAAGCAAGTGATGTATGCGAATATGTGGAAAGGGGCTTACACAGTGCAGAGCAGGTCACAAATGCTAGGGATGGTGATTCATAAAAGTAGGGATGGTGATTCATAAAATCACCAGTGGTCACTCTCAGTGGATGAAAGCTTTTATGTAAAAAAGAGAGAAAGTACATTTTAGATGAAGTAAAAAAAATAGACGTAAAAAAGCAACACTACATTCTAAATGAGTCTGACAATTTGGAAGAACCCATACATTGACATTTAAATGCCCCCAAATCAAAAATGCTAAAAGTACAGCTTTAAATTGCAATTTAGCAACAACAACAAAAAATGAAGAAATGGAATTTCTTGGGCATCATTGTTAGAAGTCCTCAGACTTCTCCCTTGCAGAAACAACTGGCTTCCCTCCATTCTAATAGAAGCAGGGACTATGCCTCTTGTTTGGAAATTCCTTCTGAATATGCGTTCCGAGCTCCACAGCGGCAGCTTGCCAGTTTCCCTCCGCGCCTGCCTCCTATTTTACATCACCCAGAGCTTCCCTAATAGGAGCTATCTCCAGAGACATTCTCTGACCTCCTCCACCTGAAATCTAACAACTCGGCGAGTTTTCAGATGTTTGAAGTGCCAGACACACCATTATCCAAGGAAATATTTTACCTAGCAATTTACCAAGTTTCACAAAACCATTTTCCCAAACACTGACAGTGCTTTGTGAAGGATAAGTAAGATAAGTATAGAAAATTGCAGGGATGAACCAAACATCCAGTGACTTCACAGACAGATCATTGCCAGGCCTTCGAGAAATCTTGTTTTTCTTGTTAAGGATAAATTAGTTAGAAATGGGAAAAACGGTTTTGATAAAATAACTGTATTTGCCTCATGTTTACTCTGACCTTCAAAAGCACTCAAAGTATCTCATATGATTTTAGTTTTCTGGTCTTTACTAGCTCTTCATAAGCAAATTAACATTAAAAAATAATTTTGTGTATTACACTTGTTTTATTAATTTACTGTTCATCACTTTTCAATTAGAGAATTACAAAAATAGAGAAAAGTGAAAAGAGGGGAAAGTCAGTAGTAATCTCATGGAACACACATTACTAATATTTTAGGGTATTTCTTTCATCTTGTTTTCTGCATACATACCCAGAGATACAGGAAAATTGGGATAATAACCTGTAAAGAGGAGGCAATCCTTCTTTTACAATTTAAGACTGCATAGTAAACTTATTTCCTTAAATTGTATTCAAGAACCTGATTTTTAGAGATTATTAAGTATATTGAATTCTTGCAGTTCATCCAAATGATTGATTCTTCTTGGACACGTAGGTTGTTTCAGTTGTTCACTATTACAAGTAACTTCCTTGTATGTATCTATCAATAAATCTCTTTGTCTTTGGATTTCTTAATATTTTCCCAAAGTAAATCCCTAGACATGGAATTGCTGCTCAGGAGGCATGATGATTTCTAAGGTTTTTCTTATGTTAATGTAATCTCTGTGCATGTCAGTTTCCATATTGTAAAATGGGAAAATAAGAATACCAATCTCCCTTGCCTGTTGAAAGGATCAAGTGAGATACTTTATTGCAAGTTTTTAGCAAACTATAAAGTAGTGTGCAGAGTTTGTTCCATCCCATTCCAATCAAGGCAGTTGGTTCCCAGACAGGTTAATTAGCCGCGTCCTGTCGCAAGCTAGCGAAGCACAGAAGCAGAACATTCGTAAGTTCCCAGGTAGCCCGCGGCTGCTGGAACTTAAAGGTGGCATTTTATGCCCGTGGGAAGTCGTCAAGGCTTTTGCTCCACTTCCCTACCTGTGGTTACACGCTACAGTGCTGTGTATGGGCTGGAATAGAGAAGTTTGGGGAGTGAGAGAGAACATGCCCGTTTCTGCCATCTCAAACCCAAAGATTCAATCCAGCCCTGAGAAGTCTGACCCGTAAGGCTTCGCTGCTCCGTGGAATCAGGAAGAGTGAGTAATAAATGAGGTGTTTTATTTTTTAATGGAAAATGTAACTTCCTGAATATATCCCCAGAATACATATTGATATACACAGACACACACATCCACGCACCATGTGCCTCATGACCAGGGTCAACATGCAATTGTCAAGGGTCGTCTCCAGCCCACGGTTGGCACAGCCAGGTTGATTCCCGTGGCAGCTGAGTCTGTCGGGAGAGGAGGACACGCAGCCAACAGCCTACAGCAGAATCCCTCTGAAGGCCATCTTAGGGATCAGAGCCCCCGATCATAAACTGTCCACGGGATAATGGGCCTCAAATCACAAATGAAACAAACTGGAAGACAAATGCAGGCCAGTTAAATAAAGCTGAAGTGACTGGTGTGCTGAGGGACAGCAGTGGCTTACAAGGACAATCTCATTTCCTCTTTAATTTGCATATGGTGAAGATTGATTTTCTACGGCTAATCCAAATTTATGATACATCAGGTGATATTTAAAGGACTCAATGGAGCATTTAATAGCCAAACATTTTTCCTGATTAGTACCCACTTGACTTAGTGACCCAGAGATGAATGCTGATCACCTTGTCCCCCCCTCCCAATGGCTGTAAGTGGAATTGCCGCCAAGCAGACAGCAGGTACACAGAGCCACGCTGTACGTGGCGTGTCCAGCCATGTAGAAGTCTGTGCTCCAGAAGCGTGGGCAGGGGTTGGGGCGGGGGCGTGGTGTGGAACTGGTGGTTTGATTTGTCTGTTTTTCAAAATTATACTTTTTAGGGACTTTATAGCTTTCATACCCTAACCTCATTTTATGCAGAATACACTTACAGAGCATGCATTATATTCCATTGTCTTTCTTACACACCATCTCGATAATCTCAATAGATAGGGATTCTCAACCTCAAGTGACGAAGGAGAAAACAGAGTTTCAGGAAAGTTAGGTCATTTGCCCAGTCACCTACCTAGTAAGTGGTGGGGCCAGGATTGAAACTCAGTTCAGGCGACCCCAAAGCTTAGACTTCTTCCAGTTTAGCCCTGTGCACCAAAGACTCATCATGGGTCACTGCCTTGGGCGGTGTCTAGATCCAAGCAGAAGTTATCAGGTGTCTGGGCCAAGGCCCCAGGGAGAGAGTAGCCAGAGCCAGGCCAGAGGTCTCTGCATAAATCTGGGAGCCAGATATCGGGAAATTTTGATCGTGGGCTTTTATTTCTTTCCAGCCTTCATCAGGGAGCTGTGAAGAGGGTCCACTGGCCGTAGAGCTGGTGCTAATCACCCAGCATGACTGGCTCCACTGCTCCATCATTTGTGGGTCTATCAGCAGAGGGGCTTACCCAGGAATGCACTTGTCCCATCACCTTAGTTCCCCATGAGCAAAGGTGATTTCTTCCAGCAAGATGGCTATAGGTATAGACATTTGCTGAACACACGTGGAGATAAAAGTTCAAACAGTACTCAAAGTATGAAAACATTTCTGTGCTCTATCCAGCCCCCTCTATCAAAGTGTTTTCCTTCAGAGTAACCGCTTTTACCTATTTATAGTTATATAAATACACAACTTACAGAGTCAAATGGTTCGGCACACATTTTTAGAAACAATAGAAATCCCTTTCTGATTTTGCTCTCCTCAGAGGCAATACTTCAAATTATTTGGGCTGATTCTGTTGGTAGTTAACCTTCATATATTTGCTTCTCAACTTTTCAGTATCTATCTCTTCAGAAGATGCGGGGTAAGCCCTCTCTTCTCTCTTCTCTACTTTATCAAGCTACATATTCCTTGCACCCCTTTTGTGTCCAGTGGGAGACAGAGTGCTTCTGCCCCAGCTTCTGCCAAAGAAAGGGCTCAGTTCCCACTCAATGGGTGGCTTAGGGTATATCCCACTCCTGGGCCAATGGCTGGGGTGAAAGCATACAGTGTCCTGGTTTGTCGGGGTAAATCAAGACCCAGCCGTGGTGCCAGGTGGGGTGGGATCAGTTCTGGGAGTGTGACAGTGGATAACTAAGCACAACTCTGGGCACCAATGGGAATTTCAGAACGGAGATTGGGTGCTGGGGAGGCAACCAGCAATATTCACTGCAGCAGAAAATGGTATTCTAGACAAGGTGTCTGTAGGAATAGAGGCATGAAACTGAGAAGGGCAGTCTGAGTTTGGGGACTAGTGCGTATTCCAAAGCGACAGGGAGTAGCACCTCTATAACTATCTTTACCTGGAGCATGACTTCCCTCTAGGTCTTTGATTTTCTTTTCCACAAGGGAAGGCGTCTTCGTGTTGAGGTCTGTGTATCCCAGTAAGTCCACTGGACAGACTTTAGGGGGATCTGTAAACCTCCTGCAATTATGTGCAAATCCATCCCGCTTTGCAATTGTGTGCAATTATGTGCAAAGAGGAATGGATTTGCACATGTTCCTGGGGCAAAACACCTTAACTTTACTCAGATTTTTAAAATGGCACATGACACTAAGCAGTGGGGACACACAAGCCCCATTGACGTCACTCCCGCACGGAGAACAGTGCAGGAGGCTGGCAGCTTGTGCCCTGTCTGCTCAGCTTCCATTCTGATCTATTCTGATCCCTGCCCACCTGTATCTTAGACCCAAACACATGCCTCTTTCTTCCTCCTGCTGCAGATTTCCATGGACTTGACTTAGCAGGTACCGACCCTTCCACGTTATTAGCTGTCTTTTAAACCAATGAGGAAAGAACAGCTTGTTAATAAATGGAGTTGGGATGGCTAGCTAAACATTTTGAAAAGATAAGCCTGGCAATTTCTACACAAAAATAGATTCCATATGGTGTAAGGGAATAAATGTAAAAAAGGTTCACCAAGAATATACTAGAAGATGTTATACTTGAATAACGACATACTTTTAAAGTATGAAAGCAATTTCTTAACACACGCTCAAGGGCAGTTAATCTTAAAAGAAAATTATGTAAGGATTAAAACCTCTGAACATCAAAAAGTAACATACAAGATTAAAAGGCAAATAAACTAAGATAAAAAACATATGAAACATGTGTGATCAAGGATTAATATAATCTATATAAAAAAATCCTTGTAAATCAATAACAAAGGATGAATTCCCCCAAAGACAAATGGGCTACAGACACGAGCAGTTGGTTTACAAAAGATGAATTACAAAGTGCTGATAAAAATGTGGGGAAAAAAGTCTATTTTACTTATAATAGAAATAGTAAAAATGCAGACAATGAGATTTTTTTCTTTAAACTTGACAATCAATAAACGAAAGCTATAAGGAAGTGAACCTAGGTATACCTGCTGATGGAGTTTAAATCAGCAACACATATTTAGAGAGTGGCTTAATAGTTTTTAGTTTGTATAATAACAGAAGTTCTAAAAATGTGTGTGTGTGTGTGTGTGTGTGTGTGTGTGTGTTTTAATTTAGCAATCCACTTTCAGCTATTTAGTCTAATAAAATAGTCACCTTGGCAAAGACATGGGACATTTATTACAGTGCTCCTTGTAATACTGAGAAATGGAAATATTTCACTGTGTAACAATAGGACATTGGTTGAAGAAATTATAGCCTGTTTTTATAATAGAACACTGTGGCTATTATAAATAATTTTGAAGTGATATATTGATAGACATGGAAATATGCCAAATATATTAATAACTGAAGAATGTGTGTTATAAAATAGTAACATGATCTTGTAATTATGTAGAGAAGCACAGAAAATGATCGTCTGAGCAGCACTATCCAACAGAGATGTAATGCAAGCCTCTTGTGTCATTTTACATTTTTCTAGTAGCCATACTAAAAAAAAGTAAAAAAAAACAACTAACTGATCATGTTTCATTTAATTCAATATAGTCACAATATGATGATTTTATCATGTAATCAATACAAAAAGTATTGAGATAGATTACATATTTTTTTCTGTGTGTTGAATCTTTACAATCTGGTGTATATTTTTCCCTTATGGCACAGTTTGGGCTAGCCACATTTCATGTGCTTAGTAGCCACATGGGAGTAGTGGCTACCGATTTGGACCGTGTAGACCTAGAATCATACTCACCAGGGTTTTAATAGCAGTTGAAACAATCAGTGTCCTGTATGTTCTTCCTGTTATTATGTTTTCTGGAATAATCATGTATTACTTTTTTCATAGAAAAAATAACCAAAGAAATTTTTCTGTTTACTGAAAGAAGAGAGTGAAAAGAATAATTTTAGTATCAGATCTGGCAGAAGCATAAGGGACCATCAATCACACCAATCACACATACCCAGAGAACGGAACAGAATTTCCGAGCTCTCCATAGGGAAACTCCCAGGACACCAACCCATGAGGAGGCTGAATTGTTTTAAAGAACACTGGAATTTTGTTCACGTAAAAATATTGATAAAAAAAAAAAGCCATCACCTGGGCTTTGGAACTCAGATAATTCCTTGTTTGAGATATTCCAAGTAATTCTGCAGAAGTGTGATGAGTAAAACATTTAAAGCTTCCTTTTGTGTGAATGTTAATCTTAAGAGTGTTTAGGTGAATCCTGCAATACACCCTTCAATTAAACCAGATTTGGTGGGTGGAAGTGTTCCAGCAGAAATATCATAAAAATAGAATCATTATTCTATAGCAATTTAAATTATTCAAGTATCTTCACGTCAAGTAGAATTTAAATGGGAAGAGAGAAATAACTTATTCTAGTCATTAAGACAAATACATAACAGTGGTAGTGATACTCAAGCAAGGGGAGCCACATGAGAAAAAGGTAAGCTGAAGAAGTAGTATCATTCTTGTAAGCAAGCTGCTTGGAGCAAATTTGAACCTGCTATTAATTTTATTTAACTTCCCGCTAAAGTGTAAATTCCATGTCTTATTTGCTGGTGCTTTCTCAAGGCCTAGTACAGGGTTTGGTACATGGTAGTTTCCTGTTACTAATTTTTTTAACAGCGCTGTTTAGTGAGTGTCTGTTACATTCCAGACCTTGTTCTGCTTGGGGTACATCAGAGAAGAAACAAGACAGGAATCCCTACCCTCAGGGAGCTTCCATTCTAGTGAGAGGAAACAAACCGTAAACAGTGAACATACTAAATAAGTAAATTATATAATAGGATAGAAAGTGATAAAGGCAATGAAAGAACAACAGAGGAGGGCACACATCCATGTCCCTAACAGCAGTATTCACAGTAACCAGCAGTGGAAGCAAACCAAGGGTCCGTCGATGGATGAATGGATAAGCAAAATGTGGTAGAAACCTACAATGGAGTGTTCTTTCGCCTTAAAAGGAAAGGAGATCCTGACACATGGAACAGCATGAATGAACCTTGAGGACTTTATGTTCATTGAAAGAAGCCAGTCACAAAAATACAAATAGTGTCTGATCTCACTTATATGAGGTATCTAAAATAGTCACATTTGTAGAGACAGAAATAGAAGGGTAATTACCAGGGGCTGGGGGGAGGAGGAAACGGGGAGTTGTTTGGGTACAGAGTTGCAGTTTTGCAAGATGGAAAAGTTCTGGAGCTCTTTGTTGTTGAAGGCATTCAGCGGATGGTAATTTGTGGTAGCAGCCCAAACTGCCGAAAACAATAGATCTCATTGAGAAAGGAACATGACAGCAAAGGTTTGAAGAAAGGAAGGCGATAGCCGTCTGGATATCTGGGGGGGTGCTTGCATTCCGGGCAGAGAGAACAGCCAGTGCAAAGGAACAGGCCTGGTATGTGTGAAGAGCAGCAGAGAGGCCCATGCGATGGGCGTGGCATGAGGGAGGAGAGGGGAGGGGCAGGGAGGGGAGGGGAGGGGAGGGGAGGGGAGGGGAGGGGAGCCAGATCATTGGCCTGGCTCCTTTGTAAGGACTCTGGCTTTTGTCTGGGACAGGAACCATTGGCAGGTCCTGAGCAGGGGAGTGACATCATCTGACTTAGGTTTTGAGGGGATCACTCTAACTGAGGGAAAGGATGGAAGTAGGGAGACCATTTAGGAGACTATTAGAACAGTACACATGTATTGCTTCAATAAAGAAATGAATGAAGAAATAAATGGATAAATGAAAACACAAAGATATTTTCAAGCTGTTGTGTATTACTGAGCAGTGGAGAACTATCTGTATCCAAAGCAAGTCCTGGTCTTGGCCCCCAGCTTTTGGAATCCGGGGATCTCTAGTTGCTGGAAAGCCCTGCCTGATAGGAGTGTCTTTGTTCGCCTAGGAGCTTGACCACCAGTCATCTCCTAATGTGATTTGTAATGGAAGCTCTGGAATATGCCATTATCAGTTCTGACCTCAGTAAGAACTGGAAACTAAGGTTTTAGGCTGAACCTCCAGGAGGGGATAGAGACCAAATGTCAGCCCCAGTATGTGACTGAGCTCCCGTGAAAGCTCTGGACACTGAGCCTTTGGTGCGCCTCCCTGGTTGGCAGTACTCGGGAGTAGTGGCACATATCGTAGCTGGGAAGAAGTGACACTCTCCAGGACTCTATGACAGAAGACAAAGCTTTGTGTTTGGGCCTCTTCCAGCCCTCACCCTAAGTGTCTCTTCCTCTGGCTGCTTCTGATCTGTATCCTTTTGCTGGAATAAAACTGTAATTGTAAACATAGCACTTTCCCGAGCTCTATGAGTCATTCTAGCAAATTATCAAACCTGAGGGAGTCTGAATTTACAGCCACCCGGTCAGAGTGAGGGTAGCCGTGAGGACCCCCACACTTGCAGCTGGTGTCTGAATCTTGGGCAGCTGTAGCAGTCTTGTGGAGGCCTGCACCCTTAGCCTGGAGTTTGGCAAACTCATTGCAGTTATTTTCTCAGAAGTCTCTGTTGAAAGATCTCACACACATCCTTTTACAGATTGTCACTTCCTGGACCACAGCTTTGCAAACTATAGTCTGTGGCCAAATCTGGCCCCTTGCCTATTTTTGCAAATAAAGTTTTATTGAAACACAGCCATGCTCATTCTTTTGCATATTGTCTATGGCTGCTTTCCTGCTTTATAACAGCAGACTTGAGTAGTTGCAACAGAGACATGGCCTACAGAGCCTAAAATATTTTCTATGTGGCGCTTTACAGAAAGAGTTTGCCAATCTCTGAATTGGGAGCATAGACTCAGAGGGTCACTAAGTATGGGCTAATTCTTATTGTCTTTCATAGGACAGTTTATACACAGCAAGAAAAAGTGAGGCGCATTAATCGATTCAGCAAAAGGGCAAATTACTAATTAGGCATGGTGCTATTATGCAATTAATGTAAAATGACAATCTTCAAGGCTGGCCTCCACCTTAAGCTCTTTGTCATCAAAATATATTCTGTAGAAGGATTTTTTTTTTTGTCCCCACAACACACATTTTTCAATTTTAGGCTAAGCAATGATGGTAATTTATATTTAATACTCTACAAACCTTGCCAACAACTGAGAGAATAGATGTTTGACTCTTAAAAACATGTCAACTGGAGTTATTCTGTCCAAATTCCATTCTGATCCTGCGGAAAGTGAAATGCCACCCTGAGATTTCTACCGAGACCCCAGAGGTCATGAGTGCAGGGCCACCTCTCGCGTTGAGCTTCTGTCTACCTCTTCAAACCAGTCGTGTTTTCAGTTCCTCTGCCCACCTGTGTGTGCTGTCCCAGCCTGCCTCAGTGAACCCTCTTTAACGTTCCTCCACTTTTAGATACTCACGTAGGCCTTTTCAGGTGTGTAGAACTTGCTGAAAGCTGGGAGACAGAAGGACGCGACATGGTGTCAACTCCAGCAACTTAAACTTGAACACTATATAATACCGTGGCTCCCAAACTGTGCAAGACACCCTGCAACGAATCACAGTGGGGCTGTGGGGTGTTTTAAACTTTCAGCGGCCAAAAAGTGATATTCAGTGTCTGTTGGGCACCGCACAAGTTCCTAGCTCAAAGTAGTTCACTGTTTCAACAGTAGATTGCGCTACGTTCCTTTCAATGATATCGTGAATCATGGATGTCCAGGGTTGCTGAGATAAAAAGCAAGTACCCAGTGAAAATCAACATGGAACAAGAAATGAGGGTGACCGTGTGTCATCTGATTCCAAGATTTGAGAGGTACACACACCCAAGGTGCACTCATCTGATTGCCTATTTAACAATAAAATGAAATAATTTTACATTTAAATTTGTATTATTATTTCAAATTGCTACTAAGTTGTTATAACATGTTGAGCTGTTTGGACTTACTACTTAATAACAGGTATTTCTTTTGGCATAGGGTTTGCCCTAAAAAAAAATCAGAGTGCTATAAACCAACAAAGTTTGAGGACGGCTGTTGTACTGGTTAACACTGTGGAAAAAAGGGGCTGGGCTATTTCTGCCATCTTAGGCGCCAGCTCCTGGCTGGGGAGCGTAGCATTTGTTTTCTCTTCTGTGTTGTGCCCTATTTCTCTGCTTCTGATGGTTGTCCATGCAGGATGCTCCTGTCACCTCTTTTGTTTCCTTGCCTCCTCCTACACCACGCCCTCAGGGTGCCCCTTCCCTTCCATCTTCTGGCAACTTATGAGGGTGTTTCCTACACAAAGACCATTTCCTCCCTAAGATAAATTCAGCAGATTAGAAAACCATTTTTTTTTACTCTTCTAGTGTAAATTATTGTGAGATGGGCAAA
Organism: Rhinolophus ferrumequinum; assembly: GCF_004115265.2. Taxonomy (NCBI): domain Eukaryota; kingdom Metazoa; phylum Chordata; class Mammalia; order Chiroptera; family Rhinolophidae; genus Rhinolophus; species Rhinolophus ferrumequinum. Next base: position 12,568,698 of record NC_046300.1, on the reverse strand, counting down.
GAGACATTGCATCGTGCGAGCAGCAGGCACTGAGGAATAGGGAGACGGAAAGGCCAACTCAGAAGCAAGATTGGTGATTGAAAGGAGAGAGGAGGGTCTAGGTAAAGGTCGTTGCCTGCTTCACAGTTTCACCCTGACCACAGGCCATGTCACCAAACACATTTAAACCTGTCCAGGGACCAAACACAGAGCATGTGGCACAGACACACTCTCTTCCCTATTCTACAAACTTGAAACGTTTCCTAGCCTCAAAAGGCAGGATTTTATATCACGTTGATGCTTTATTTCCTCCTGCAATTAAATATACTGGTATAAGGCGTGAGAGCAAAACCTGGTAATTTCATCCAGCAGATATGTCTGTTTTCTCAACTCATTTCTCCAAAATTAATGACATTTTTCTTAGTCATCACCTCTGGGCTTTATGCATCCACATCAACCACTCCTTTCCTCGCTTTATACTTTATTCCATTCTTATTTAAGAAGAACATTATACAACTTTGTCAACCTTGGGGGGGAGAGACAGAGGAGAAAACTGATTGTCTCGCTAGAGCAGAACTGACCCAGCATTTACGAAGACTCTGCCCGCACTGTTTGCTCTGAAGTCCGATTAATGAAAATATCTGTGTTCTTTCCAGTGCTGGCTTGCTGCAGCAATATCCTCTTCCATATCCATCACTGCCTAATGGCTGACAGAATGATAGACACACAAAATCATTCCTTATTGTGGTAGAAATCTCTCATCCAAATGGTTTTTTTTTTTTTTTTTTTTTTTTTTTTTTTTTTTTTTTTTTTTGTAGCTGCTGTGATACATCTCTGGTCATACTAAGTCTCTTTTAAAATGGGTTCCACATTCTGCTCTGCATCGCAAGAGCCATCTATGCCCGTGCTTCTTTACATTAATGTGTGTTAATCCCCATGGCAAATATGACCTCTGCACTGTTTCCAACACTCTGAGAAGGCTGTTTACATCGTCCCAAGGCTTAGGTGCAATGAATGAGGAGGATCATGGCATTTGGGGGGCTCCAGTTGGGAATGCGTGCTTAGAATTATTTCCTGTTCATCCATCTGGAAGACCCAAGATCTGAAATTTCAGGTGCCGAGTCTGTGTTCCATTGTCTGATGTGTGCAGAGATCGCAATCTGATCTCAACCGAGCATTTTGAAAAATGACTGCAACTGTACCAGGCCCTGGACCCAGGGCTTGTGGTAGGTGGTCTCCAGATACGGCCACGCTCAGTTCTTTCCCATGTTTCCTCAGTTGAAGTGATGGAGCTTGTTTCCTCTTCCTTTGAATCTGGCAGGCCCTTTGGGTTGCTTTGCCCAAAACAATGTGATAAAAATGACGGTGTGCCAGTTCTACACCTAACCCCTAGGACGTCTGGTACCTTCTGCTGCTTCTCTCTTTGGAGCCAGCTGCCAAATAAGAAGTCTAACTACTGTGAGAAAGTAAGAAAGGCCAAGTTGCTAAATGGAGAGGATGGGAGAGAGAGAGAGAGAGAGAGAGAAAGTGAGAGCTGCTTGGATGGCCCCCACCATTCCACACATCACAAGTGGAGTGTGAGACATGTGAGCAAAGAATCCATCTTGCATGTTTCAGCCCCACAGACACCACATGGGGCAGAAGAACCACCAGCTGAGCCCAGCCTAGGTTGCAGAATTGTGAGAAATCATGAACAGTTGTTTTAAAGTCACTAAATTTTGGGAGGGTGGATCATGTAATAGCAAATAATGAAAACAGTGTTTAGTATTATTTCAGTTAGTACATATAACCACCAACCCTACGAGGTTCAATCTGCCCTCCCCCCTCTCATTTCACAGAAGAGGAAATTGAGGTTTTGAAATTACCTCATTTGCCCCATGTCACACGGCTAGTAAATGGCTGAACTGACACATGATCCCAGGCCTGCCCGACTCCAAAGTCTCATCGCTTAACCTAAACACGCTCATGCTTCTCCACCCAGAATGGGAGCTCCCACGTCCGTGGCATATGATAGAGCTGTTCAAAGGAAATCTGTTCAAGTGCTTGGACTAACAGATGCTCGTAGCTCCCGACTCCCTCTTCCCTTCATGTTTCCCTAAAAGAACCCCCGTGGCAGGCTTTTTATGAAGATGGATAGTGGCCATGTGAACCATGTCTGGGAATGACAGCTGCTGACGGGGACGTAGAGGACACGAGGACAGCTGGGGGAGGACATAGCATTTGTTGAATAACTACCACGTGCTGCTTGCTGTACATGACCGACTGATCTAATCCATGGGCAACCTAAGAAGGCCGGCATGCTTGTCTCTGCTTTACAGATGAGAAAGCTGAGATGCAGAGAGGTTGAGGAACTTGCCCAAAGGAACCTAGAAGTCAATATCAAAGACAGGGTCTGACTGCCAAGTTGGTCCAGCGCCTACGTCTGCAGTCGTTCTGATCTAGTGAAACCCCAAGACCCAGGCTTACAGCATCTGTACGACTTCGAGATTTTTTTTAAATGTGGGAGGTAAGGGAGTTTCCAGATTTTACAGTTTATGTTTCAGTGTCCTAGTTTTGCCAAAGCCGGAAGCCAACCTGGGGGTAAAGACAGAGGAAAAACAGCAACATAGTTCAAAGAAAAACTAATGAGAACTAATTGAAATATAAATGTGTTCAGGAAAGCAAAACAAACAGAAAACCTCCTGGTGCAGCCTGCTGAAATAACCCGGTGTTGGAAGGATCTCTGCAGACCTGCTGACGTTGGACCGCAGGCCTGATCCCAGCAATGAGGTCCGAGGTCTTCTGCTCACACGTGGTCCATTTCTCTCTACGAAACACCTTTAGCAGACTGCTAGCTGATGTAGTGCTTTTCTGAGGAACTTTACAATGTTTTGAGAAGGCAAAACAACGTCTAAAAGTTGCCCTGCACACACCGTGGCCCCTCCAAAGTGCAGCAGCGGACGCTGCAGAGCCCCCAGAGTGCCCACGCTGGGGGGTGGCCTGTAGTTTCTGTCCACTGAGAGCAAGGTTGGCCCTGCATCCTGGGACTTAGTCTGTTTGCCTTGGTGGAGATGTGCACACACACACAAATGCACGTGCACACACACGCACGCACGTGCATGCACACGCACACCTGACAGGCCTCATAGCGTGCTGCTTCTATCAGCAAAGCCATGCCTTGGCCTAGCTTCCTTTAGGTTGGTTTCCTAGTCACTTAGGAGTCGCCTGGATAGTGCCCGTGCATTCTCTCTCTCTCTCTCTCTCTCTCTCTCTCTCTCTCTCTCTCTTTCTCTCCCCCCCCACCCCCCTCTTAAAATAGAGGCTGTGGGGACCAGCTGAGTGTTGTCTGCTCTGTGCTGTCTGCCTGTCTGTTCCTGCATTCCATTTCCTCCTGCCTGTGTCCCCAGCACACACGGGACGCAGGCATCCTTGGAATGCTCCCCTGCCTCAGACCGCAGCAGGTGTGGAGGCTCTGCACTGCCTCCGTGGGCTTGCCTTGGAGGGGAAGCGTGACCAGCCACCCATGGGCTGTGTCTGGTCCCCTTCCCCCCCCCCATCCCCCCGTCTCTGGTTTCCTCCTGCTACAACCAGGAGGCCGCAGCAGGATTCTTAAGGGGCCCTCCCTCCCGTGACATGCAAAGACCACAGAGTTCTTTCCCGTCAGTGGACTGCCATGTTGGGGAGAACCATTTTCCCCTTCCAGCTCTTAAACACTCAGCCCTGCCGTGCCCATATGGGGATCCTTCCTTAGGGTCCTCGTGGGAGAAGCAATACTTGGGTGTGTCTATGAGGTTATGTGGACTTGGCTTCCCGTGCACAGGATTCTCTGGCTATTTACACATTAGGAGGTGAGCAGACATCCATGTGGAGCTGGCTTAGGAACTAGACACCTGGCTGGTCCCTTCTGTTTTATCAAGTCATTGCAGCGTCTGGTTCACCCCAAGAAGGGCTCTCCTACTAAACAGTGGTGAAGAGGAAAGGAAGACCTTATTAACCCACCCACAGATGCTGCTAGAGCTGCTAGAGAAGCCGACAAAGAAATAGTCTCATCGTGTAATTTTGTTTAAAGCAAAGCAGCCAGAAGTACCACTGTTGCTACCCCTCTCCCCACCTCATACTTGCTTCTGGAAGCTTAAGACAGCTGGGGCTTATGAGAAACTGACTGCCAATATTTTGGGAGCTCTGAAGTCATCTGTCATAGCCCCAGGAGGATGGATCTGGGGCTCCTGGCTCCATGACCACATGTAATGCCATGTTTTGCCTGCCCCTCTACATGCCGAGCTCAAGATTGGGCTGCAGTCCTCTCCACAGCTGCCTGAAAAGGATCCAGGAAACTGAAGAGGTTCCTCGGTCATCACTGCAAAGCAAGGCTCAGCCTATGGCTTAGCAGGCTGACACACACTCTCAGATAACCAGGGTCATGGATGGAAGAGAGAGGACAAGGGATCAGGGATTGCAGAAGCGACTTGGTGAAGTCATCCAGTCTTCCTGAGCCTCAGTCTCCTCATCTGAAAATTGGGAAGAGGACTATGTATTTGCCTTGCCTGTCTCACAGAGTTATTTTAGGGCTCAAAACAACATGTAGTAGACGAAAACAATATGGGGCTTTTGAATCAGTATAGAAATAGGAGATGCCATTATTTCGTCCTGTCATATTACAAGGAGAATTCTCAGGGTGAACATGGAGGAAAGCCTGCCTTGACTGGGTCAGCTGACAGTTTAATCTCCTAAGGACACGGGTCTCTGTGGTCTTTCCCTAGGTCTAGGTTGATTGTATTTTCTTCATCTGTAAGGAGAGGAAATTAACGACTAGGGAGGCTCATAAAATCCCCAGCCCTAGGTCTGTGAGAGGCAGACGACGGGCAGGGGCATCTGGGAGCTCTGCCTGCTTTGGGGTGGTCCCCTGATGGCACATTTGGTGGTCTCATGTCCATTAAGGAGGAAGACATTGGCGTGCCAGTTTCTCGTCTCACTCTCAAAATCGTTCTTCCTTTACGCCAATGCATTAGTTTGCAACAAAAACCTGTTATACATTGGCGTAAAGGAAGAACAACTTTGGGATTCTAAACAAAACAACACAAAATAAAATGCCACTGGGAAAAGAGGACATTTAAATGGCCAGTTTTAGACAAAGACCAAGTCCAGGATGTAGGCTCTGTCCACCCAAACTGATGAGTTTCATAAGGAGATCACGCATCCCTGAAAGCAGAACTGCCTCAGACAAAAGTGTACAAAAGTCAAGGCACTTCAGAGTTGGAGGTGTCTTTAGAGATTCTCTTTCTTCAACTCTCATTTCACAGATAAGAAAAATAAAAGAAAGGGATTTGGCCAGAATCACCCAGAAAGTGAAAGGTGGAGCTGAGTCAAACCCACGTTCTCCATAAGCATTATATTTCCACTAAACCCAGAACCATAACTCTATCATAAAGTGGCGAAAGTTCCAGCCCCATGTTTTCAGTTCTTGATCCAGAACACCAACCTATGGCTGATTTGTCAAGGCTCAGTCATAGTGTCCTATCCAACCAGATCCCAGGGCCTGGCAGGGGAGACTGTTGAGACATCTTAGGCACTAGAAGTATTTCCCGGCAGTGATCCAGAAAGTCTCCAAAAGATACAACATAGAGCTAAGACAGGACGTTAGAAGCAGGGCAGAGTATCCAGGTAGAGGGTAAATGAATAGCAAGCTGTCTTGGCAGGAGGCTGAATGGGAGAAACACAGGAAGACAGGGGTGTCCGAAAAGTGGCACAGAATAGGTAAGAACAAGAAAGTTCCTATGGGAACTAAGGCAGGTGGGAGCAAGAAAGTCAAAGCCATACTGCTAGAAGTGGAGTGTAAAACATCGGTTTGGCTCTAACCCCTCCCCCCCAAAAAAACCTCCCAAAACAAAAGGATGCCCCCAATACAATGAATGGAGGGTAAGACCAGCACAAGTCTTGTGTGGGTAGAACAGAACATCTGGCCTAGAACCCCATTAGTTACCTGAAAATCCATGAAGGCTTGGTCTCAGAGTCTGGAGGCAGTAGTAACGCGCTCCAGTCATGGAGACCAGAAGACTGAAGGACATGAGAAGGCAGATGGGTCCTAGTTGTCTGTGAAATGTACTCAGAACCACCTCTTTCATCCAGAGGAAAAGGAAACAAAAGGCAGATGAGTTCATACATAACAGTTTCTAAAACGTTTATTTCCAAAACACACTTTAAAAAAAAAAATTGAGAAATAGTGCTGAAAAGATCTAAGAGCTAGGGCTTTTTTTTTTTTTTTTTTTTTTTTTTTTTGAGCAACATTGCTCAGTTAATCCTACAGTGAACAACAAGGAAGGCGGGAAGGCAGAGCTCTCTAGCCATAGCCCTGAATGGCATTTGGAGGAAAACCAAAGCCACTAGGTCTCCTCCCACTTCCGGTCTTCAGCATAATTTGGGCAATACATCGTGTACTTAAATGTCCCGTTCTTATAAATATTTGAGCCTTGAAATCTGACTTTATTCACAGCTGGATCTAGGCCTAGGGTGACCATCAGTTAAGAGATTCCATGCCTTGGGGAGTCTATGTTAGGGCTTTCATGTTCAAAGGATGTGGTCCATTGAAGACTTGGAAAATGGACTTGCTCTGATCTTCATAGTCTTCAGTTCTCATAACCAAAGCAGGGCTGATTTTAAAAAGGTGACTGTATTATTTTTCTCTCTCCCTCCACCCTGCCCCCGCCCCCATATTATCAATCATGCAAGGGCAGAGGAAGCTAATGCAATGTAGGCGTGGCGGAGTGTGGCGGCATTGTTGGGGTTTAACTCTTGGGCTTTCCTAGTTTTTCTTCCCAGTAGACATCTCCCAAGGCACTCTTTCGTCATGAAAAGCGAACCATGTCAGCTGAACTTTTTAACTGGGCTTTGAGGGTTGGCCTTGAGATAAAAGGAAAAAAAAAGATTTTGAAATCTGTGTTCACATAGCATAGTCTGTGATTCCAAATTTGCACAAATGCAGGGGAGGGTGCAGATTCTTTCGTGGCGGGAATAATAGGGGGATGTTATTAACCATTATGCCATTAAGACATCAAGATGGGCAGGTCTGGTTCAAGCCAATAACAGGTTCTAGCGTTTGGAGGAGTCAGCCTGGGCAAGGGGCACATCTGCACCATTGATGAATGGCATGACACCACAGGGTAGGGAGAGGGCGCACACATAAGCCAAAGTTAAGCAATAAATTGAATTAGTGCTGCTTATTAGTTGTGATATGACCATGCATGTCGGATGAGTGCTAAGAAAATATAGTTGGTGGTGGAGCAGCTCAAGAAGTTCTGGCGAGGCATAGCTAGTACAGACTCTTGATGTTCACTCCCAGGGGAAGGGAAGCGGTGCTTCCTGTGAGAGAAAACGTGACAGAGATAGGAGAGGACTGAAGACTAAATGAGCACCTACTGTGTGCTAAGTATTGTGGGAGGCATGTAGCATATATAGTTTTTCACTTAGACATTCCAGCTATGAATGAAGTAATGTCATTCCCTAGTTTAGAGAAATGGAAACTAGCAGCTTAGAGAGTTAAAAGTCCTGCTAGAGCTGTGTGTCCCTCCCCCACCCTCCCCCACCCGAAGGCCTAAAGCTCTGGGCTGGAGTTGCCAACCAGAAGTGTTTACAGGACCCTGCCTTGCTCCTGGAAACAGCACACACCTGCCAGGCTTTATTTGCCCAGATGGAGAGGGCTGCTTTAACTTGGCCAGAGAATGAGCAGCTTCCTGTTAGCGCCAAGAACCATATTCTATGGGAACAGCTGGCACCACTGGCCCAGCTGGACTAGACTGGGAGATGCCTGCTTTGAGGCTCTGGAGATGAACTCACCTCGATGCTTCTGTCTCCATGGCTGGCTCAACTCTGCAGAGCTGAAACACTTAGGACTCAGCTCTGCTCTGCCTCCGGCCTAGCACAGCTCTGTGCTCACCTCCTAAAGCCCACACCTTTCCATGATGTCAGGAATAGCCGAGGATATTTGCCTTAAGGGTAAGCCTAGGGTATTTGCCTCTTTCTATATTGTCTTACATTTCAATGGAACCACTCCATCCCCTTCCAAAAAACGGAACCTCTCACCTGTGGGCAGCGATATGTGCCTGGCCTTATTATTAGGCTGGCTCCTATCCATGGGACACTCTGGCTTGCTACTGGGTACACGCTGGGCTGATGGTGAAGAGACACCAATGAACATGATGAGGAACCGCTGAAGCAGAGGAGGAAGGGATGGGGTTGAAAAGCTGGGAAACAGAGTGATCAAGGCAGGTTGGGCCAGATGGGGGAGTTACATATTCAGCTGGAGGATTTTAGCAAATGTGATCGTATTAGTGTCTCATGATCAGTCTGGAAGCTATACTGAGGCTTGATGGTAGGGGAGAGATTAGAGGTGGGAGAATGATGAAGAAACTGACATAGCAATCCAAGAATGAGACCATATAGGTCATAACTAAGGTTTTTCTACAGGGAGTGGGGAATGATGGATGCAAGCAAAATATCTCAGGAATAACCCATAGCACATGGCTTTTGACTGTGTAATAAGGAAACGGGATTTCTTATAGTAATACATCTTATTAAGACATTTTAAATCTTCAAATAGAGACCACTCAGTGGAAAGCTACATCTACTTTCAAGCAAGGGTTCACTCAAGTCCTCCCAGAGAGTACTCTTTATTCTGAATGTTCTCTCAACTCTCTGGAGAGTTTCAATGTCTCAGAGCAACTGATGGCAGATGCTCTCCCTCAACAGTGGAAACATTTAAACTTCCTCTTGGCTACAATGCTAATGCACGAGGACTGCACATCTCTTAGATAGGCTGAGTTCTTCAGGCCTGCAGAGAGTGTGGATCTCCCCCAGCACCACCCTTGGGCAGCTTATAGCCACTGGCTAAGTGACACAGAGTTACAAAACTCCAGACATGTTGCCTCCAGGTCAGACCGATTTCGTGGTTCAGTTCACACTCCAGACCAGGGATCAGAGTGATCAGCCTAAGCAGACTCTAGCTGACACCACATTCTGGATAGTTCTGTCCCTTGCCCCAACATGCTTCTTTCGCTCTTCCAAAGAGCTTTCCCCCAATAAGTCATTTGCATAAGAATCCTCATCTCGGGGTCTGCTTCTAGGAACCCGAATTAAGATACTTGGCATTCAAAAAGGTTGAATTTACAAGAACTGAATCCACACTATAGGCGGAAGCACATACACTTCACTAAACAGGAAACAAAGCCATAACCGCAGAAGTCCAGAAAAAAGCATCCGTGCTAAATAGTTCAATCAAGGGACTTTTTAAAAGGGGATCTAGTTACAGCAGTGTTGGAAGGGCTGAAAATTGGACAGAGATGCAGATTAAAGATTAGAAATACATCACCACCTTTAGGGCTGGAGGAACAAAGGGCAGAGATGATGTCAGCAGAAAGTAGGAGCCAGGGCTGCCTAGATGGAGCTGGACCTTGCGGTGGGAAACATGGGGGAAGCTGCCCCATGGAAGCTGGAACCATCAAGACAGGCAGTCATACCTGCGCTCAGTTTCCCATTGATTCTTCCCATTGCCTGAAATTCATAAGAGGCCAGGGGACAAGGGAGCCTGGGAAATGCAATTTTCAGGGGGCTGATGCAACACAGAGCAGAACAGGAGAAGGGCAGAGAATAGATCTAAGTCCAAATGACCAGTACAACTAGGGGAAAAGTGCAAGTAACACATAATCAACTATGGTGAGTTATATGTCGACTCCTCATCCCTCCTCTATAAGCCACTAGGGAAGCCATCGTCAATGAGAGACTGGGAAAAAATCTCTGAGGTATTTCTCTTCTTCTTCCTTCTCATACATGTATCAGCTTTGGGTTTTTGATCCTCTCTGGTGGCCTGTTCTGGTCGATCCTAGGCTGGTTACTTTCTGTAGCCTAACTGTTGATATACTGACTACACGGAATTCTATAATCACTATTGCAATACAAACCTCGCTATGAAGGCAACCTCTCCAAGCTTTGGTTGTATTCCATCTGTAAAATGGGAACAACAGTACCTACTTCTTGCAGGTCCTGATTTCTTGGAACTCCTGATTCCATGGGTTTCAAAGGTAATAACATACGTAAAATAATAAGCACACTGCTTAGAGTATATAGTGAGTGCTTCATAAACGGTGGATTTATCATCATCAGTAGCATTAATACAATTACAAGATTTATCCCTTGGGTCCTTTGCAATGACTACGGTGTCCCCACTCTGCACTGAGGTCTAGATTCATCTATGGCCACGGTTTTATAAAGCCAGAGCTCACATGACACCTAAATAAACTGGGCTCAGATCAAAATGGCTTTCTGAGCTGACATTTTAACTTGAATTTCCTTTAATACATCAAGTGGAGACTGTGTGAATTGCAGGTGCTAAAATCCATGAATTACCTAATCATTCAGTCTGAGACCTGTCTGAGGGCCACAGGAGTACACTACCACAATCCCTACAGATCAGTAAAGAGCCGGTTTTCTCAAGAACGTCAAGCAAGAAGAATAATTTAATGAGAGCAATAATAGGCTTTCAAATGAAAATTCAAGTTTTGAGAATTAGGTCATCCTAAACGGAACTCAGAAACCTGGGCCTAAAAATAGACGAATTCCATCTGGGGTTGGAGATGAAACGTTTGGGCCCATGTGAGGCAGAAAGTTAGAACGGAGACCCTTGCATAAAGCCAGGATCCTTAAAATCAATCAATCGCTCTCTCTCTCTTCCTCTCTCTCTCTCTCTCTTCTGGTCTTACTGGAGCACGAGCATCATAGGACCTCCAATCCTCTCCTGCCTTCAGAAGGGAGGGTCATCCTTTCCATTGCTTGCCCCACCCTCCTCTCACCCTGTACACGGGTAAGAACACTTTCCCTAAGCAGAAGAAGCAATAGAGACACCGTATGGTGCTTTCACTACATGCTTAACGCCACCAGGAAAGATGCCGTTAAGTCTGATCAGGAACCTTGCTTACCAAACATCTCTGCATGAGGATAAGCAAAGGAGGTGGATGCACTGGATCAAGGATGCAGGTGGCCTTAGAGCCAAATTATAGGAAGAGTACGAGTTAGCCACTGCTATTACTCAGCATAGCAGGAACCTGACTATATTATGTTTATTTTGGACACATTACAGAATTACTACAAAAATCCCTAGACACCAGGAACTTCAAGAACGGGACCAATGGGGAGTACAAAACTAAGGACAATATGGCAGGAAGAAAATGGTCGATACTGAGAGCCTCCCGTGTAAGGCCTTTCAATACAGTGTGGGGATGAAGTGGAGGAGGGCACACCAACGTGGTTCAGATGAGAAATAGCCTTGTTATTTCCCCTAAGGAAGGTGATGGGAAAACTGTCCCCATAGGTGCCAAGTTCAAGTGTGGGTGGGCTCATTTGGTGGGGGAGAGGATGGAGAGCACCTTCTTAGAATGTGGCTCTGATGATGGACTCCCCAGGGATTGAAGCAGGAAAGCCAAACATGAGCTGGGGGAAGATGGAGACAGCCACAAAAGAGGGGTGGGTTGGGGAACCAGGGAGGCAAAGACTTTCCCACAGCTTCAGTTAACATCGGCATGATGATGTTTGAGCCTAACAACACACACACAGGGATGACCCAGAGGTGAACAAGAGTCAAAATAATAGGGAAATCACTTCCTGGGAGACAAAGCACAAAGAAGGTGAGCAATTCACCTAGGGGCCAGGCTAATGCACTACCCAAGGAAGCCAGAGAGCCGCTCCCACAGTGGTGGGTGGTGTGTCTACCTGATGAAAGGAAGTCTGTCCTAGGGACACTGGGATACACAAACAGATTGCTGGCAGAAGAAAATGTAGCAGGAACTGATCACTCAACCTGGTTTTACGTGTTGACAACTGTTTCTGTTTTCTCTGTTCCATTAGTGAGATACCATCCACTCTGGGAGAGGAGGGCACTTCCCACCTCCCAGGACGGAATACAAATGTTTCATCATTTGCCAGCAGAGTTTGAAAAGCAAGCCCTCCCTGCCCTTAAGGAAAGGGGAACCAGTTTTTTGGTTGCTAACTGTTTGAGCTCTGGGATTTAATGAGCCAAAGTTAATTGTGAAAGAAAATAGAGCTTTTCTATGGAAGGAACAAGAGTGTAGGTTGGAACCCAAAGGAAGACCGTGGGAATAGGAGTAAGTAAGGAGTCCTCAGTGGGGCTTGAAAGCTGGGGATATGCCCTCTGATCATCTGGGAGGGAGGTGGGAAGGAGCTCAAGACCCCCATTTTGTGACAGTGGTTAGTAATGCTCTTTTATTTTGGACACATTACAGAATTACTCCAAAAATCCCTAGACACTATTTTATACCAGAAGAAGGCATCTCTTTCGCCATTCCAGGATCTGAGTGGCATGGCCATGACAGGATGGAAGATAATCTGTTCTTTCATAGCAGGTTGCTGACAACATCAGCTCCCAACCTAGGCTTGTCTGGAGGAGTGCATCCAGACAAGCAACAGACATTAAACCCACATGTAACTTTACGTCTTCAAAGGAAACAGCACAACAAAATAACATCCAATCCCCTGAAACAATAATAACCCGTGCAGAGCCCATCAACACACAAACCACCTGAAGCCTTTTGCACTTGCTGTTCCTTCTGTGTAGAACATGTGGATGCCTGCCTCAGTTCATTCCACTGTCTGCTGAAATATCACCTCCTCAGAAAGCCCTTACAGGGCTACCCTATCTGAAATAGCCCCAGCCTCAACTCTTTCTAACTCTGCTTGAGTTTTCATTATAGCATATATAATTTCTGGCATCATTCCATATGTTTATTTACTTTCTGTTTCTCCTTCTAGGATGTTAGCTTCAAGAGGGCAGAGAATTTGTCTATGTTGTTCACTGCTCTGTCCCCATTATGAACAATACCTGACGCGTGGTCGGTAAAGTCAATATTAGGTGGATGAAGGGCCGTCATGATAGAAAAAAATTAGCCCCTCTGTAAATACTTCAGTTAAAAAACATAGATATGTTTTGAAGGGGTTTTATTTCAAGTCAGTGAGGTATCATCCAGTCTAATACGACCGTTTGCGAGCTAAGGAAAACCAGATTTTCCCACTAAACCTGTCTTCTCTTGGAAAAGATAGAGTAGTCTGGGAGCCTGCATTACCTGTTGGACTGTTCCACCAGTTTCTCAGCCGTTAATTTATCTTGGGTCGTTGTCAAGAACATCAACAGCTAAGGCCCGTCACTGTGCCACAGCAAGGAGATTGGGTCTGTCTTGACTTCTGTTCTTTGCTTCGTTGTTTTCCTTCTCTAATTGAAATGTAATTTTATTTCCTTCTTTTAAAGGAATACAAGGATAATGTAAAATAAACTCAATGCAAAAGGGTATATGTAAAAAGTAAATTTCCTGTTAACGTCAGAGGCCCTTGGTCTCCCGCACCAGAGACATCCAATGGTATCTCCTTGGGGTTGCAATTTACACTGCCCTTATTACAAGAGAATTCATCAGCTTTTCATGTATTTTTGGCCATCCGGACATCCTCTTCTCTGCATAATGTGTTCAAGTATCTTGCCTATTTTTGGTTGTATCCCTTTAATTTGTTGATTTGTATGAAGTACGTTATAGTCCAGACGCAAATCCTCTGTGAATTATATGTGTTCCAAATATTATCTTCCACTCAGTGGCTTGCATTTTCATGCTCTTCAATGTAATTTCATGCTCTGAAAGGTGATTTTTATGAACAGAAATTCTTAGTTTTGAGTCCAGTTTAGTAACCTTTTCCTTTATAATCAGTCAGTGTTTTTATGATTTGTATGCCTTGTTTAACCCAAGAAATGTGCAAAGTTCACAAAAGAGAGGTGAACTGGGAAGTCAGGGAAGCAAGAACTTTTCTACAATATGATTTTCAGTTTTAAAACTTGAGTTTGAAGATAAGTATACACCTGTGAAATTGTCACCATAAACAATGCCATAAACTTAACCATCACCTCTAAGGGCTTCCTTCTCCCTTTTTTTTTTTTTTTTTTTTTTTTTTTTGGTGTGTGATAAGAACATTCAACATAAGATTTGCCCTTAAGAGGTATGGTAGATCAAATTTCTATTTCATTAATTACTATGAGTTTCACTATTATTTCCTCTTCCAAAATAATAAAGATATTTTCCTATATTATCTTCTAAAGAATTTGTTGTTTTGCCTTTCACATTGAGGTTTAAATCCACCTAATTTCATTTTTGTATATAGTATGAAGTAGAAATCCAGTTAAATTTTTTTTTTTCATTTTGATATCTCATTGTCCCAGTACCATTTTTTTTTAAAGTCTTTTTTCTAATCCTCTGCAGTACCACCTTTGTCATAAATCAGGTATATATGTTTGTTTCTTGGCTCTCTATTCCTTTATCACTGGTGTATCTGTCTAGATTTTTACCTTCGTTATCTGTACCCCAATAACTTTATAATAATTCTTGTCATTTGGGAGAGCAAATCATGCTGTTTTATACTTCTTCAAGAGTATCTTGGTTATTCTTTGCTCTTTGCATTTCCATAGAAATTCTAGAAAGAACTTACTAATTTTCACAAAAAGAAAAACCTATTCATGTTTTGTTGGGGATATCAATTCAACAAGAATTGGCAGCTTTTATGCTATTGAGTTATCTAATTTACGAACATGGTATGCCTCTCCTATACATATGTATTTATATATACATATTAATATATATAAACATACAGTAATAAAATTACACACACACACACACACATTGTACATGTACCCTATACATTATATAATGGAAGGAAGAGCTGAAGAACCAGGTTTCCAAGAGGACAGGAGTTAGAGCACTCTAGCGATCTGGGGAGCAGGAAGTAAGGTAGTTTACAAGGAGGGAGCATCTGATCTATGTCAAGTACCTAACTCTTGGCCAGGGGCAGGAAGGGCAGACTGACTCCTCAACAGCAAATTCAGAGGCTTTTATAAGAAGATTTGGGAACGGATACTGGGCAGGCAAAAATAAGATGTCTACTACAGATGCAGAAAGAGAAATCTAGGAGAGACAGAGGAGCATGGAAACAGAAGAGAAATAAAGAAAAGAGGAAAGGAATGAAGCAGGAGGGGCGGGTGGTTTGGACCGGTGTGAGTGATCTGAAATGGAAGATAAGCCAACAATCAAGAAAAATAATGGAAGGTCTTTGTCAGGGACAGTATGATTTCTGTGGGTCTTCTTCATGGGCTCCTTCCTCCATTAAAAATATTAAAAATTATATTTTATGACTGTGCTGGTATAAAAAAATATAATGAAAGCTGGATTTATCAATGTATATTTATTATTATTACGTTTATTCTTTCTTCTGATTTTAAGAGAAATTTAAATTAAAACATTTCCGTGGAACCCCAAACATACCATGGGCCCCAAGTGCTGTGCGTAATGGATGAATCAGCCCTGCTTCTGCCCTTTTCTCCTCTTCTCCCTCACCACTTCTCCCCAAGATGGGGCCGGAATCAGCATTTACCATTTCCGTTGCGTGGTGGCCCACCTTCCCACAGCCTGCACCTGCTACACTTTGCCCGAGGACTCTCACTGGCTGTGGGAGCCAGCCCCGCCTACATAAGGGAAGTTGGAATTGCTGGGGATTTGACATACTTATCCAGCAGCTCTTAACCAATAAGTAATGGGAGGTGGTATATAAATACCCCAGCTCCTCACACCTTGGGCTGGAAACTCAGAGGCACGTGTTCTTCATTTACTCCCAGAGGAGCCAAGCTGGATTAACCTCCTGCCTCCCAAAGTGGTAACTTGTCTGATAATAGACCTTTTATTGGTTGCCTTCCCCTTCCCTATCTCAATCCTCCACTTCCCTACCACCATTTTCTTGGATGCCCTCAGAAATACATTATTCACATGCAAATTCTGGTCTCAGGGTCTGCTGCTGAGAGAACCCAAACTGAGACACTGCTTTTCAGGTTACCTTGTATTTGGGGACAAAGCTGTCTGACATGCCAGCCTTGCAACCAAATGCAAAGGGATGGTACCCTTCACTCTGCGGAGAGGGGAACAACAGAGGGCCACCAATTACTGTCTTCCAAAGATGCTGCCTAGTTGGGAGGGGTAGTCTGGCATTGAATATTTTCTTGGATGACTGTAATGAAAATATTATTCCAGAGATTTTTTTTTCTTAACCTGGACCTTTTCTGTTATTTCAATTTCATATGAAAACTTTAGCATTGGCCAAAGAATAATGGACTATTTAATTCAATCAAAGCCTGGTGAAATCTTTCTTCCTGGTGTTTTGGCTGGCTGAGTCACTTAGTTTACACAAACCAATGGCATCAGGGCAAAGCACTTTGACAATATAAAGGGTTATGGAAAAACTAATTCATATTAATCATCTGAGTTATGTTTTCATTTCCTTTAATGTGGTGGATTTGGCCAGGGGACAGGAGGCCTCATGACTGCCCCTCAGAATAAAATTTTAAAAGAATATGTATTTTTGGAAAATCACTTTCCTGTAACACACCCAGAGTTCTTTAAAAGATGCTTTAGCTTGAAAAACCTCAAGTGAAGAATCATGATCCAAGGCAGAGCACTTGGGAAATTCTGGAGGAGAAGGATTAGAGGAATCACACACATTTTTATGGCATATTCCCTTGCAAAACTTTGGAACAAATGTGCTTTATTTTCTCGTTAAAATGGTTTGACCCACATTGATACATCTGTAATTTTCCTCTCCAGTGTCCCCAAGGGGTTAGATAGTACAAAGCATAATGACTAACAGCATGAACTTCAAATTCAGAAAGATCTGGGTTCGAACCCTAGGTCTACCACTTATGTTTGACCTTGGGCTAGTTACTTAACCTATCTATATCCCTATTTCCTGATTTGTAGAATGGGGCTAGTTATACCCACCTCATAGACCCGTGAGCTTATTGTTAGGATAAAAATAATGCATGAAAGTGCTTAGCGTTATGTACTAAATATTATTACCCTTCATTTCTTGTTCTTAGCCAGTGTCCCCTTAAGTTGAATTTCTCTGCCCGTTTGATAACTTTCTTAGACCATTCACAATGTCCTCAGCAGTTCAAAGCTGTTTCCATTCAAGGCCAGGGTGGTCCTCTGTGTAGCTGATCCTCTGATGTAACATATGAAGACGCACGATCTTGCCCACACACGCCTTTCTCCCAGAAGCCAGATCCCATGCTTCTGTCTCCTTGCCCACCACGTTGGGGAGCCAATGGGGGACACTCTTTGGGGTTGTATGACTAGGAGGGACTTGGTCAAGTCAGGAAAGGCCACTGAAAGGATGATAACTGGTCACCTACAGGAGATTTGAGAGGTTGCCTCAAACTTCTCACCTTTGTGAAGGTAATTAAGTGAGAGAATAAGCAGAGGGCCGAAGTACTGAGAGGCAGGAGAAGTAAACTACAGTTGCAGGAAGGGAGGGTATAACTGACCTCCAAGATACCCAAAGCACCCAGGGCAAATAAGGTGAAGACAAAGGTAGACCGTGTTCAGAGTTGTCCAGACAAAGTCCAGCAGTGAGATGATTATTACAGGTGACTGTGAACTTCGTCATTCTGAGCAGTCAACCCAGATGACCCAGGAACTAAAAGTAATAACCATAGAAACACATTCTGTTGGTCCTTTGTTTTACAGTTTGCCAAGTATTTTCGTACCTATTACCTCTGTACGTTGTGTAGCACTAACTGGGGGCTGCTCTGTATCGTGGTCACCAACATCTATGGCTGTTTTGCGGGCAGACACATCAAGGCAGAGCAGGTAGTTGGGAGTGAGAAGACCTGGGAGGGGGTCTCCACCCTGGCTGTTACATTTATAAGCTGAGTAACAAGGGAAAGCCACAGAGCCAAGGAATCTCGATAGATTTCGCCGTAAAGCAAGGTGTAATAATGTCTACCACAGGGCTATTGGGAGAACCGAACAAGACAGGTTAGCGAGATGCTTCATAAACTTTATAGGGCTGTGTAAACAATATGTTACTCAATTTATGGTGCTTAATCCAGGGCCTTGCACCTGGAACAAGGTGTTAATATCGAAGTTTCCATAGAGATAATGAGACACAATAGTATGAAATTCCAAAGCCAGATTCCTCATGCAAAAATTACGAAGATTATCGAGAACTATTTCATACCTCCCGAGTCCTCTCTTACCCACCACTCTACTATATTTTGTATATGAAATACATAAAAATAGTAGAAAGACAGGAGAGAAAATTTTGAAGGTGTGTGTGTGTGTTTGTGTGTCTGTGTGTGTGTGTGTGTGTGTGTAAATTTTTTGGAGAAAGTTGTTGCCCTGACCTGAGACTTCCCACTCCGTCCAGGAGGAAATGACAGGGAGTACTACTTTCCCTCAGATTAAGCAAGGGGCTTTCCATGGGACCCCCGAGAAAGCTGTGGCATGTGTGGCCTGCATTTGGAAGTTTGGAAGCAAAGATCAGTGTCTTATTGCACAGCTGATTGAGACCAAGTGGCCCATGGCTGAAAGATTGAGGGAATGGAGCTGGGTGGAAGTATATGCTCTACTAAAGAGAGGAACAGAGTGGGCTTTCCTTGGATTCATCACAACAGAGGCCCCAGGAGCTGAGGGGGAATGCTGGATCTCTAGGGGCTGTGCAAAGAGCCTTGACTGACTCCCAGACAAAGAGACATCTGTCTGGAGGAAGGGAACTCCCGGTGAAGGGCTGGCAGGAAACCTCCAAAGAGCCCCCCAGAGCTCCCTGAGAAAAAGGGTCAGCTCCAAACATCTATCAAAGCAAGAGAGGACAGATCCGCTTCTGTTTATGTCAAGCAGAATTTTTCCTTCCCCCAACTTTCCTCTATTCTCCCACTGCGGACCACCCTGCGGGTCAGGAACTGTCCAACACACTGGCCTCCCCAGTGTCTGATGGCTCTGTGTGCGAATTCGTCCTCCCCAGAGATACTGTTGAACTGCGGACGTCTGCCATGCAGTCTGTAGGATTCACCAGCAATCAGGGGTCATGTGAGGACTGACAATAAAGTTCGCGAACTCATCCTAGAAAAAGTGCTACATATGTCATTGCTGAGTATCACTGCGGTCACCTTCGAAGTACTCCCCTTGAGAAGCTACACACCGATACCACCCTTCAAAGCAATTTTAGAACTCTTTTTCTGGAATGGCCATCAGAGCTGTCGTTGTTTTACCCTTGCTGTCCTGAATGTCATCAAAATATCTTCCTTTCAATATTTCCTTTATCTTCAGGTAAAGAAAGAAGTCATTGGGGGCCAGATCAGGTGAGTAGGCAGGGTGTTCTAATACAGTTATTTGTTTACTGGCTAAAAACTCCCTCACAGACAGTGTCGTGTGAGCTGGTGCATTGTTGTGATGCAAGAGCCATGAATTGCTGGTGAAAAGTTCAGGTCGTCTAACTTTTTCACGCAGCCTTTTCAGCACTTCCAAATAGTAAACTTGGTTAACTGTTTGTCCCTTTGGTTCAAATTCATAATGAATAATCCCTCTGATATCAAAAAGAAAGTTAGCAACATTGTTGCAACAAGTTCATGAACTTAATTGTCAGACCTCTCAGGCAAATGTCATCTTTGCTTCTGCCCCTGGGCAGGCAACCCTGAACAGCTCTTGACGTGTGACCCCAGACAGGACTGACTGCGTGATCTGTGGGCCCAGGCTAAGATGAAAAGGCAGGGGCTCTTGTGTAAGAATTATTAAGAATTTCAAGACAGCAATAGTAGAGCACTAAACCAAGCACGAGGTCCTGCGAAGTGGGGAACCCTGTGTGACTGCACAGGGTATACACACGTGACCCCAAATTATCTCCATTAGCAAACACTAACAGAGGATTCTGGAATCTGGCTGCCTTTCTGGGAGGCTGGCTTCCTCGGGCTGCACCCCTCAGTGTGACTTGAACAGGCATTAGCCCACAATTCTCCTTTCCCTCCTCCAGGCAGGAAACTGAGGCACAGGAGATGACTAGAGCCCGCAGGAACAGGGGAGCCCATGGCCACAGAAAAGTCTCAGCCCAGCAATTGGTCCTGAGACAGAAAGGATTCTTCGGCAGGACGTGGGCTCCATGTAAAAGCCCAGGGATGGCTGGACCTGCTCTGTCCTCCACTCCGTCCAGCCCCTGGCTCTTCTTCCAAGACCATTCTCGCAACAAGAGGCGTGCACTTGATCACCTCCAGGCCCTGTTCCATGAGAACTGCAGAGGACTCAGCTTCCAGTAGCATGGGCTGGTCCTAAGTTGTTCGAGAGTTTGTGGGCTGGGGCTTAAAATCCTGGCCAGATTCTCCTTGGAGGCAGCCATGTCCTCTGTGGGCTGGCGACCCTCCTGAGAGGCTAAAGAGAGCAAGTTTTTAAAAACTGTAAAATGATTAGAAAAAGGAGACATGAACACCTCAAAGGCCTTCTTCCTGCCGGGTCCTCATCCCTGTAAGTGCTGCTCCCTATGTGGGTTCACTGACGAGAGTCAACTCCATAATGCCATTTCGGCCCCTCATCCCACCTACGTCCTGGCAGCTCCTACAACAGAAGAAAGGCTCTTTTGCCCGGTTCACTCCTACCATGGAGGCAAACAATCCCATTACAATGAGGAAGACCCACCTGGCCACAAGGTACCAAATGAATGCATTTACCTGTCTAATGTCTGCCTTCCCTTCTGGTTAGTAAGCTCCACGAGGGCATGGGCTGTGCCCATCTGGTTTCTCTTGTGCCAGAGTATATGGCACATGCTTCAATGTATTTGTTGAGTAAATGAATGGATTTCAAAGAGAAAGGTAAATGAAACATTTCACAGAAAGCTTGAGTCAGGGCCCCTGGAAAGGTCTGGCTCTGTCTCCCCTTGTCTTAGGTTACCTTCCCCAGGAACAGGGCCTGGAGGTGATCAAGTGCACGCCTCTTGTTGCGAGAATGGTCTTGGAAGAAGAGCCAGGGGCTGGACGGAGTGGAGGACAGAGCAGGATGGGGTCTCAGCTGGAAACTACTTTGGCCTGATCCCATGGGAGCTCTGACGCATGAATTGCGTCACAGAGCTGCCCCACCCAGAGGTAAGGGGCTGGCCTTTTGTACCCCCTGCCAGTCAGCCATGGGCTCCCTGCTGCCCCTGGTGAGGAGATGTAGGCTCCCAAGGGCAATTCTCTGAAGAAGGGAGCAGATGTGAGCCCTTAGCGGCCAATAGTCACAGCAGCTGCAGAATGGGTATGCCAACCAGCCTCCATTGGACCATCCCGCTCCCACCCCTTTCCCCCACCAGGCATACCTGAGCAGGTGGATCCCAAGATTTAAATTCTCAGAGTATAAGAAAGCTACACTTTGGTCCCCTAGCCTAAGCCACATTCACAGCCTTCAGGCTATCTAGTGCTTTCCCAGTGATTACAAAAGGGATGCTTTCTTTTCCGTTGGCTGCCAGTCTTTCTGAACACAGAAGACTCTGTCCAGGACCCTGGAGGAGCGATGCAGGGAGTTGGAGGGTTGCCAAAAGCTTGCCCTCATTCCCTGTTAGACACTGCCTGTGTGAAAGAGAGGTGTGTGACACAGAGAGGAGTCAAAGTGATTTAAAGCTTCAGCTGAGAGGTGCCAGCAATGGACGTCAGCTCCCATAGCCCCCTGCTAAAATCCCTCCTGGCTTTAATGGCATTTGGATTAAAATCCAAGCTCTGCTGCCCATGTGCAACCTCACCTCACCTGGTCCCTGCCCACCTCTCCCACCTCCTCTCCTCCCATCTGCCCTCTTCTCACACTCCAGCAGCCCAGCATCTCTTCTGTTCCACAAACAGGCGACTCTCGTTGCTGCCTCGGGGTCTTGCTGCTGGCCCTTCCCTCCCCCTGGAACGTTTTTCTCCTTGATCACTTCTCTCGAGAAGCCGGTGTTGATTTCTCTGTCCGAAGAGGTCCACACCCCTAACCTATCACAACCTAACCCATCACTCCTTGATATTTCTTTCCTTCATTTATTACCTGTTTATTGCCTTCTCCCTCTCTCCACTGCCTACCTGAAACACAAGCTCCATGAGAACACAGACCTTGACTAACTTCCTGTAACTCCAGCAATTACATGTAGGAAAGTCAGGGAAGGGAGTTATTTGAGAGTGAAGGAGGAGGAAGAATCATACATTATACTTGGTAGAAGTTGAGTTTGATGTTCCAGTGAAATGTGTGGATGGAAGGGCCCAGGAGACAGCTGGAGATGCCTGGCTAGACCCAAGGGAGAGTTTGAGCCTGGGATGTGTATTTCGGAGTCCTTCCCATAGAGCTAATAGCTAAAATCCTGGGTGTGGACGAGACAGCTAAGAGCAGAGCCTTAGGCAACACCTACTTTCTGGAGATTTGTTTCATCGCTGCCTGGAATGTTCCTCCACCTACCTCATGCACACCTCTCTCAAAACTAAAGTTGCAGTCTAAGAATGCCTTCCCTCTTTCCCCACGTTTATAATGCCTGCCCTGTTGCAAATGCACAGCAGCAACCGCAGCCCTTCAGGAAGCAGCCCTCTCCCTCCTGGCAGCTGACAGGAGGTTCTCTGGCCAGGCTGGCCTCTTGGTGCTCTGCATATGGAAGTTCAATTACCATCAATGGGAGGCCCATCTGCAGGGTGAGGGCAGAATACACAATGGAGATTGATGCACCAGATAGGAGCCCGGATCAAAGAGGAACCCAGGGTTTGTGAAGTCCTTTCATCCTCCCTGATGAAAGGTGATGCATGAAGGAAAAATTATCGTGATTATTTTATTGGGTTCCAATTGGAGATGGCCTACACTCACCAATGTGGACAATAGCTAACAGCCTGCATGGATGTCTCTACAATATATACAGACTGTACACAATGCAATACGTGTGTGCGTGTACGTGTGTGTGTCTCTGTGTGTGTGTTCATCAGTGACATCAGCAAGCACCCTTTGTTGTCAAGGAAGCTCTAAAGAGAATAACAGACTTCAACGGCCCCTCTCCTCGCACCCCCGTCATGTAGACACAGACATACCGTGAAATACACATATTTTGTAAATGTGTATCGAAAAAGCAGTAAAGTAGGGGGAAAAGGGAACAGAAGGACATTTGGATTTGTCAGCGTCTCTTCAGAGAAAGCCCTGAGGATATACCATTCTTAGAATAAAGCTTTTATTTCACAGTGTATCAGTGGGACAATTAACAAGCTCCCTTCGTCCTGTTCCATAATTCATTCTCTTTGTTTTAGATATTGAGCTGAGCTAGTGAGTTAAAACCATGCGAAATAGCTTTTAAATACAGATCTATGCCTGGCAGTTCTGCCTTGCCAGTGACGGAAGACCAACTTGTCCCATCATTAGAGAGGTGGACATCGTGTCACTTTGTCATTCAAATTCCTTTTCGATTTAACTCCATGTCCTTCACTGGTGCTGGCTGTGGCACTGCAGAGGATGTGGTTTCTGGGCCGAACATTTTCCTGCCACCCCAGGATTATTATTGTGACTGGATTTAGAGGTCCTTAGCTTGGAGGGAAGATAAGACGCAGCATATGTGGGATGGGGGAGGGAGAGCTTTCTCAGGCTCTGTGTGTACCTGACCTTGCAGACAGCTTTTCCTTCCTTGGGGAGAAGCTGACTGCTGTTTTCAGCAGCTCTGCATGCCTGGGGAAAGTGGAAGGCCACAGGAAGGTGACAGCTGGGGCAGGGCTAAAACAGCAGGTCCCCAGGGGGGGTCATTCACTGGGCTGACAATTCAGTTGATGCTTGCTTGGGTTGGGGCCTTGCACTAATTTGGGTGCTGACATCCTGGTGACAGCAGCAGAGGAAAAGTGAGCTGGGGAGCAGAGATGGGAAAACTTGAAATGACTCCCCTAAATGATGGTTGACTTGTTTTGTGACATCATATCCCCAAGGAACAGGATGCTGAGGTGTCAAGTAGACAGGCTGGGTACCTTTTGACGAAGGTCTGACAATTAAGTTCGTGAACTTGTTGCAACGATGTTGCTAACCTTTTTTGATATCAGAGGGATTATCTTTATGAATTTGTACCAACTGGACACACAGTTAACCAAGTTTGCTATTTGGAAGTGCTGAAAAGGCTGCGTGAAAAAGTTAGACGACCTGAACTTTTCGCCAACAATTCATGGCTCTTGCATCACGACGATGCACCAGCTCACACGGCACTGTCTGTGAGGGAGTTTTTAGCCAGTAAACAAATAACTGTATTGGAACACCCTCCCTCACTTGATCTGGCCCCCAATGATTTCTTTCTTTACCTGAAGATAAAGGAAATATGGAAAGGAAGACATTTTGATGACATTCAGGACAGCAAGGGTAAAACAACGACAGCTCTGATGGCCATTCCAGAAAAAGAGTTGCCAAATTGCTTTGAAGGGTGGACTGGGTGCTGGCATCAGTGCATAGCTTCCCAAGGGGAGTACTTTGAAGGTGACCATAGTGATAGTCAGCAGTGAGGTATGTGGCACTTTTTCTAGGATGAGTTTGCGAACCTGATTGTCAGAGCTCATATTTAGGCCAGTGTCCTCCCGAATCAGCCTGGTAGCTTCATCATTACAGGGCTTTGTCCAGCTGGGTCTGGACATCCATTAGTCCAGATTCCATTTTCCCTGCTTACTTTTTTATTCCAGCAGAAATGGAGGGATTTCCCCCACAGCTGTGCAGAAGAGGCACCACTCACAAGCGACTCCTGTCAAAGGGACATATCAGATTCTTGAAGAGAGTATAACAGGTTTAAGTGGGTCAGATGCCATAACTCAACAGCTTCTCCTTGATCCTTTAATCTCACATCTGAAGCTCAAGACCTAGCCAGGTGACCTCGGGCAGCACCACCATGGCAGAAGGTTGACTAATCCACTGGCTACACCATTCCACACTCTGTTTGAGACTGAACGTGATTTATAAGTGTAACCTATTGTTTTAAGATCAACCAAAGTCATGCCATAAAAAATGCTGTCCTCTGGGAAGAGATCCACAGCAACCAGGCCACTGCACAGCCCCCTGACTGCCAAGAACCCTCAAGGAGAAAGTCACCTCTAAGTGAGTTGGAGGAAACAGAGACAAAAGACCGCTACAGGCCTTGGACTTAGAAACGTGGGGGTGAGTTTTGCCTCCATTTCCAGCAACTGCTACACACACAGTCCCTTCCAAAAATGTGAGTGGCCTCAAAGAAGAGACAGCTGCCTCCCTAGCCCATCATTCATCACCTGCTTGCTGGCCTAGGACTGATAAGACAAATCCAGATCAAATTACCTGGCAGCTGGGAGAGCAATGAGATAAGGAAAGGCAAACACAGAAGTTCAGTGAAGTAGCAAAGATCAAATTATGTATTAAATTTTCCAGGAACTAAAACCTTGCTCCCTCTGCAAACCTAGGGGAGTCACCTCAAATCAGTCAGCAGCAAATAAGGTTCCTTGGAGAAAAACAATGCCTTCAGAATTAGGAGAAAAGAGCTCTGAGAGACCCGTCCATTCCCACTGGGCCAGATGATAGGAAAATAAAAAGAGCAGAGATGAACGTTACAGGGGAGGTGAGTGGCCGGTGGCCAAGGAAGCTTCGAGCAACAGGAAGAGCCACCGAACTGCACTGGAGACCTGCATTCTTATTCTAGTTCTCTCTCTCCCTTTGAAAATGTGCTCAAACCCCTCAGGGATTTAGATTTTCCTATAGTGGTGGGGTCTCTTCAAGCTGAGATCACTCTGCCTTGAAGAGTTTTAAATTGTTTATTACTATACTATTCACAAAGTCTTCAATCGGATGGCTTTCTCTTTTGACTAGGCCATTTTACTGAGTTAAATCTCAAGTTTGGGATATAGACCATCCCAGAGGTATTGCTAAAACTCTTTTTTCATTCAAAGCCACTCGTTTTGTATGGGATGTAGCTTCCAGACGTTGCGCTCTCAACTATCAGTGACCTGAGGAAATTTTGGGGGGTGATGGAACTGTTTATTTGTGGTAGTGATTACACAAGTCTTTGCAAGTGTTAAAAATCAGACAACTATACACTAGAAAGATATATTTTACTATATGTAAATTTATTTTTAAAAATTTTATTCAATTTATTGGGGTGATATTGGTTAATAAGATTGTATAGGTTACAAGTGTACAATTCTATAATACATCATCTGAATGTTGTATTGTGTGTTCACCACCCAAAGTTTAGCCTCCTTCTGTCACCATATACTTGACCCCCTTTACCTTCTTCTACTTCCTGTCACCCCCTTTCTCTCTAGTAACCACTATACTGTTGTCTGTGTCTATGAGTTTTGGCTTATTTGTTTGTCTTGTTCATTTGTTGCTTTCAGTTTTATATCCCACATATGAGTGAAATCATATGGTTCTTGGACTTTTTCCGTCTGATTTATTTCACTTAGCATAATATTCTCAAGGTCCATCCATGTTGTCACAAATGGCAATAGTACATCTTTTCTTATGGCTGAGTAGTATTTCATTTTATATATATATATATATATATATATATATATATATATATGTGTGTGTGTGTGTGTGTGTGTGTGTGTGTGTGTAATCTTTGTTCAATCATCAGTTGTTTCCATGTCTTGGCTACTGTAAATAATGCTGCAATGAACATAGGGATACATATATCTTGATGAATAAATGTTTTCACATTTTTCAAGTAGATATCCAGAAGGGGGATTACTGGGTCATATGGTAGCTCTATTCTTAATTTTTTGAGGAACCTCAGTACTGTTCTCCGTAGTGGCTGTACCAATTTACATTCCCACCAGCAGTATATGAGGGTTCCTTTTTCTCCACAACCTCTCCAACATTTGTTATTCTTGACTTATTGATAATAGCCATCTGACAGGTATGGGGTGGTATCTCATTGTGGTTTTGATTTCCATTTCCCTCACAGCTAGTGAAGTTGAGCATCTTTTCATATACTCATATCTGTTGGCTATTTGTACTTCTTCTTGAGAGAAGTTCAGGTCCTCTGCCTATTTTTAATTGGATTGTTTGTTTTTGTTGTTGTTGTTAACTTTAAAAAAATATAAAGGAAAACATTGTCAGTGATCCTCCATATAAAATCAAACGGAATTTCTAATCGTAGGAGCTCTCTTTTTTCACCCAAGAAGCAAATAGAAGGAGGAGGGCAGGAGGGAGGGGAGGGTGAGGAGGAGCTTATTGTAGGTGAGGTAGAGTGATCACAACATTGGCCCTAATTCTTCACCCCTCTTTGGAGTCATGCACTTTGCCATGACCTCTAGTGACCTCTCTCGCTCTCTCTCTCTCTCTCTCTCCATCCAGCCATGTGACTTGCTTTATCCAATGGGATGTTAGTAGATATGACTCGAGCAGGTGCTTGAAAGAGTACTTGCATGTTTCCATTTGCATTTCTGCTCTTGCCTTCTGTCACCACCACAATGACATGCTCAGTCTAGCCTGCTGGAGGATGGGACACAAAAATGAGAACAGAGTTGAATCATCAGAGTCGTCCCAGCCAAGATGGTCCAATAGTCAGGGAATTACCAGATATGTGAATGAGTTCTGAGACTAGAACTGCTTAGCCAATTCAGGCTAAATTGCCAGCACACAGACTCGTGATCTAAATAGAAGCTTATTCTAGATTTTGAAGTTTTATCTTATGCGGCATCATTGGGACCATAGATAACTGATACAAAAAGTAAGGAATTATAAACCATAAGAAAAAGGAAAGATTAGCTTTGGGAGGTGGAAACTGTGGAAGTCGGGCACATTTTCTTGAAGTCTTTCTCTGTCTCTCTCTCTCTCTGTCTCTCTCTTTCTCTCTCCCTCTGTGTGTGTGTGTGTCTCCGTCTTTCTTTCTTTTGGAAGGCCACCTGAATAAAGCTATGCAGGAAGATGAAAGTGAGATTGGTGTGGAACCAACCTAGGGATATGTCACATTGTGATCGGTTTATAACTACCCAATAATAACGGTCTCTCCATATCTTTGAATTTGAATCCATGAATTCAAACGTGTAGAGCCTCAGATGAATGTAATAAAATAATTGTAAGAAAAGAAGAGCAGTGTCATTGTAGTCATCTATGAATACACATGGTGAAATATACGTGTGCCCCCTACCCCACCACACACACTCCAGCCAGCCTGCATAGGTATATGTACCGTGGCATACTCATTGTATAACACTCCCATTGTTCCAACGGGTGGGTGTGGTCTGGTGGCAGGCCAGCATCTCACCACACAGGAAGAACTATGTTCTGGCCAAGATGAGGCTAGGTAATACATTCAGGTGGTAGCCTCCCGGCCACTAACTCAGTGTGCCTCCCAGGACAGAAGAAGCCAGCAGGCCAAGGGGACGTGGCAGCCTGGTTTTGGTTTGGATTAATGTCGTCTTAGAAGGAAAGCAGGAAGGGAGCCCCTAATTTAGGCCACAACACAGACCAAGAGTTCAAGAATGGAAAGGGCCTCAGAAACGAGGAGACCAACAGCATATGGATCCAAGGGATGCATCCAGATTGGAGCAGACCCTGTCAATGGCTAGGAGGATAATGTCACTAAAAGGAACATTCTGGAAAAGCAGAGCTGCCCAGGATTGGGAAGTAAGTGAGGGGGTCAGTGAGGGCAGAGCCCACCAGTTAGGCCAACAGGTGTTGCAGTAGGGTGGGGGACATACATGCTCACAGTGTAGGGACATAAGGGTGAATAGCAAGAGCCATACCCACCTGGAGTAGGTGTCAGGGTAAAGCTTGACTTTTGCGATCCAGACAAACAATGGGACCCAGGGGATTAAAGTAAAAAAAGAGAGGCTTCAGGGGCTCAGTAAAGATAGGAATTAGGAAGAGCAGGTGTATACAGGTGGAGAGTGGTCTGGATTAGAAGCCGGGCACCAATGCCTGAGTCAGCTTCCTGGGCTCCTGGAGAAGCCTATAAAGGTGCTGGAAGTTTAGATAAAGGCCCTGGTGTCCTATCGAGCCCATTTCCAAATCCTGTCGATTTCAACTTCCACCGCATCCCTGAGATCCGGACTTCTCAGCGTCCTTCCCATCATCGTCTTCTATCTTGAATTATGCAGTGGTCCTTACTTCTCCTCCTGTACAGCTGCCAGAGTGAGCATTTTAAGATGTAGCTTAGATTGCATCATTCTCCCTGTTTCAAACCTTCCAAGTCCTTGAGGATTCTTTGCCAGTGATTTCAAACTATTAGGACCTACTTCACGGCTTTCAGGCCATTCTCTCCGCTTCTCACCGCTCCAGCCATGGTGACCTTGCTTTGGTTCTGTTCCTGACTCAGGTGCCATCACCTGAGCGCGTCCCTCTGCCTGCAGGCTTGCTCCCCTCCTCATGACTCTGGCGCCTACTCTTCATTCAGGGCTCAGTTAAATGCCACTTCTCCAGGGAGGCCTTCCTGGATTTCCTCATTTGAAGAAGGTATCCCCACTTTTCCTTCCTCACTCATAGCATCATCCTGTTCTTTGTTTTCAAAACCATGATCAGATTGGTAATAATTTGTGATTATTTTTGTTGGTTTGCCCCCATTTCTGTCTGAAATCCCCACCTATAAGGTCTATAAGGACAAGGACGAATTCTGTCTTATTTACTTCCGTACACCCCATGCCTAGTGTGGCACAAGGCACAGAGTAATTGTTCAATAACTGTTTATTGAAGCAACGAATGAGCTTTGGAAACAAGACAGAAGAAGAGCAAGACAGGCCTTGGTTAGGGGAATAGCCCTCTGGCCTCCCGTGGCCATCCCGGATGCTGAATGTGTGCCACTGGGTGAATTTCTGTCACATTTACAGCCGCTGTCTTTATCTGGCTCAGGGATGAGTCTGGACTAAGTAACAATGGTAGGGCTGCAGAAGACAGGGGAACACACTCCTTAAAAAAAAAGCGACAAAAGGCTAAAAATGATAGTCTTGGAGTGTTAATTCATTCACAAAGCTTTACCTGACACCCTCCTCTGTGCGCAGCTCTAGCTAGGGGAATATGGTTGCTTTCTTGCTTCCTCTAACCCAGCTGTCTGTCCCAGCATCTTACCATCCACACTCTAGGCAGCTGACAACTGAGAAAGGGAAGCTTCCAGCAACTGCCTAGAATATTCGCTGTCAAGATCCTTCTTGTCTTATTTCTACTCCAGCTTCCAGGCACCTCATTCTTGTCTCTATCTGCCGTTTTGGCCTCTACTTCTGCCCCGGGATTTGTGCCCACATTAAGAAACTTCACCTTGAACTTGGTCACTCCCTGAGGTCATCTCTGGCCTGGTCTCAGAAGTGAAACTGGCTGAGCTGCCAGCACGGCACACGAGGGCTCTGAAGCCTCGTGCAGCCCTCTGGCCACTGCAGATGACTTCCAGTTCTGCTCCTGCCAGACCGTTAGAGCCAGTGGTTCTGGCTTAACCTGGCATCTGTCTCCCCTTTGTCCCTTCCCTCTCGTGCACCTCACAGTTCTCTCTTTCCTGCCTTCCTTCATTTAAAAAAATAAACGTGAAAATCAATGAGAGACCTTAAGCTTCCTAGTACATTGTTTTTTCTTTAATTCTTCTTTACACATTTATGCAGAGGTAGGAATGGCTTAACAGCCTGAACCTTCCTCCCTCATGGACCCTAAACCCTGGGTCTCAAATCCTCTTCAGGTTGGGTTTTTGAGAACTGGGAGACAACGAGACAAGGGGTGTGACCTAGACTTACTGAAACTGGACTAATTAAGCATCGTGCATTGGCAAAGCCACATTTTGTGGTCAGAGAAAAATTGTTAGAACCAAAGGAGCCTTTGATTGTGGGAGACCTAAAGTGACCACAGAGGAAAGCGCCTTCAGTGATCAGAATCCTTGGGCAACCAGCAGCCTGGGTGATGTCCCTTGTCCTGCCCGTCATAAGCAAGGGCTCACCTTCTCACGCCACCCCCATCTCTGCAGGGTTGGACACAAGCACTTCCTAGGAGGCCTACAAAGACACGCAAGAAGCAATATCACGGAGCCCTTACGTTTCAGGGGACGTGAGCTCCTCCTGAATTTCTGAATTTTCAACATTTCTCAAATCAGTGCAATCACACTTAGGTACCAAAATAACAGAGCAGCAGAAATAGAGTTGCTGACTTGTAACCAAGACAGAAAGTCTCCATACTCTAAATACTGGAAATTGAACAACTTCTAAATTTAGTGCCTAAGCTCAGACACTAGAAAATGGTCAATCTGATGTGGGTTTATTTAGACTGATGTGGAAGGAGGCCCTTCATGGACCGTTAAGAGAAGTGAGATGAATATGAAACTAGGACAATGTGAAAAGAGGAGTTCCTGGAGCAGACACTTGTCCTTCGTGTCCTCAAAGAGATGCAGCCATTCTTTAGGAAGGAGGGATGGCGAGTAGCTGCTAGTCCCCTGGGGAGTTAGTACATTTTGTAATTTGCCTACGTGCTTTTATGCATTTTAACTAGGACATAATTGTGGGTTTAACATAATTCCCGATTAATGGTTGCAACAGTACGAAGTTCAAGCACAGTAGACGGGCGTTTCAGGGAGGTACTTTGGAAGTGGACGGTATCTTATACCATTTATGATGCCGTCTCAGGGAAGCAGCCTTCTAGATTGCTTCTGGGTAGGGCTGACTCTGCTCAGAATACTGAATATTGAAAATGGGATTAGATTGCTGAAAATGCTACCCCCATGTCCTGGGGAATTGGACTTTCAGTCACAAAGAGTGCTAAGATCAGGGTCTGGGCCAGGGTGAGAAGGGCCTGAGTGCCAGGCATTTGCCTGAAGGGCAAGGTCTCTGGAGGCCACTGCGCATTCCATGGGGCAGAATCAGAGCCCTTTCTTGGGGAGGGGTCTCCTGAGCCATGGCCGTGGCTGGGACTTGGGTACCCCACCCCCCATTCAGCTTGTGCCTTCCCTCCCCCATCTCTTAGTCACCAGGCATCTAGAAAAGCTCTCTCCTTGTTTTATCTGGCAGAACCTTGGGACAATAATTGGACTGGATTCAATTGGCCAGGAAACCAAAGCCCAAAGAAAAATGCCTCATGACTCCTGCCAACCTCCTGCTCCCTGCCAGTCCCAGTGCTGGACAAACAGCCGTGCCAGTGTTTGAATTTGTGAGGGGAAGTACATTCCGTATGTGGAAGCCACATAATGGAAGTTATGTACTTTTCAGGGACTGCACCAGCCAGAGCAACTGCTTCTCCCATTATGTGGCTCATGAAAGGGTTTTCACCTCCTGGGCTGGAAGGGAGTTGGTCTGTCTGCAACAAAGGCGTTTGCCTCTGTGGCTTTCTGAAAAAGAATGTGTGTGCTTGTCAAAACAGAACTTTCCTGCGTACTTGGAAGAGTAGGCCTGCCTGCCTGCCAGAAAGGAGCAAGGCTCCGTCTGGTTGAAAGGGAGAAAAATTCCACTGAGCAGGCCCATTAGCTACTGCACAGGGTAGCCTTCCTCTCTCACAAAGACATTTGTTCACTGTCGCACGGCTGGCTTCCCTAGCAATTTCCTACCAATGCAGTTTGACTCAATCTGGAAGGTGGGGAGCTGGCAAAGCCATTGGAGGTGAGTGTTTTCTGATTATGGAGAAGTAAATAAAACTTTTCCCTGTGGTGGACCGGAGCACGCAGGTTCAGGGAACTGTGAGTAATGTGTTGGTAAACATGCTCACTTGGCTTTTCCAATCATTTTTTTTCTTTTCCTTCAAAGTAGGCGGCTGTTATTCCCGTGCTGGTGGGAAAACTGAGGCACAAAGATAGCTCGACCCAGGACCTGCAGAAGGGCCTGGACACCCGTGTAAGGATTAATCCGCTGGTTGTGACAATGTGGGCCTCTTCTAGAAGCTCACTCTGGATTCAACCTCCCACTGCAGCCAGAAGCGTACGATCAACCAAAGCCGAGGCCAGGGTCTAACTCAGGAAGGACTCCAGGAGCACAATGAACAGCACCGATTTCTTCTGTGGAGACGATCGCCCTTGGGTATGATTGGCACATGGTCCGTGCCAGTGCCTGACCTTCCAGATTCCCAAGCAAATCTTCATAAAACTCAAAATGCACCCGGCAGAGGAATGCCATCCCCTCTGTGAATGGATTATGTCTCCACCAGACAGGTCTGCACAATGGACGTGGAGTCTGTCTGTGAATTGTAAGACCCTGATGGTGAGAATTGCATCCATTTAATCTTCGTAGT
This sequence comes from Rhinolophus ferrumequinum, assembly GCF_004115265.2. Classification (NCBI taxonomy): domain Eukaryota; kingdom Metazoa; phylum Chordata; class Mammalia; order Chiroptera; family Rhinolophidae; genus Rhinolophus; species Rhinolophus ferrumequinum. Next base: position 12,535,747 of record NC_046300.1, on the reverse strand, counting down.
TGGGTTCACCTTACCTAAAAATGAAAATGACCTCCCTGGTTCCTGGGTAGGAAGAAAGGAGGCAAGAAGAACCTGGGCTAATCTAGCAATTGCCTAGGGCTTTTGCAGTTGCAGAAGCATTGTGCTTTGAGATACCACAGCCCTGAAGTATCTGCCTGAATTTCTGGAGACCCAACAGAAGTCTTGGCAGGATGGAGGACATTTTTTGGATCTAGTTCCCAAAACTATAGCTGTGAGTTCCAGGGCGATAATTAGGTATTAATGCAGCTAGGGATTGTTGTTAATCAATTTCTGCAAACTTGTTTAGATGTAACTGGGAATTTTTATTAACGAATGCATGCAAGCTTACAAATCGCTTACTGGTATTAATAACTCACGTGCGTGAATGCGGTTGCTTTGTTTATAAGAACATGCCTGACTCCCTGGAGCTCTGAGGACGAGTGTGCAACACAACCAGCTGTTCAACACCAGGCACTGCTTCCTTCCGAGCAGAATATCGCCTTTGCTTGAGAGGTTAAAAATCAACAGCAGGGCCTGACGAGAAACATGGACAATAAATGAAACGTCAGGACTAATCTCTTATGTGACACCTGCTGATCTCAAGAGGGTTCAGCTGCTGGGACTACACAGTGGTTCATGATGGTTCTGGGCTAAAACCAAAAGTCAAGGGTAAGAACCTACAAGTGGGACCAGATGGTGATTCAAGATACGTATATTAAGTTGAGGGAAAACAACAGCGTGCGTTTCATAAGGATGTACACAAGAGTGGCCGGGGCATTGTGTGTCTCCTAATACGAGGTACTTGCAAGTTTACAGCAACACTCCCTAAGAAACACTCTTGCCATAGAGAATTCAACCTGGGTTTCATCAAGCCTCTGGATATGACTACCAGTGTACAGGAAATCCAGGAGATAGAGGAACATACTAAACAACATTCTGAAGAAGGACGAAGCCAAATTCAGAAAATGGGAAATTCTGTGGGACAAAGGACTTGATTCCTTCAATAAAGAAATGACAATATAGAAAACACAGAAGAGAAGAAACTAGTATAGATTGCAAAAAAAAAAAAAGATATGTACTATTTTAAAAACATTATGTGTGGACCTAGTTTGGATCCTGATTTTATCAAACCAATTATAAAAAGAATTTTTTTTTTTTTAGATATCTGGGAAATTTGAACAAAGACAAGTTATTAGATTATCTGGTCATAATATGTTATGGATATGTTAAAAAGAAAAGTCCTTATCTGTATATATGTATATGTATAATATTCATATTTATAGAGGGTGCCAAAAAAAGTATACACAAATTAAGAAAGGAAAAAACTGTATTAAAATTGTAATACTCAATATATACCGATAACAAAAGATGAATACAAATCACGTTTGACTTCTCCAGTTACAAGAAGTGCTCAAAGTGGTTACCATCAGCCTAATTAATACAGTTTTTTCCTTTCTTAAAATGTATATACATTTTTTTGGCATGCTCTGTATATAGCATATAGTCATATATATATGAAATAACTGAGATTTGCTTTTGAATACCTTAGCAAGAAAAGTAGATATAGATGAAGCAAGATTAGCAAAATATTAATAAATGTTGATACTTGGGTAGTGTGCACATGCGATTTCAGTACACTATTCTCTCTACTTTTGTGTATGTTGAAAATGTCCAGAATGTGGTTCCAAAGGAACAGAAGAAAAGTGCTATGAGAGTTGAAGCTTTCCAGCAGGGAATCCTGAAAGCTTGCTGCCGCCTTACTTTGTGATGGGAGTGGGGGATGTTCAAAGCAGCAGAGTGAGCACAAACGTTGAAGCAGAGGGGGGCTACTGGCTCGTGTGACAGCTGGACAAGCCAGAACTGAAGGTGGCCCACAAGACGGATCATTGCTTAAAGACTAGAATCATAAAGACTACGATCTCCACCCACAGCCCTGTCTTGCTTCTCACCCTCTTTTCCATTCCTCCTCAAGCATATGTGAAACATCCAACACCATTTTTCCTGGGAAAACTGAAGGAATAAGACATACACCCTCCTCTTGAGGAGTGGACACACTAATATAGAGAGAATAGGACGGTTAGTTAAACAGTACAAACTCCTAAGCCTCCTTGAGCACTTAAGGCACCGACCTTCCAGGTGTATCAGTGGTAAGTCATGGCGGCCACGTGGACGGATGAGGATAGAAGGGTCAGCAGGCTTTGGAAGGTCTGTGGACTTTGGTCACAGACAAATGCGTGGGCCTTCTACTCATGCTTCTCTCACTGTGGCCTTTTCGATCCTGAAGCCAGGATCACAGCATATATTCCAGGGTCCCTGGTCTATGCTGCCAGGTATTCCGGCTTAGGTGGCTGACCCAAGGCGGGTGTGCATGAGCAGTAACTCCTTCGCTAGAGGCATGTCCTTGCTGGACTTCAGACTCTGGCCCTGGGACCATGTCGTCTGGAACAACCTCCAGGAGGCATATGGCACAGGCAAGCTGGCAGCTGCCATCCTGGTGACATTGTTCCACACTCCTAGTTGTCCAAGTACACTTGAAAATGTACCCACATTGGCTCCTGGGAATAAGCATTTCAGACCTCTTAACTCCATGTGCCCGGTTCCCTTCCTGCTTCCTTTCCTGGCGTGGACACAGACCCAGATAACGTCTATCTTTCACCTTGTTGCTCTTCCAAGAACCTGAGATCACTTGCAGCCCAGCTGGTTGTCTCTCCCACCCCTCCTCCCCGCATGTTTTATTTGAAGAGCTCCAAATGATTGTTTGGGCTAATTGCAAAGGACATTTGAATGAGAACAAGTCTCTCTCAAAGAAAAGCCACGGTTAGAGAACGTCTTGTTCAGGAACAATCTTGTTTCTGTAAAGCATGCATCATATGTCCAACTACTTGTCAAACAGCTCCAAGTACAGATCTTCCCTGTCAAATTGGTGGCTTTTAAACTGGCCTTGCTGGCATCCCGGATCTCTGCAGAGCTACTTGAGGGGTCCACACTGGCCCTGGAAGAAGGATAAGATGGTAAGAGGACACCTGAGCTTGCAGGGATCCACACCACCATCACCTGAAAGGACTCCCCTTTCTTCTGCTACATCTAAGACTCAAAACCAAACCAAACCAAACCCCTGTCTAAGAAAACAAAGTTCAACACCACCTGCTTTAATAAATAAGTATTCTAACTTGTGGATTTATATATGGCCTTTGCTAAAGGGCTTGGAAAACAATCCGCTAAGATGTCTGAACATGCCACCAGCAGTTTTGTTTACTCTGTCTTGTTAGCCAACCCTTTCCTTCATTGCTATCCTGAAGACAAACCAGACCCGTCCTGTGTGATTTTACACAGATTTGCAGAACAGGGAGTTCAAAGGTAGTAACATTTTCTGTAGTCAGTCTTTTTCCAAGTGGAAGTTCAATGTCGCCAACCAGTCAACAGCTCAGTCTGCCTGCTGGGATCCACATCAACATTTAGGAGCCACCGAACACAACAGGAGAAATAATCTCTCATCGATCATGAAACCTGACTCATGTTCTGCTGGTAAACCAGGTTGATAAATCCAGGTAGCCTTGGACACACCCCACCTCACCCCTCCTACTCCAATAAATCCCACAGCAAAAGGCCCACCGACAGTTGAGAGGGACAGGAAAAGTGGCCACACCATCAATCATAAAGGCAATCCCAGGGCAGCCATGAGAGCTAATCACTGCCTTCTTGTCACCATTTCCAATAAAAACGATGGCAGAATTACCACCTCATAGCCACAAAGTACCTTCATGTTTCACAGCAGATAAACTGTGGGTGCCACTATTACTTCAAGACTTGAGATGAATGCGTGAAACAGAGGAGAGGACACAAGTTGGAGGGCAGAGAATGATATTCTGACAACTGCTGTATTTCCAGTCGGGAATCAAACAACCATATTCTCTGGCCAACAGTTGGGGATGGGGCATCCTGTTTCATGTCAACAAGTATTTATGGAGCACGCACTCTATCAATGTGGCTTCTGCTCCAGTCACTTGGCTGGAGGTGTACCACTTCCCCTTGCCACCCACCACCACCTTCCTTAGCTGGAAAACTACAGCTCACCAATCCTGCTTCAGTTTAAATACAGCTTCTTGGACGCTATCTCTGCCCTTAAGAAGGGTACATGCCTCTGTCTATGTTCCCACAACATGTGACATTTCCTCTTGTCATGCAGCTCACCATGATGACTTCCAATGATCCATTTCCTTCCTGATTATAAGCTCCTCTAGGAAGACTGCTTTTGCTTGCTAAGGAATCCCACTGCCTGGCATAGTGTCTGGGACAAAGGAAGGTATTCAAGGGTGTGGATGGAGCTAGTGATGGAGAGTACTGGACTCAAACCCAAGTCAGTGCCAAACTATGTCTAGAATAGGTCTGTCTCTAACATCAAGCAAAAAGATTTCTCTAGACCGTGGCTTCTCAAACTGTAATGTGTATGCTCATCACCAGTGCATTTTGTTAAAAGGTGAATTTTGATTCCATAGGTGTAGGGTGGGGGCCAAAGTCCGCATGTCTAACAAGCTCCCAGGTTATGCTGCTGTGGCTGGTGCCAGGGTCCCACCTAAAAGCAAGGGTTTTGCTGACATAAAAACAAAATACCTTTAGAGCCTATATCAGAGAAACAGGGTCTCTCTTACCTGGTATAAGCCCAGACTCCAAATGCAATGTGGAAGGGACTCAGAAGGAGGTCCTCTGCCCCCTTCTTTTTCCAGCCTCAGAGTACCTGCTCCCCCACAACCAATGAGAAATGGAGCCAATGAGTCTGTCTTCTGCAGTTACACACTGTAACTCACACCACAGTGCTTGACTGCATTTCTCACTCTAGAAAAAAATTCTAATTTGACAGTGGAGGGTGAGATAAACCCTGAGTTATCTAATTGTATTTCCTGGATCTGTCTAAACAAATTCTCCTAAAACCTGCTGAGGAAATACTTCTACTATTTCCCTAGTAATCTGGGTAGAGTTGATGTATTCAAAACTCAGAGATCAGTTTCTTTCAGGTGCCTCTCTCAAGGGAGAACTCCACCCTTTAGAAATGTTTTCTCTATAAGAAATTAAGGAACCAATGCCTGTGAGCCAACAGAGCAAGGGACCACCATTCCATGGATAAGGATACTGGAAGTAACAGAGGGCTGCCATGTACCAATTTGAAGACACTAACTGTTGATCCCTTCTAATACTGAGCACACAGAGCTTCCCATTTCTTAGGAATTTAGCATAAATCCTTCTTTCCAAGTTTGCAGCCACTCTACCATACCTACTCAACTTTCTTAACATTGCTCTAATTTATGTATCTACACCCTATCAAGGTACAAAAAGGAGCATTGATGAGCTGAAAATTAAAAGAAAACCCAAAACATAGATAAGCGGATGCAACCAGAGCAACAAAAAGTCATTAAAACAAGAGGAAAACAAAGTCATTAAAACAAGAGGAAAATTAACAAAAGCTTAGTCTGTAGGACCTTAGGAGACTTTAATTCCCAAATATATCAATTTCTTTCTATTCCAAAGTTGTCTAGGAAAATGTAAACTGCAGCTTTACATTTATAAAAATGTAAATGCATATAAAAATCTAAATGCATATCAGTGTTCTAAACAGACACAGGAAGAAATGCAAGGTTGGATTAACTTAAACCGTCTCCTCTATCAAGAAAGACTTCCGCATGTGCTCTCCTCACGAGAGTCCAGTCAATGGCATGTGTTTATTTGCTACAAGTACTTGCTTCCCTTCCCAACTAAATTGTACATATCTGCACAAGGGTATCTCTCCCTCTTCTGAATGTAAATTTCTTATTACAACTTCAAATATTACCACTGTTCTAGATTACCTTATACTCCAATCAGCATGATCTACGTGGAGTCCCATACACAGATTATTTGCAAAAAATATTCACGATTATTCCCCTCTTCATATGCACACCATGTTGTAATGTGACTTTGCTGCCCCTCCAGCTAAGAGGTGGAATTATTCCCCCACTCCTATAATCTGAACTGGCCACATGACTTTCTTTGACTGATGTAATGTGGCAGAAGTAATGCATGGGAGTTTCAAGGCCAGGCCTCAAGAGGCCTTGCATGCTTCAGCGTGCTCTCTGGAGCCCCTGGCTTCTGCCATGTGAGGGAGCTCAGGCTAGCCTGCTGGAGGATGAGACACTACATGGGGCAGAGTCAGCCCAGTTCTCCCAACGCCGGCCTCAGACATGTAAGAGAGCACAGTGAACAGCAAAGTCAATGCCAGCCAACCCACCAGCTGACCTGACATAGGGGTGAGTCCAGCTAAGATCAGTGGAACCCAGCCAACGCAGCAAGAAACGCCCATTTGAGATTCACACATATTTTGATACAATTTCACTGTTTATATTTTCTAAATTGTGCTCACATAAATAAAGTGATATAGAACTGTGCATTCCCAAGAGAATTTCTTGATTTATAAATAAGATTAAATCTTAAGTATCAACTTGAGGACCTTCATCAATGTGTGGCCAGGGCCAGATGGATTGCCTCCCTACCTTTCCATCCCTTATATGAGAGTTCCTGTGCCTAGCACAGAACTGAGCACACAGTAGGCCTTCAACACAGAGAGAATGAACACATGTGATTTCCCATCTGTCTTACAGAAAACTGAAATCAATCATTAAGGATCCTCTTGACCAAGATCAACTCTTAATAAGAGTACTCCTTCTTAGACCCTGTGGGGCAGATAAGGTAGGAAAATTTCCATTTTTCTGGCCCACTAAGCCAGGAGTTCCCAACTCTTTTTTACTGCTCCAACACCCTGAGAGACACACACTGCCTTAGATAATGGCGGCTCGCTGCAGAGTTGTACGGGGCTCTTCCTTCCACGGAGGGGGTGCTCATCAGAGTGAGAGAGAGAGAGAGAGAGAGAGAGAGAGAGAGAGAGAGAGACACACACACACAGAGAGAGAGAGAGAGACAGAGAGAGAGACAGATGCTTGAAAAAGCCCCCAAGGAATTCTGATCTAGGCCTCTCCACCTACTTGGAGAATCACCAGGCCTAATAGCCCAGGGTGGATCGTTTGTTTTGAAGCCCTCTGGAATCCACAAGCTTCTGGTCCTTTGCTATTGAACATGGCCTCTAGGCACATACAGCTATTTAAATTTAAATTAACTTAAATTAAATAGCATTAAAAATTCAGTTCCTCTTAACACATTCGAAACACTCAATAGCCACTTGTGAGAAGCACAGAGAACTTTTTCATTGCAGGAAGTGCTATTGGACAATGTTATTCTAGTCAGTCCACGCACGCCTTCTCTTTGGTTCCTGCAGCCTCCCCATCCTATATTAAATCATCTTCTTTTCTAATCCTCAATTAATCTACTATCTTCCCCTTTTCATTTTATTTCTCTTTTTCCACTGCTTGCCCCTCGTGCACCTTCTCCCTTTTAGTTCACACAAACCGCCCTGAGCACCTTCCCCCAGGCCTTGGATATCCTGAGCTTCAGTATTTTTCATTCTCTAGGAGCACAATGAAAACCTACATTTACATTTAAATGAAGGTCCTACTTCAACCAGACAGAGGTATGCCTGGAAATAAATCCATGTATTTCAGGCCAGGGAGTTATCTTCATTCTCGGAATATAACCTGTCTCGATACCATTGGAAAATATTACAAATCGGCTGTTGCCTGCACCTTCAGGAACAGAGCACCGACTTGGCTGTCAGCGAGGCATACAGGCAGCAAACCCTTGCTGAGGGCTAGCTTCCATTCTCTCTGTCTGTGCTATATCTAAAATAACCAATAGCGGCTTAAAACTGAGCAGTAATTCCTGCTGCTATAATTGGACATGGAGCAGAAAACTCAGACCTTGAGCTGTGATGGAAGATATATTTGCTGAAGGCAGGCCGTCTTTCTGTCTTTCAGGAATCTGCTGTTGCCAGGGGGTTCCAAATCTAAGAGGGATCGTCTTGCCCTCTTCCTTCCTTTGTGAGACCCATTTCGTCTCTAAGTAAATAGCACAAATCTACCAATTCGGACAGTGGATTTGTTAGTCTTGGAAAACGGGAGAAATTAATGTTCCTGGCAATGAGAAGAATAAGAGTACCTGTACTATGTTGGGCTCCCCTGAAAAACGGATTTTAATGCAAGTCGTCTATGTGGGGTGTGATCCTGGGAATGGTGTTTATCCTCTAATTCCCAGCTGTCATTTGGTGATGGATGTTTCTGGGGGCAGTACTACCTACACTTCTGGCCTCGCCCAGGAACAAGCCAAGCACAATCCTGTGGCGAGAGAACATCCTCGGAATAGTTGCAAGTACTGTCAACATGTGTGCGAATGGTAACACAGGGGGCTATAGGTGGGACGCCCACAGTTCGGACACACCCCTCTTTGTACCAGATTGGAATTTCATTCACTTCCTCCAGTAAGCAGGAGGTTTGTTTTTATATCACTTGGCTCATTTTAAAAAATCGTCTCCAGCCATGATGCCTGGTGAGAACCACATTGTGTCATTCCCTCCTTTAGAGTACGGACGTCAATCTGGACTCCAAATAGCTATTTAGGGTGGGTGCAGTGGGCATTTACTGCCCTGGCCCACTCGGCTTCCTTCTTGACATCCTGCACTACTCTGATGGGAGGATCTGTGGGTCACAGAAACTTGCTTATCTTTTGGCTGCAGAGGTGGACGCGTGGTCCAGGCAAAGGCCAGGGTCTGATCACAGCCCTCATACACTTGAAAACTTCAAGGGGCAGCCGGGTGCCTCCAGTGGGCCAATCAAAATCTTGAATGAGACTTCATATATGGCTGCTGGAAGGGTGGGTTTCTCTAGAGCCATACAAGCCAAGAGCCGTCTAGGGCCACCTTTCCATTCCTAGGAAGAAAGCATCTAGAAAATGAGCCATACTGAGGCAAGTAGGACCAAGGAAAGGGTAGGCAGAAACCAATCCTGGAGAAAACATGTGAACCCCTGGATCCAGCTTTGCCTGAAGTCAGTCCACTCCTGACTTTCAAAGCACACAAGGCAATAAATGTAGTTAACCTGGTAAGGTTAATTTGAGCTGGTCTCCTGTCACTTAACTGAAAGAGTCCTGTCCAAACACGGGTTCAAAAATAGTATGCTCTTGATAGTTATGGGGGCTGACTCTTCATCCATGGGACTATACAGAGAGAAGAGCAGCCACTGCATTTACTGCAGGGACGTCAGTGTCACCTGGATGTGCACTGCCTTAGCTCTGGAGACCAGGGCGAAGAAGGTTAACTTTGTCTAAGATATGTTTTTGTTTCGTGGACACTGAATTGTATAACTGACGAGATTTTCTCCTTGCATTGGGTGCTCGGAAGACCTGAGGGAAATTTGGTTCTGCTCTTTTCTCCCATCATTGCCCAATTTCTTCACGTCTTTTCTGTCTTATACTGTAGATATTTGTGTACACCACTGCAAATATGTTTTTTGTTAGGAATGAGAAGAATTGAAGCAGATGTTAGTACCTTTCAACTTGTGCTTGTACCTGGGATGGACTAGTCCTTACAAAACAGCATCCCAACTTGCTCAGCTTCTGTTTTTTTCTGCTGCAAGGCTTTCTCTAAAGTCACCAGGATTTACTCAGTCCACAAAAGCACAGCCCAAAGTATTAGGGGGGTTCGACTTCCCCAGGAGAAACCCTCAATCAGAGGGCGCAGGGAATTGGTCTAAATATATCCCACCCTCCTGTTGGTCCAGGGGCCAAGTTTGAGGTACGTGCAACACAGTTCTCTAGAGGGCCCCCAGAGAGACGGGGCCCCATGTGCCATGACAATCTCTAACATTTATTTGCTTCCATACCTCTCTCGGTATTGCCTTTTCTTCTTTCTCTTGTCTCATTCTCCCCACTTCCTTCCTTTAATTTCCTGGAATCACCGTTTATAAAACTGCTATCATCCAAGTCCTTGTTTCAGGCTCTCTTTTTGAGAGAACCAAAATCTAGAGAGAAATAAATTTAGTTAATTAATAATAAATGAAATTAACAACTGTTTTTTTTTTTTCCTTACCCCACTTTAGAAAATACTAAATAAAACAGCACCATGTAACAAACAATGCAAAGTCACTCTGTTTGGCTGCGAAAATGGTATTGAGAGGGTTCGAGAAGGCCCCCAAGCCAAACACAGGGAACATATTCCCGCAGCAGTGAGGAGTGTGATGAGATTCTGGAATGAGGCAAACAATTGCCAGCGACAGTCAGGATGCGTCACTGCCTGCTGGTTGCTGAATGAAATAAAAACCGCTGAGGGGAGGACCTCCTCCTAAGCAGCAGGCTTCCAGACACATTTATATCTGTACAACGCCATTATACTAAAGAGAATCACATTAGAATAAATGGAAAACAAACAAATACAAAACTTGAAAGAAAAGAAATTAGCTATTTCCACATCTAACTATCTGGTTCAAATGTCTGGCAGCATGTAACATTCTCCCTCCCTTTTCTGTGAGGAAAATTTCCACAACATTTGTTTCCAACGGTGTAACATACTTCCTGTTGTGATTTGTGAGCTGTTTGCACCAACCTGATGGTTTGCTTCAGTTAAAGCTTCCCTGTACCCCAGGCAGAAGCGATTACACCCTCTGGGATGGGATGGGTGTCTGGTGGCCTTGGAGTGATACCTTCCTGCTCTCAGACCATCCCAAGTCCAGGCTCCCTGGTTTAGACAAACGGGCCCTCCGGCTCTAGAGCCCCAGAGAATTCAATCAGCGCCCTGAGACGCAGTCACCCCCGGACGTTTTGTGTACTGCAGGAGGACAAAGGCCGTGACCTTCCCGCATCAGGCAGCCGCACAGAAAGTGGCTGCTAACAGGAGCCTTGTGAGCAGGCCCAAGCCCAGAATTCTTCTTCAGGACACATAGCCAGGGCAACCTTCCACGTGACTAACACACAAATGAAATGTATCCCATGTAATTTGGCTCCATGTTTGTCTTATTACAAAAAAAATAAAAGAAGGGAAACTGGAGTTGAGGGAAAGAGGAAGGAGGAGAAGGTGCAGGAAGAACTGCAGTCCTTTTGGAAGGGGCACTGTGAGACAGGAAGGAAAGCTCTGGCTCCTAGAGACCTGGACTGTGTCCAGGGCTCCGTGTCTTCACCTGTCACAGCAGGTCCTAGCTCACTGAGGTCCCAGCCTACAGGAGAGACCCTCCAGGCTCCAACATGTGGGTTTAGAGGAATCCAAGGTCACTGAAGGGCCAGGGCTTTTTACTGTGGCCCTGCCAGGCCCCAGAGCTGCCCCGCCATGTTTCCAGGAGTCTGGAGGAGGAGCAGGCAACCACAGGGTCCCACAGGAAGGCCCCCGTTGGTGGCTCTGCTGGCGAGCATCCCTCTGGATCCCCTCAGGGGAATCTGACTCAGAAAGCTCCCAGGAAAGCTGGGCCTCCACGAGAAGCAAGACTTGTAAAAATAGAGCCAAGAGGCTGTTCGCTGCAGTGATTACAGACGAATTGCTTCAATCCATCAATAACCCAGGCTTTTAATGCCTCACACAGAGGCTCAGGCTTGTGTGCAATGAGAGAGACCCTGGCCTTTGCTCCCACCTGCTCTGGAGCTAGGCAGGTATCCCATGAGGGGTACTTGAACTGACTCCCAGCCTCCTGACGCACAGCCACTTACCACTGAGATGGCAACACCCCAAGCTGAGGGGCCGGGGTGAGATCAAAGGGCACAGGCTCAAGGGCTGGAGAGCCCCACTTGCTTCCAACGGAAACTCTCCTTGGGGCTTTTTAACATGGAGCAGCTGGAAGGTAGGGCAGTGTGGGGACAGAGTCCCAGGGAGCAGTTCCCAGGCTCTCGGCCTCACGTGGAAAGGTGCAGGCTCGGGTAGTAGACGGCCGTCAGCTGTAATCTGTTAGCCATTGGCCACTGATGTAACTGCTGTGGCTGAGCTAGCAAGCGTGGATTGCAGTGAGCAAGGGGTGGGTTGGTTGGCAGAGAAGCAGACGGCAGATCGCGGCTAGCAAGTGGGGTTAGCAAGCGCGGATGGCGGATTGCGGACTGTGTTGATCCTATTTACTGTGTCTTACCCGGCCGCCAGCGAGACTGGGGTACAGGAAGACCCTCATTGGGGTACTGGCAGATGTTTGCTTTTGTATCTCGACCAGCCGCCATCGAGAATATAGTGGTATGACTCCCCTATCTATGGCTCTGTTGTTGTTCCTTTTGGCCTCACCATATCCTGCGTTCTGGTGCGGGGAGCGAGACCAGAGACGCTGCCTGACAGCAGGATAACAAGGAGACTGTTTGAGGGGTGGGCCTGGTTCTGGTGAGAAGGGCTTGGCATGGTCTCCCATAGAAGGAAGTGCTCTTTCTTTACCTGGAAACAGGAAGGGAAGTGGGTGTCAACATCCCAGGTGGCTCCCGTTGGTCATGCTCTGTGACCTTGGGAAAGTTGGTCACCATTCTGGGCCCCTGAGATTTCTCACCTCTTGGCACAGCTCAGTGAATATTCCTGAAGAAAAGGAAATGGCAATGGGCCATAGGACTGCCAGTGTGCAATGTTTCAGGGAGCCTGCTGGTGCAGCTGGTGTGAAAAGCAGGCGGCAGGGAAGTATGGTGACTGCACACACACACACACCCTGCAGAAGCTCCCCAGCCAGCAGAGGTCAACCCTGACCACACAGCTCCCAGAGGGAGGAGTCTGGGGGGGGGGACAGGATCACAGGGAGGCTGCCCAGCCGAGCTCTCACAAGGGAGCTAAGTCCCCTCCCTCTCCCAGCAAACATTTGGCACCAGTGCTCATGGGCGCTGGGTCAGCAACCTTCTGGGAGAGCCAAGAACAGAACTGGAGGAGGAAACATCCTGTCCAGGAAAGAATGGCCCATTTCTTTTCCCTCTGGGGGCAACCAAGCTTGCCGCTTAACAGCTTCGGTGCTGGGGTCAGGCTGGAGTGGGTTCAAGTTCAAGCTCTGGGACTCCTTATTCCACCTTTTTGAGCCCCGTTGCCTGGTTTATAAAATAGGGAGATCAAAGGTAACAGCCTCAGAGGGTTAAATGCAATGATATGATGCAGGTATCCTGCTCATTACAGTCTGGCAAATAGTAACTGCTCAATAAATACCGGTTATTGTAATTACTGAGCTCTGAGGCAGTGGTGCCCAGCACACAAAAGAGTATTTGTCAGTGAACCCAGGATACCTCCTGGTCTGGGGTGGGGCGGGGGAAGGGCAAAGGTGATGGCCTCCAGGAGGCTGGGGTCCTGCAGACTTGTTAGGGCAAAGAAAGGGACTTCTGCATGAAAATGCTCCAGCTCTGCCTCCTCTGGACATCTGGCCTCCATTGTGGCCCAACCTGACCAATCATACTGGCCCAATGTGATGGGCCCCTGGACTGGGAGGGTCTTGGGCTGCAGATGGAAGTGGGAGGAAGGGGATTCTCAATCCTTCAAGGGCCCGTCCTTGAGGAAGCATGGGACTGTGATAGCATCTAGGCTCCAGAGTCAGAGGCCTGGGTTTGAATTTCAGCTCTTTATTTTCTACCTTGCGTGACCTTGAGAAATGGAGACAATCACTGCTAACTTTGGAATTACCATGAGAATTAAATGAGGTCATATACGTATAGTTCCTGGAAGATGTTTAATAAACACTGGTTTTCTTTCTTGGAAGGATACTAGCTCCATGAAATCTCTGTCTCTCTGTCCTGTATTTAGTCATATTTGGTTTCACCCCTGTACAGAATCAATCACCAGGCTTCTAAAGCAAAGATCCTGTGAGCCTCTGGGTAGAGCCTGGCTCTGACCCAAATCTCTCACACACACACATCCGGGCATGCACGCACACCCCTTTTAAAAGAAAATTTACTTCTCCTAATCAAACGCACTCCAGCAGGAACGAAGGTGTCATGGCTGTGATGAGAACTTCAGATTCAACCCCAGGGTGCCTCCCTCCCAACCTCCTCGTCCCTTCCTCCCACCTAGTCCCCAAACTCTCTAATTGCATCCGGAGGCTTTCTGCCCAGTGTGAGTGAGTCACTCCCTAGACGGCTGCTGCACTGCCGATCGCTCATATGCTGTACAGGCCAGGTCCCCATGGGAAACGTCGAGGGCTGCTGCCCGAGTTGCAGGTGATGCCTTCTGGGTGGAAGATAAGGGTTTCAAACCCCAGGGATTTCAGTTATCTGAACTTCTTGGTTCGCAGTTCACGTGCATGATGCAAAAATCCACCTCTAATTCCTATTTCAGGGACTAACCAGCTACAGTCACACAAATCAACGCGCAGAGAGCCCTGCTTGACTCAGCCCGTGCATATCCATCACTCACTGACTACACAGTAGGTGGGGCAGCTGCCATTGCCAGGAACCAGGCAAATGAGCCCTGTCTGTTCTGTCCTGTCTTCTCTCCATCCCACGGGTACTGCCCACGCTCAGAGCATCACCATCTCTATTGGTCCATGACGACAGCCTCCTTCCACCTGGGACCAGCCTGTTATGCCCTGCACGATTTTTTGGTACCTCATGTGTCAGCCCTGTTTCCAGGGTCTCTGTTCATGTACACTGTGATTCAGCGAGACTAAACTTCTTGTACTTCCCTATTTTCTCTGCCTAGAATACCTACCCATCTGGCATCTTGACCCTTCTCCCACCTGCCTGGATTTACCTCAAAACTCACCTCTTTTGGGAACTTCCCTGATCACCCAGACAGAATGATTCCTTCCTTCCTGTAGGCTCTTGCTGTACCTTTATCACATTATAGGGTAAACAAATCCTGTTCCCACCTTGTCTTCCCCACCTGATTCTGAGCAACTGGAGGCCAGAGACTCTCCTTCAGTCATCTCTGTGGACATAGTCCTTGGCCTTGAGAAAGGACTGAAAGTTTGTGTTCCCCCAAGATTCCTGCTGGTTTCTAATCCCCAGTGTGATGGTATTAGGAGGTGGGGCCTTTGGGAGGTGATTAGATTGAGTGGGATTAGTGCCCTTATAAAAGAGACCTCAGAGAGCTCCCTCGCCCCTTCCGCCATGTGAAGACATGGTGAAAAGACAGCCATCCCTGAACCAGGAAGTGGGGTCTCACCAGACACGAATCTGCCAGAGCTTGGGTCTCGGGCTTCCCAGACTCCAGAACTGTGAGAACGTACATTTCTGTTGTTTATAAGCCACTCCGTCCCTGACGCTATGCTATGGTAGCCTGAATGGACTAAGACACATTCCATTAAGTTCTCTGGAATGTGTCAGTTATCAAATGGTGCATAGCAAATCACTCCAAAATGTAGAAGCCTACAACAAAGACAATCATTAGCTCTCACAGTTTCTGTGGACCAGGGATTTGGGAGTGGTTTGGCTGAGTGGCTCTGACTTGGGGTCTCTTGAGAAGTTGCAGTCAAGGTGTCACCCATGACTGCAGTCACCTGAAGTCTTGACTGGGGCTGAGGACCCACTTCTAAAGGTGATTCACTCACATGGCTGCCAGGGGGGACTGGCTGTGAATGGGAGGTGTCAGTTCATTTCGTAAGATAGGGTTGCCCGATAAATACAGGACACGCCATGACATATGGATTTCAGATATACAAAGAAGAAAAGTTTTAGTCTAGCTAGGTCCCACATTATTTTTACTTGCTCCGTCTGCCACCTGAATGTGAGGACCTCTCTACAGGATGGCTTAAGAGTCCTCACAGCATGGGGGGCTGCCTTCCCCTAGAGCAAATGCTCCCAAGGCAGAAGCTGCAATACTTTTTGGGACCTAGCTTCAAAAGTCACACACTGTCACTTTCCCCACAACCTATTGGTCGTAAAGGCCAGCCCGGATTCAGTTTGCAAAGGGACTACAGAAGGGTATGGACACCAAGAGAGAGGTTCATGGTGGCCACCTTGGAGGTTGGCTTCCATACGGAATCAATTACCCAATAGCTGAGTTCCATTCCTAGCATCTCTAGTTATTCTCAGGATGCCCATTGAAACAGCCGGTTCCCCATCTTTAGAATGGAAAGCATCACTCCGGCTGGGTGCTTTTCTTAGACCAGATCTTTGAAGATGTAAACCAGCCACTCTTAAATGTCTACTTTAGTGGAGGGAGCTTGAGTGATCCACAAACCAAGTAGGTGATCTAAAAACACCTTGCTATGTATCTTGGAATTGCAGATTCAAATGCACACAATGGCCTTCTCAGTTACTCTATCCCGTAAGTTCCTCACTCATCCTAGCCCCCTCCCCTTCTACTGTCAGAACGCACCATCGCTCACCAAAAGAGAGCTGACTATGTTGAAATGCGTTGCAAAGTATCCCGACAACAGGAAGGTCCTCACTGATTTCCAGAAAATATGATAGTCTAGAATTGAATTTACCTCTTCTGTACACTTAAACTGCAAGATTCATCCTTGATCCCACTTCAAGTTATTTATACCAGCCATTCCCTCTTTCTGGAAAATTCTTCCCCCCAGAGAGCCTGGCTTCCTCTTAGCATTCAGGTCTCTTCTCAAATGTCACCTCCTCAGAGAGGCCTTTCCTCACCAGCCTCGTTAACACAACCCCTCACCATCCCTCCTAATCTACTTAATTTCTATCCCTTTACCTTTCTATTTTCTTCAGAGTCCCGGCAACTATATAAAGTCTTTTCATTTTTTTATCTGTTTACCTGTGTATGTCTGTTTTCCCCAATTACAATGGAAGCTCCAAGAGAGCAGGGGCTTTGTGCTTTGCTGTGTCTCCAACAAATTGATGTCTGGTACATATTAGGCATCCAATATATTATATGCTTGTGTGATGAATGGATGAACGAATGAATCCTAGCAGATATGTCATTTTAGACTAGACTTTTTTCTTCTGGTTCATTCATTAATTCACTCATTCACTGAACAAATAAATATATATCGTGTGCCAAGCCCTGTTTTGTTTAGAGTACTCAGAATAGACAAAGTCACCTTCTTAACCCTTTTCGAGACAAATTTCTCTTTGTAGACTTACTCACTACTATTTTGCGTATGTGATCTGCTGTGCGATACCACCCTTACCATTTCTGGAAGCCCTATTGTCTAACTGAGTGGACTTCCCAGGAACTACCTTCATTCTTCCAGCATCTCGTAACCACATCCTTGATTTGCTCTGCCTTGAGGTCATGTCTTAATTTCGTGATCATCTTTTCCTCACTCAAGAGGCTACAGATAAGAAAGGTTTTATTTTCCAAATGAAATCTTTCTATATTCCCTTTAAAGTTGGCTTGCAAACTGACCAGTTCTCTTTTGAGTCTGTTTCTTTCTTGTAGTAACTTATCAATAGCTGGTAAGAGCCAGCTGATGCTTTCCACATTCTGCCTGCAAATCCTTTTGTACATGCCCCAGACTTCATTTGGTACCTTTTCTATCTTCCGAGTTCGTACAGGCAACAGGTGATCGGCTGATCCAGGATGATCTTGGCTGGGACAATTTGCTTCTGTACCAAGTACCTTTCATTCTCCAACAGGCTAGCCAAGGCATGTTCTCATAGCAATTAGAGACCAAAACCAGAACGTTAAATCACTTCTTAAGTGGCAACAATTTATCATTCACTCTCATAATAGTGTGGATTGACTGGAATCAGCTGGACAGTACTCACTTGGGCTTTCTCAAGCCGTTGCACTCAGATAGATGGTGGCTGGAGCTGGTCATCTGAAGACCTGACTGGTCCATATGTCCAAGATGGAATATTCACTCACATATTCAGACACTCAGCTAGGATAACTGGAAGAGCAGGGTCTGCTGAGCTGTATGTCTAGTTTAGGCTTCTTCACAGCGTAGCAGTCGTACACCAGTTGGAGGTCTTACACAGTAGCTGACTTCTCTCAGAGTGTGCACTCCAAGAGCTATATATTACCTTTAAAATGTCTTACACCATTACTTCTTCATTGTATTTGTCACATGACAAGACATTGGCCATGAGTGGAGGGAAGGGGTTGCATTTACCATCTAAAACAGAGGGACAATTAAACCAGAATTACAAGGTAACCCCTCAGGTGCCTGAGAGAACTGGGGTAATCTCGGAATTGATTATGTCTTCTTTGCTTGATGAATGTGGAGTTCTGAATTTGGGGTGTCCTACTGTCAGAATTTCTGCGACACATTTCATCCAGCATTCTCCTATGACATCAGAAGATCTGATGCCTGCCGTTTTCATATGATATCAGAATTCCACGTGCCTCCCATCTTACCAAACATAATATAATATATCAATCTTAGCCGGAGTTTCCTTGAGAATAGAGCCTGAAGTAAGGACGTGGGATCATGTAGTTTATTTTGGAGGTGGCCCCAGGAGGCGGAAGTGAAAGAGTGGGGAGAACGAGATAGGGGAGGAGGAAACGCCAATAAAGGGGCATTAAGAAGTGAGGCGCCACTGTATGCAACTGAGGCTCAGTTTCATTGGGACCTTCTAAGGATCAAAACATATGTTCTAGAACTGTCTATCCAAAGGATGAGAGTCAGGCATTTATCCGTCAGCTTTCCACTCATTGGGGGTTGCCCCTGAGGGGTTAACCATGCATTCGAGCTCAGGCAGAGACCGAGAGCCTGGTCTTGGGGCAGAAACCTGAAGAACTTACACTGTGGCAAGATGCTTTAAGCCCACGTGAGTCTGAGCTTGGCCAGAACAGTCCTCTACACTTAAGATTGAGTTTGGTGTTATCTACTGAGGTAATCTCACTCCATCCGTTTCTTTACTGATGTTCAGCCAATGTGTTACCCAAAATTCTGTGCCAGGCGCTAAGATAATACCATCCTCTCTACTTCATTACTGGTTTATTTACCAGTAGTCCCTCCAAACACACCCCTTGCTTGGCCATGGGAGGCCATTCACACAACTCACACCTTGGGTGTGACCCAGAGGACATGGTCATGGTACAAGCAAAAGCAATGGAAACCATTAATTACTGACGAGCATTTACTGGGAGAATGCTAAGGAGCTCAGAAACAGGGAAACCTCTAGCCCCAGGAAACCTGACAGCAGAGCTGCATGGAGCCCGTATCAGCAGCCTAAGATTCAGAACAATGTTTTTACATGTCTACCATTATTGTGACTCTGCTAGAAAAGCTGCCAGTCCATATTGGCATATATTCCAAATTTCAAATTCCCGGGACGGTGCCTCTGACTAGTTCAGCTTGGGAAAGGCATCTACCTGTGGTCCTATGAACAATAGTTAAGGGCAGAGGCAAGTGGAGCCATGGGGTAGAGACATGGCCCGTTTCTGCAGGGCGAAGGGAGGTGACCCGGTGAGTGGGCAGGGGGATTGAACCAGGAAGTACCTGCAAGCATTCCTCAATAGTCCCTATCACACTCATTCGAGGTGTGCCCTCAGCTCTGACAATGTCACCTTGAGGAGCAAACCCTAAGCCTACTTGATATTGATTGTACGGATTCTCCAACAGAGTATAAGCTGTGGAGTCTGAGGAAATTCTAAGCTTACAGGTTTTGAGGCTGGAGAAAACTATTTCAACTTTCCCCCCATTGCCAGGTGGGTCATGGTACAGTTTTGGGGGTTGTGTTTTGTGGCACTTCTCTTTATCCTCCCTGGACTGTATGGGTCCTGTTTATTGGCCCCTTCTGGAGATGCTCTCTCCAACTTCTCAAACGTTACCTTTCCATCTGTCACCTTTCTGATTTTCCCTGATTCCTGCTCTTCCTCTCACCATCCGATGTAGACAGTGACCCCACTTGTATTCTCCACTGTCTCAGGCTATGAACATGTTATATAAGTATCTAGGAATTAATGCAGGAGTTATCTTAAGCTCTGTAGATACTTACAGTATATAGTCCTAAATATTTCCAAACTGAACCTAGATGTCTGTTTCTTTGGAATTTTGCATTGCTATAGATTCTTCTGAAATGTAGTGTCAGATTGTATGGTTAATTTTAGTTGTTCAAATAAAAATTTATTTCTGTTTATGGTGTAAGGGGGAGGGGATTGGGTGGAAAAAAGAATAGAAAAAGATGCAGATTCTCAATTAATCAAACCAATGATTCTAGTTTTGGTCATTTAGACTTTGGGACTGTGACACTCCTGCCACCTACTGCAGAATACCTGATTGCTGGTTGAACATTATGATGTGTGACGAATAATTATTGGTGGCATATATCAATTATTTCCTATGTCCTAGATACCCTGTTGAGACCTTTGCACAGTGTATTGATTTCCTTGGGCTGCCATAACAAATCACCGGCAGCTTGCTGGTTTAAAACAATATAATTTTATTCTCTCACAGTTCTAGGGCCAAAAAGTTCAAAATCAAGGTGTTGGCAGGGCCGCACTCCTTCCAAAGACTATAGGGGAGAATTCTCCCTTGACTCTTCCAGCTTCTGGTAGCTCCTGGCATTCTTTTGCTTGTGGCAGCAGAGCTCCAATCTCTGCTTCTCTCTTCACATGGTCTTCTTCGGCTATCTGTGTCCTCTCCTCTTCTTATTAGACTATCAGTGATTGGATTTGGGGTCCATCTTAATCCAGTATGAGCTCATCCTAATTGTTAACTAATTGCGTCTTCAAGGACCTTATTTCCTAATAAGGTTACCTTTTGAGGTTCTGAGTGAACATGAATTTGGTGTGTGTGTGTGTGTGGGGGTAGGTGTAGGGGAGTGAAACAGTGTTCAACCCTGTATGTATAGGGTTTATTATATGAATATATCATTATTTTCATTTTGTCAATGGGAAAGCTGATGTCCAGAAGGAGAGGCAACTTGCCCTGTCACTCAGCTGCCCACTGAAAGAGCTAGGTTGTGGATTCAGCTCAGTCTGATGCCAGTTCCATGCTTTTTCTACGACACCATGCTGCTTCTAGAAAACCAATCTGCAAACTCAAGCCTAGAAAGTAATGGCATTAACTGTCATCCACTCACTGGCCCCCGGACCATACCACTGGAGGCAAAAGGTCAGAGTGGGGCTGTGAGAGTTTGATTTTTGTTCCAGATACTGTGTTGGATCTAAGAGAATGATGACCTCTTCACTGTTTTGTACATGCCACGTACTGCAATTCTGTCCAACCAGGATGCAACTATCCAACCATGACACAAGGGTGGGAACGTCAGGGACCTCTCTCCTTTGGGCTCCCAGTTCTAACTGGCCAGGTGACCTCTGTAACAGAAGGGACTAGCATTGGACACTGCCTTCGTTGCTGGTGCTTTTCAAGTGTGTACCACACACTTGTATCGTTACAGAAAAGTATCCCTGCCTGCATGTGTTAATATTTGCTGGAGTGTGGGCAGGGTAGTACAAAGAATGTGCTTACCACTGACTTTTCACCCCCAAGTTAATAGTTAATGCTGGCTCCTTGTTTGATGAAGTTGCTTGTTAGCTTTGGTCAGAAAGAAAAATTCTGAAACACAGAATGGAACGGTTTTTAACATTTGCCTTTCTTCACCTTTACTTGGTATCGTTTATTTGTGTTGAGTTAGGTCAGGAGAGGTTTTCAAAAATATGATATTTCAAAAATACATATATCACTATGCTATTTACCATATAAATCTCAGAACAGACGCTAAGTGCTCAAAATAGAAGAATGTCCTTCTTATGCTTGTGGGGTTTTTAAAGGTTAGAGACATCTATTGCAGCAATGTAGGAAATCATTCTTTGAAAGCAGCTCAGTGAAGGTCTCAGGCAGCACTGTATACGGGGAACACTGTGAACTTTGGGGTCACACAGACCTTGGGTTAAATTCACGTTCTGTGACCCACTAGCCATGTGACCTGGGGCAAGTCTCATGACCTCTGAATCTCAGTGTCCTCCTGAGTGTACCTCGAAATAGTCACTATAAAATCACTGTGACTTTTAAAGGAACATATGTAAAAATCTGGCAGGCAGTAGAAGCTCAGGAAATGTTACTTACCCTCTTCCCTCCTTTAGTCAGTTGTTCTGTTGGGTCTCGAGCTGTCATTTTGATAATGTGTTTAGGACTTGATGAAATTTCCTTCCCTTCCAAGGGTCCTGGTGAAGTGGAAAAGGCCTTTCTTTCTTTCATTCTGATCAGGCTATTCTGGAGGACACCCAACCACATGGGATGTTTCTTCCCCATTCAGGAAAGTGTCTATATCCGAATCTGTAAATTGAATCCACCGTTCTGCCTCACGAATGGATTTTACCTGTTGTGCCCCCGGAATGAAAGGAACACAGTGACACTGGCAGAGGCTCACTTGACAAATCAGTGCTGCAACTGGAGGGAGTTGTGTTGTGGAGGTAACAAGCGCGCACAGCCTGGGCGCTGGTGCCAGGCCCAGATAAAGGGTGGCTGAGAGTCAGAACTGTTTATCGTTCGGTACTGTGGGCACATTTCCTGTTGGCTCTGCACAGCAGTGACGGATGCCCATGATTATACACAGGACTTGGTCTGCCAGGGGAGCTTATTTAGGACGGATTAGACCATGAGGGGAAGTCATCATGGGGGCGAGGCAGAATGGGAAAGGTTGCTGTGTGCAGAATCCCAAATGATGATGGCAGGGGCAGGAGAATGGACCAGATCGCCTTGGCAAGCCTTCCCAGTTCCAACAGCAAACATGTAACGAGCCTTAGGAGGCTCCTCTCATGTGCCAGCCCCTGTGCTCTCACCTGGAGAAATGAGGAGAAGCAAAAAACAGCTCCTGCCTTCGAGGTCCCCGTTTAGTGCAGGAGTCTGATAACCATTCAATGCATCAAGGCAGAGCAGAGGCCTTTCCTGCCTATGGAAGAAGGAATACACAGTTTGGAGCAGGGGCTCTGGAGCCCAACAGCCTGGATTCAAATCCTGCAAGGACAGCTGCCTGGTTATGTGACCTTGGGCAAGTTAGCTGAGATCATTGAGTGTCGGTGGTCTCATCTGCAAAATGGGGATGGTAATAACACTATCTCTTGGGGTGGTTATTGGAGTAAAAGAGTATTTTTAAAGTGCTTGGCACGTCGTAGGCACTTTGGCGCTGAGTTGAATATAATCCTCAGGGAATCCATTTTCATTACGGGCTAAGGCAGAGACGAACTTTTCCAATCTGAAAATCAAGGCACCCAACATCTAAGCAGAGCTTTCCTGATTTATGAGCATACGAATATATTCATGAAAGCCTCACAGAGGTGGAAACATTAAAGCATGTTTGCATTTAACAGATCCCCTTTCACAGAGAGCATCCAAGTATTTGATATCAGCAGAGTCCGTTTTGGCCACTGATTCTTCCTGGCAAAGTCTTCAGGGGCCCTTTCTATCTTGGGGAAAGCTGGAAGCATCCCCAAGTCTTCAGTAGACCTCCTTACTTATAAGGAAGAATAGTATAAGAGAGAACTGGGTGTGATGAGTCTTGGGAACAAAACTGAAAGACTTAGTGATGCAGAGAGAGTCAGCGTGGGCAGAGGTAAGCGCTTTCCCAGCCGACTCGTCCAGCTTTCCAGGAAGTCGGCTTTCTGTTCCCACTAGTCCCCTGCTCCCATTCTACGCATCCTGGACCCCACACCAGCATGGTACATGCCCTGAGCACGCATAGTGTACATGCATGAGCAGGCACATATGCTTATGGGCACACACCCTCACATGCACGCACATATGTGCATACGCATGGCAGCGTTATCTCGGCTCTCTGGGCTCTGCAGAAATGCTGCATTTCTGACTGGATCTAAACCGGCCCCTGATAATACATCCACTCAGGCCCTGAGGTCTGTGAACCGTGTCCTGCCTGCCACACACAACATTGGTCTGTTGCTTGCCCATCTTCTGACTTTGTCAGCATGTCCTCATTTCCAGCCCTGGACAAAATTTGGCCCTCAGGCTCCACAGCCCACAGTCACCCTCTGGCTCGATACTAGGAACCCAGCCAAACCAGTTCCAGCCACTGCGACCTCATGCAGTGTAGATGGCCAGGCAGCCCTGAGCCCCTGTCGAGGTGAAGCGGCCTCGCTCTGCCCTTCTGCAGCTGCAGCCTCTTCTTAACCCCCGCGTTCAACCATTTTTCTCTGAACTCATTTATAAACATCACTTTCCCTGCCCCAGGGAGGTGTCATGGTGGTGTGCAGTGACAAGCAAATGGACCTCGCGTCAAACGGCTGTTCTAGTTGTGACACCTTGGGGCGGTCCCGTGAGCATCGGGGCTTGAGTTCTCCTTCCCACATTTTAAGCATCCCAGAAAGTTGTGTAGGAGGAAACACTGTGTATTTTTAAAGGAAACAACCCTTTCTGGCCCTTTCTGCTCCTAGACCCGCTCCATTCCACCCTTGTCCCTCGCACCACCCTCTCCGTATCAGAAACAATATTTTCATTACTTGTCAGTTCCCCTGGCCACCTAGTTCTTCCTACTGATTCCATTGTAAGAGATTTATAAAAGCATTTAAAGACGCAGAGCCCGAGGACTGTGAAGTCCTCAAGAGCAGGACTGTGTGCTAACCTCCAAGTCCCTAAGCCAGTGCCTAGTTGAATGAATGAATGAATGAACAAATGAGTGAATTGCTACTTAGTATGGAAAGGATGCCCCAAGATAACTAGACCAAAGACTCCATCTGTATTGTGACTGCAAGATCCCCAAAGATTAGCTCCACAGCACCGTAACAGAAACAAGACGTGGTGTGCCACAGAAGTGCCCCTGCTTTTGCTCTGCTTATTTGGACCCTCACTGCCCCCTACCCCAGTCAGGACTCTTCCCAGAGTTCACCATGTGGCAGCCAGATGCTTCCAGAACATGGGGGTTATAGTCAATATCTTTCTCTCTCGCACCCACCTTCATCGAGTCCTAGGGATCACACACACCAAAACCTCTCTCTGGACTGCTACCACTATTTTCTTTTTAAGTTAACAACGCGTTTTATTGTTATGGAAACAGACTGAGATTAATGGTGATTCTAGCATTTGGTTAGTGACTGACTGATGATTACCCAGGCGCCTGACTCTTTATACTCATTACTGTTGGCTAATTTGACACTTGATTGTACAACATACATCTCCCAGGGGGATGATAAGGGAATGCAAAAATAGTAAATTCTAAGCAGATGATTTTGCTACTTTTAGCACGTCAAGGGTTAGTTGAAGTTAGAGGAGAAAGCTATTAGTGAAACTAAAATTAGGGAATGAGTTATGTGTGGATTTCATTTACTCACATTAGGACTCGTCCCTTCTTATTGGAGGCTAACTGGAAAGAGTCTGGACCGTGACTTCTGGCTCGACGTTGGTCATTTTCAAAAACTCCAACGACGTCCTCCAATAATTTTATTATCCAGTTTTATGGTGCCATACTATGCTTTTCACAGTGTTTACATTTCCCATTTCCATGATTCAAATGCCAAAAAATTACTATACATTCCCTTATACAATCAAAAATAGGTTTACTGGAATGTTTTTAGTTATAGCTGAAGGCAGCAATATTTACAACACTTAGCTTTCGTTACACCCATAACCATGTGGAAATTGCTTGCAAAGCAATTGCAATGTGAGAAGAATCTTGCAAATACTGATGGAATGGTTCTGCGTCTCTTTTAGCATAATGATCGGTACTCTACATGGGCTTCTAACCCCCAACTTACTGCAAGAATGCAAGTCCTTATGGCATTAAAATAACAGTATGAAATATCGTTATTAGTGTTTAACTATAGACACAAATAATGAACGGCAAGTATCTAGTTTCAAATTAGATCCTTGGAATACACCAAAATAGAGGCTGGTTGTCTTTACCTTAAAACATAATTATTAAAAGCACATTTTGCTAGAAGGGAAGAAAATAATGGCCATTCTCAATGCTCCAATTTGAAGTGATACATGCCTCTTAGTTTCTGGGAAAAGAAGTTTTGAAAGTTATATACAGGGGTTTCATTTAAATTATGCAGCAATCTTTTATTATTATCCCAGATTTTGTTTAATGAAGATATCTGTCATCAAATCAAGTACAGTATTTCACAACTATAAGAATGATAATCACCAACAAAAGAATAGCAGCAACCAAGCCATGATGGCTTTTATTTTGCATCCATGCCACCACATTTGCCTTCGAAGTTGTTTGGATCTGTTGCTGAAAGCATTACCTGATAAGCTTTCTGACTTGTAGTTCATTTAGTTTCTCCCCTCTCTCAGTTACTTTTGTAATAATTTCTTTCATGACATCAATAACTTCATCCACCTGATTCTGGACATGTTTAATTTTATCATTTCTAGGTCCAAATCCCGGCCCAGGTGGTCCCCTTAGAAAAAAGTCCGCTTCTTCATCTGAATCATCTTCCAAAAGATTTCTCCTTTCACTTTTCACAGAACCAGTGATGTCATCACTTAAGTAGCGCTTGAACTTGAGAGGCATATTTTTTACTCTTCTACATCCCAGCAGAATAAGTACTCACCACCTGAGGCTCCTGGGGGAGGGGGGAGCAGTGGGTGGTAGCAGCAGGGAGCAGAAAGCAGAGGAAGAAGGTAGGAAGCTAAGCCAGTGGGCGCCCACCAGCGGCTGGGCTGCTGCTACCACTATTTTTAGCCATCTTCATCTTTTGCCTTGTTTACTATAGAATTCTAGGTGTCCATCTATTTGTTCAGCCAGAGTAATCATTTTATACTGAAAATCAGGTCATGCCATTTCCTTGCTTAAAATCCTTCAGCGATGTCCCACTACACTTATAGCAAAGTAAAACTCATAATAAAAATTTTCAGGGGCCAGCCTGGTGGCTCAGGCGGTTAGAGTCCATGCTCCTAACTCCGAAGGCTGCCGGTTCGATTCCCACATGGGCCAGTGGGCTCTCAACCACAAGGTTGCCAGTTCGATTCCTCGAGTCCCGCAAGGGATGGTGGGCAGCGCCCCCTGCAACTAAGATTGAACACAGCACCTTGAGGTGAGCTGCCGCTGAGCTCCCGGATGGCTCAGTTGGTTAGAGCGCATCCTCTCAACCACAAGGTTGCCGGTTCGACTCCCGCAAGGGATGGAGGGCTGTGCCCCCTGCAACTAGCAACTGGCAACGGCAACTGGACCTGGAGCTGAGCTGAACCCTCCACAACTAAGATTGAAAGGACAACAACTTGACTTGGGAAAAAAAAAAAAGTCCTGGAAGTACACACTGTTCCCCCAATAAAGTCCTGTAAAAAAAAAAAAAAAATTCAGAATAAAATCAAAACTCCCTAGCATGATATATAAGTTAGAGTAATGCTAGCTGCTATAACAAAATAGTATATATATATATATATATATATATATATATATATATATGTATATATATATATATATACACAGTAGAAGGTTACTTCTCAGTAACCTAGCAGTGTAAGTTGAGTGACTCTAATCCTCCTGTCCTCCAGGAACTAGGAACAAAAGTTCCTTCTGTCTTGCAACTCTGCCATTTTGGAGGGCTCCATAGACATCTGTTTCTAACTGGAAGGATGGGAAAGAGAATGCAAGGAGGGGGTAGATCTGCTTCTTAATAGTCTTGGCCTAGAAATGATACATATCATTTTGATTTGTTGGCAAGAAGCAGTCACGTGGCCACATCTACATGCAAGGGGGGTGGTGGGGGTGGGAATAATGGTATCCTGACAGGACAGCCATTTCCCAGGAACAGCTCTATAGTCTAGAAGGGACAGCATGATTTTTGGTGGGAGTTGGTTATCTCTACAACATGCGGCACACAAAGCCAATTATGATCTGACCTGCTTTTTCTACTTTATCTGAGGCCACCAACATACCTCTCGTGCTTGGAGGCCACTCCTCCTTTTTCACTGGATCCCACTCTCTAACTCCCTGAAAGCAAGCCAGCCATGACATCCTCTTTTTAATTCCTTGAGCACAGCAAGCTCTTCCTGTTTCTAGGTCTTCACAGAGCCTAATTGACTCCAAAATTCTCTTCCTCCTTCTCCCTCCCACCCTTTTGATTTTGCTGGAATATCTCTAACCATTCCTTCAGTTTCAGCTTAAATCTGTCTTCTTCAGAGAGACTTTCCTGACCTCCTCCACATACAAATTCATGTCTGCCCGTTATGCTCTCTCATGGGGCCATATTCTTTTTCTTTCTCACACTCATGTAACTAAACATTTCTTTGTGTGTAGCTTTTTACTGTCTGTTATCTCCTACTGGACTCCACGAGGACAAGAACCCATCAGGTTTGCTCATCACTTTGCTTATGACTGGCTTATACTCAGGCTCCAGTTCAGCTCCATAAATATTTGTTGAATAAATGGATTATGAATGAGTAAATGCCTTGTTTTCAGAATTAGGAAATTAAGTTAATGTCAGAATACAGGGTAGTCTTGTATTTATTTAGCATTTATTATTTACCATCACTTAGCTAAAACCTTTGTATGCGTGATCTAATTTCATCCTCAGGCCAACTTCTCAAGATAAGTATTTTTATTTCCACTTTCTCTGTGAGGAGTCTGAGGTTAACGGTTCCTAAGCATTTTGCCCCAGTTCAAACAGCCAGAAAGTAGTGAAGGCAGATTTCATACCCACAGTACCTGCTCCCAAAGCACAAAGCTCACGAGGGTTTTAGGGACAGTGTCCTGGAAAGGACTTTGACCAGCAGGAAGTTCAGATGCAGCAAATTGCTTTACAGGCTGACTTCTCAGTCTACTCTCCACCTTCTCATCTAGATTTCCTTTCTTTCTGTGTAGGCAGGTGCTGTGGGGTAAGTTTTCTCTTTATTCTTGTCTTTATTTAAATATATTTTAGTAAAATGTTAAGTATTTCTACCCACTCCACCCACAAAAATTCTCCCATCCATATCTTTCATGTTCCAGGAAATAAAAATTCTTGCAGGACCTCTCTCTATGAAGTGTGTCTGTTTGGAAGAACAAGAGATAATCAAGTACAGGCTTCGCCATTGAGACCTGAGAGCTGTAAGGCCAAACGTATTCGACTCTCCATAAGGATCCCCTCAAGGTCAGCACACCACAGAGGTGCTGGCTGAGGAGCAGAAAAATATTGCCAAACCCAATAAGGGGGAAAGAAGGCCCTACAGTATGAAAGCAATGTGAATGGAAACAGGATTTTACATTTGCACTGAGATCCCACTTTGGAAACTTCTGTCAGGTACCCTCCTAGGCTCCTCCTTGCCTCTCCTTACCCCCAACACCTACACTTCTGTGCCCAATTACAGAATTAATTCATTTTGTTGCTAAAAGAAAAGGGCCAGAGGAGTGGAGGTGAGGAGGTGGTTCAACGTGGAAATGCAATGGTCCGACCAGGCCATATCTGGTCACCCTGCGAGGGCAACCAATTGTCCCAGGACCGATTTTAGGACTAGAATCATCAAAGTCCTAGGTACCCCTGTTCCCGCGGACCACCCTGAGAGTCATGTGCTCATACTTTTGTGGCTCGTATTTTCTAACTCCCAGCCACTAAAATTCAAGACACACAGGTAACAAATAATAAAGCCATTTATGAGAAACATCATCCTATATTTTTGAATAAGCAAAATGTAGACTAACTGTACTGGTGCTTTAGAAAGATAGACTAGAATAATTTGCAACCTGGAAATTATTTAACATTAAATATTAAAATATAAAGCTACCTTCACTGAATTAAACATGAGATTTGTGCATTTTTCTGTATTTATGTTAGATTTTAAAGTAAATTTTATTTAAAAACAAAAAAGAATGTCTGGCTTTAGAAGATTGATATTACTGTTTCATAAATAACTGTTGTGACTTCATAGGTTAGTGATCAGCAGAGTTTAAATTTTTAATTTCAATTCAGGTTATTAGTTTACGTACGATTATACAATGTAAGAAAAGGCAGGGAAGCTCATCATTTAAAAAATGATGGCATTTGGCAATAACATAATTGAATACTTTAAACTTTAATGTTTAAATAATATTATCTTATAAAACAAAAACTCTAATAATCTACTCAAATTAGTTAATGTATAAATATCTATTATCTGTTTTTGTTAACATTATCGAAAGAAGGCCTTTATTTTATTGAAAAGTGAATATAAATCTGCAAAATGTTAATATGAATTACATTTTATGAAATAGCATTGCTTGAAGCACCAAAAAATAAAAAGTGAGTGACCCCAGATTTACACACATGGATGTTATACATTGGCCAACGTGACAGGACTTTATTTAGAGTCTCACTGCTTTATTTAAAATGTTAGAAATGGTAATGTTGGTTTATTTAGATCCTAGAAGAATACTGCTAGCCAACCTAAATGATTTTGCATATGTTGATTCTAAGTAGAAAAGTTAAAGATAATCCAGGAAAGAAAAAGTGTAATTTATTTAGCTTCATGACATATATATGCACAGAAAGTGGGTCCCTGCTTTCCATCATGAATGGGAGAGAAGAAAGGACATCCGTGTCCTTGACCTTTTAACCCACAGCCCGACTTGTGTCCTATTCCTTTCTGGGAGGAGAGAGAGAGAAGAGAAGAACAAGAGCAAAATGAAGGAGGGAACTCTAGTGCTTCAAGGGGTACTGCCAGTCACAGCACAAGAGAAAACTCATCCAATGAATGGCACCACTGAGCTCTTATTTTGATGAACAGGAAACAAAATAGGGCACAAACACTAGAGTCATGCTGAAGTGTACAATGTCTGTCCTCTTTCTCTCATGCATATCTCCTTCTGTCATCTCTCCGCAGCATGGCTATTTTCTGCAAAGGAGACAATACCTTTTAGAATGTATACCTATTTGAGGTGATCTGTATCATCTTATCATCATCTGTGGTGGTTAATGTTATGTGTCAACTTGGCTCGTCAGTGGTGACCAGCTGTTTGGTCAAACATCGGTCTAGATATTGCTGTGAAGGTACTTTATAGAAGTGGCTAGCGTTAGCAATCAATACACTTTGAGTAGAGCAGATTGCCGTCCATTATATGGGTGGGCCTCATCCAATTTGTTGAATGCCTTCCTTACAAGCAAAGAATGAGGTTGCCTGAGAAAGAAGGAATTCTCCTCAAGATTACACAACATAGAAATTCTTCCTGTTTCCTGCTTTGAACCTAAGACTACAACCTCAACTTTTGCCTGAATTTCCAGCCTGCCCTGCAAATTTCAGATATGCTAGTCCCCACAATCATGATCACATGAGATAATTTCTTAAAACCTCTCTCTCTCTCTCTCTCTCTCTCTCGCTGTCTGTCTCTCTCTCTCTCTCTCTCTCTGTCTGTCTGTCTCTCTCTGTCTTCTCCCCCTACCCTCCACCACACACCCCATATATATCCTACTATTGGTTCTATTTCTTTGGAAAACCCCAACTAACACAACATCCTTCTATAAAGAAGGTCTAGAACATTACAACCAACTGCTATCACAAAAGGACCCTAGTTCCAATCTAGCTTGCCAGAGTGAAGACTGCCAACCTGACAGAGGTCCTTCTGCCAATTCTAGCAAACGGAAAATGGCTGAGTGTAGGACTCGGCTTTCCCAAGGCTCCAGATTTACCAGTTTCTTCGGCTGTAGTACAGTTGATCCGTTCCTAAGCATCCATAAAAACGACTGCTTCAATTGGATGGTGGGGGGGGGAGGGGCAGGAGTCAGGGAGAGGGTTGCAGATACTCCATTGTAACATCCTAGGAGTTTATCCTGCAGGAATTATTATCATGACGATAATTTGTAATATCTGTGAGTCCAAAGGTCAATGACTAGGGTTGGACTACATCTACTTTTTGCTCAAGGGTTCAGGGCTTTCTTCTTTCTTCACCGCAATTCCACTAGATTAAGGCACAAAACCACACAAACAAAGCAGCTTCCTGCATAGAGGGTTGGCTCCTGAAAGCCGCTGGTTCACCATTACCAGGTCAGTTTAACCAAGAGCTTTCACCTAAGGCAAATCTTGTTCTCTATCTAGTTCCCTCATATCCAATTAGCAGTACAAAACATGCTGCAGGGCAAAGGCTCATATTTCAGTGTGGGTCAGCCTGTGGGCAGCTTCTGATCAAGGTCCTTCAGCAGCGAGGGAGTAGAATTTGCTGCGGAGGTTTTGAGTCCCCGTGTCCTTTTTTCTTTTAGTCAATTCAGAAGCTACAATCATAGGCTTGAAATGAACTGCCAACCTCAAGAAGGTATGGCATCTTCCCTTAGAAAAGGCAACTTAAAATCAGAGACCCAATTGGATGCTTCTGCCAGTATCTACTAAAGATCAGGCAATTGCATTCTATAGATAATGTCTGGACTCACAGATATGGAGACACATGGGGGCACATTTTGCACTCAAGGAGCTCATGCTTTCTGTGACTCTACTCCATATGCCAACCACAGTGGGATGTATATATATCCCAGAATTCATTCATTAGTCCATGAATAGATATTGAGTGCCCAACCCTTTTCTAGGTGCTGGACTTTAATACTCAGTTTCTCAGAAATCATACCAAATGGTCTTAAGACTCTCTGGCCACAGAAGAATGGTACATGGACTCATGAGCTCAGCACTGGAATATGAGCATACTTGTGACTACAGTGGGACCAAATGTTCTCCGTCGGCCACGTTCCAGAAATCTGTATGCATAGGCCATAAGTCAAATGTCTGATCACCCTCCTCGGTCCAGATTCCCCCAATTTCCTCTTCCATAACCTGCCTGATGAGGAGCTTCAAAGGATGAAATAGCAAGGACACAGGTGTGTCCAGACCACAATGGGGCAAAGAGCCGACAACAGGCCCTGAGAGTTTTCAAACTGGGTTTTCACCATGAGATGTAGTTAACTCAATTATTAGATTAAACCGAGTCCAGAAAAGGAAAGGAGAGCACCCTTAAACGGAGCCATGGAGGAGTGTCAGAGAGGATGAGTTTTGAGGGTGTGAACAGGATTAGGAAGGTAACCCTGGGGGCCAGTGAAAGAACTAGAGAACATTATGTTAAGTGAAATAAGTCAGACAGAGAAAGATAAGTACCGTATGATCTCACTTATTTGCGGATTCTAAAGAAAAGAATAAGTGAATGAACTAATCAGAAACAGTTTTGGAGACAAAGAGGAAAAACTGAGGGTTGCTAGATGGGCGAGAGGGGTGGGGGGTGGGGGGGAGGGTGAGGGGATTGGAGGGCAGTCGGTGACCACAGGATGGCCACGGGTTTGAAAATTAATCTGGGGAACGTAATTTGGTGGTTACCAGAGGGTAAGGGGGTTGGGGTTGGGGGATGAGGGTGAGGGGGATCAAACGTATGGTGATGGAAGGGGAGCTGACTCTGGGTGGTGAACACACAGTGTGATTTATGGATGATGTGATACAGAATTGCACACCTGAAATCTATGTAATTTTACTAACAATTGTCACCCCAATAAATTAAAAAAAATAAAATTAAAAAAAATAAAATTAAAAAAAAAAAGATAAATCAAAAAAAAAAAAAGAAAGAACTGGGCGTGGCTAGTAACTGTGGAAGCCGTTGCCTCCTCCAGTCCCGAGGTGGGAAAGCACGGGTACGTAGTCTGCACAGAAGCTGTGGCCTTTGGAAGAGGAACGCAGCACTCCCAGGCATGCACCGCTCATCCTCCAGTCTCCTGCCAGGGCCTGCCCTAGCCACACCAAAAAGAAAACAGGTGATGGAGATCCCTGCGGCTGTCCATGAGGGTCGGCCTGCGGGGGGGGGGGCACATGGAGACTATCCATCACAGTCGCTGAGAAGCAACACCACCACGAAAGAAGCGCCCACTGCTTGAGCTCTTGCTGTGTGCCAGGCACTATCCTAGACACCAGGAAACGCACTCTGTCATTTTATCCTCAGATGAAATGGTTGAGTCATGTAAGCTTCTGAGTAACGATCAGATCTCAAAAGTCTTGGAGCTCCAGAAACAAAAACAGTGTCGTGTCCATGGGAAGCAGGAATATTCTCGTCTAGCTATTTAAAAAGAAAAGGAACCTCTGAACAGAATGGAGCATGGGGGGTGGGAGACTGACTGCATTATTAACCAAATTGCTCTCCTTGTGTCACTGGCACAACGCTTGGCCTGGAGTCCTGGATTCAGGTCTCCAGTTCGGCCACCAACTAATTATACATCTTTAAGTACATTCGCTCCCTGACTCTCTGCAAGTTTGTGAAACCCCGTCCCCCTGCCCACCTAAAGGAACACTCAGTTCCCTGCAATTCTGTTCTGTTGACACAGAGTGAATGGAAATGAATTACTTTTCACTTCCCAGTTTGGAGTTTCTAAAATTATCACACGGTCGCAAGAACAAAATTAGTCAAAGCCCAGGTGAGCCATTAAATTAACACGCCATGAACTTAACTCTCCTTCCTTGATTCATAAGACATTCTTGGGTAGGAACAATAAAGGGGGGCTTTGTGTGGAACTTTCTAGATTGCTTCCTGGAGCCACCCCACTGATTCCCATATACTGATCTTTGCAACACAGTGCTCTGTTCACGGATCCTGTTGTCAGGCTTAATAATTTGTGGTGGAAGTGAAGGTGACTTTCTGTAACTAGACTTCCCCACCTATATGGTATGAGAATTTGGTTCACCACTTAGAATTAGGTCTGTCCTGGCACCGTGTCTTTGAAGCAGTGAAAGGCTGGAACTCAGATTCAGAGAGAGAGAGAGAGAGAGAGAGGGCTCACATGCTCCCAGAGGCTGCCAGCATTGGTATTTTCACAACTTGTGGTAAGTGACTAGAGCCGTGTCCCTTGACCCGAGGGCCTGTACTCATGAGGAGTGGATGCAGCTGGCACCAGGCTCACCAGGTGACGACTCAGAAGCTAGGAGGTCAGAACTCTGCTCCTGAGCTGTTTATCCAGCATGTGAGATGGGGAAAGTCACACCTGGCTTCAAAACCTGTATTTCCCATTCTTCTTCCATGACAGTCCAGCGTCCTGCTGACTTAGCCAACCCTGCTCGGCCCCACCGTACACTGCCATACTCTGCACTGGATATCTGCCCACTGGCCCTCGAGCCCTCCCCCGCTCTGCTGTGCCAGCCGTGCAAGCTTAAGAATCCTAGGCTTCCTTTCCTACTGACTTCTGCTTAGATTTGGCTGATGGAAGACACATATAGGAGACGGGAGGGCCAGAGGAGGGGAGGTTTCTGCCCCCCTTTCTCTGCTTTCAGTCATGTCTCTGGCAGTGGCTGCATCTTCTTTGGTAAGGCTCACAATACCAGCACTGCTTTTGTGTCTCCAGACCTGGGTTTGGTAGCAACACCCCACTGCTGCCAATCTCTGGGTGACTCACTGTCCCCCCGCTGCCCTTTTTGCTTTTCTACCACCTCCAGTCAGTCACCTGCACCAAATTCCTGGCATGGTTGCTGTCTTCCTATCTGGACCCAACTGCTGCAATGGCCTTTTTGTTATTTAAATGGGCTGTGTTGCTTGCTCTTTCTATTGCCCTTGCAAAGATCCAAAATGCCCCTCCACTTTTCACCAAGACATTCCTCCCTTCCTCAGGCCTGCCCAGCCCAGAGCCGCCTCTGCTTCAGATTCCTCGAGAGGCATTTCTTTACAATGCAAGCAAAGATCTGGAGCTTGTGGTTGCGTGGAGCCAATTCACATCTACTTTCCTGAATTCTGAAAAGCCCAGGGATAGCAGTGCTGGCACGAAAGTTCCCCGCTCATTTTAATCAAACTACATTGCTCTGTATGGCTGGGCCGTGGCCTTCAGTCAAGATTTCCTGTGTGGCAGATTTTCTCTCCTCTTGGATAACAGTGATATTTGCTGCAAGCATCTAATAGAGCTTGAAATTACCCTAGCGAGTTGTTTATTCTTCTCGAAAGTGGCACTAGGCTCCGTGAGGCGTTTATCTAGCCCTGTCATTGTTTTTATTAAGTAAGCCCTTGCACTTCCAAAGTGTGCTATAGGCTCTGCAAATATTAGCCTTAGTAATTAGTTGGTACATCTCACAGCCCTGCTGGGAAGTGGGTCAGTGTGACAGGCCCCATTTGACCGTGGAGGTAGAAGAGAGCCACCCAGAGATGGGGAAGGACCTTCAATGTGAGGGCAGAGGGTACGGCTCCTCTTTCCAATGAAAGGCAGAGACTTTGCTTAGTGGAGTTGGTAGGGATCTGACCGTCCAGTGAACAGTGAGAATAACTGTCCATCACCTGCAAAGTGGGTGGTGATGTTTTCATACAGGGCTGTGCTCAGAACTGGATGAGAAAATACAGGAAAAGGGGACGGCATACGGACACATCAGCACATAGTAGGCACTCAATCATACCAGTTCTCTTGGCTTCCTCCCTCCCTCTCTGCCCCCTTCTCATTACTACACCAAGGCTTGATTATTTACCTTTGGAGTGGGAGGGACAAAAAGAGCTGTAGTCCGTGAGGAGTGTGGGCGGAAAATGAGACCTGTGAAATCTCTTATTGAAGAGAATTTAATTGTTTTCTTCGTGATCAAGTAAATGTAGATTTTTAAACATGCGTCCCAGGGTTAAAAACAAAACAAACAAAAAAAAAACTTCATGTAGATCTAGTAAGTTGACTTGCTGGTGGTGATCTTTAACTACTTTCTACATTGCTTATTTTTAGCTCCTTGATGTAACAAAGTACTGAAAAAGAGGTAATAGAATCCCGCACTATCATTGTGATTTTATCAACTTCTCCCTGAAATTTCTAGGCATTTTTGTTCTGTGTATTTTGCTGTTATGTTTTTCATTGCCCAAAGGTCCATGGCTGATTTATCTCCCTCGAGGATTGTATCTTTTATGATAAAATAGTTCATTCTTTTCTTCATGTAATGTTTCGGGCCTTGAATTGAGCTTTGTATTGAAATGTCACCTTTCTTGTCTCTTAAATGTTTGCATTTTCCTGGTATATCTTTGAGTATTAAAATCAACATTTCTTCATTGTTTACTTTCAGAGATGTCTTTTATGAACTGCATACGGGTGAAAATTTTGTTTTGCTTTTAACCTGAGAGTCCATTTTGTAAAGGGATAATTTAGCCCATTTATGATTATTGGCTTAAGTAATATATTTACTTTTAGTTCTTTTCTTTCCTTAATGTTTTCTATTCATTTTAATTGTTGGTCTTGATTTATTTCCCCCACACACAGTATTTTCTTTTTTTTGTATACTAACTCACTCCACCATCATTAGTTTACAACTGTTATTGGGCTTCTCCATTCTGCTAGTGGGGTACTTGCCCATTTTATCATACTTAAGCCTATATTTTTCACTGACATATGAAATTAGATAATGGCCATTCTGTTTCCACAAGACAATCCTCTTCACCTCTCATCGTGAAGAAAACGTTAGAGCACTTTTTCACTGGCTATTTCCTTGCTGCTTCAACTGTTAATTTTGCTGAGCCCATCTATAATTATAAATTCTAACCCGCTAGCTTTCCTCTTCAAGTGTCTGTCTTTGGTTTCAAAAATTCCTGCATATACACTTTGTATTTCCTTCTTGTATTATCATTTTGCATTTAGACTTTTAAAAAAATAGATTATTTAATTCATTTTATTTCTTTTGCCTAGTTTTTAATCAATTTTGTCTTAAACTGGTTTTGCGAGAAAGCAAAGCCTGAGGCCAAGGCAAGTTGGGGATTTGATGCAGGAGGGGGTGAGTGACAGGAGAGTGAAGAAGAGAAAGCAGGAAAGCCAGTTCAAAGATGTCCTATCGCTTGTCATGGCTGCATGTAAAGCTGCATGAATGTCTCAGCACTGTCAGCCCAGGGGAATAAAGAGGAAAGGGTTCATCTGCCAGCTCAGGACTGGCCCTTACCCCCCATCTGGTCAAAGATATGACTTATGGGGTGTTAACTCCCTTGCATTTCCAGGTTGCAGTTGTATGAGTAGTGAGAAGGTTCCCATGGTGGCTCCTGCCCGGGCTTTCACAGACAAGCCCAAGGGCATGAAATAAGAAACATGGGGAATGGGCCTGAGGCCAGGTTGCACCTGCAGGAAGCTGGCCAGATCCTGTATAGGATCCTGTCATCACCGTCAAGATTGAATAACAGATAGGTGAGGCCAGGACGATCTGAAGCAGTACATAGAGCGTTTCAGTGTGTGAGTCTAGTGCCTACAAATCATTACTCAATTACATCATACGAAAACATTTAGAATAAAGAATTAGTTCTTGTGACACCAAGCCTTCCGAGTCCTCAAGCCTGCACCCTAGGAGCAAAATGCCTCTTTGAACTGTGTTCTCCTAATATGAACCTGCAGATTTCTAAATATAACGCTAGTTTTCATTCACCAATTTTTAGAACTTATCTATTGATTTCCGGCTAGATGAGGCAAAATATTGTTGTAATATGACCAAAACCTACTTCCCTACGCTCAGCCTTCCAAAGACTTGTACAAAATAGTTTTTGTACAGTAACAGCCAATGTTTACATAATCGTGACTATGTAAATAACGTTCATTGCAGTCGCGAGTAGAAGTCTGTATTTTTTTCCTGGACAATTTTTTCATCTTCCTGAAATTAATGGTCATCTGGTTTTATTCATTGACCTGGATTTTATGTACTTACATTTTTTTTGCACACGCCGCATCTGATCGACCATATGCCTACTAGTGTTTTACTTTGGAATTCTCCTTCGTATCAGATAACCTTTGTGTAAACAGTTGCCTTTTATTCCCTTTGGATCTCTCTTTTAGAGGCTCTGTTCTCTGTTCTGGGTGGCCTTGTTCCCTGGACCTGCCACAAAATCCTCAGCCAGACTTCCCTTTGTGCTCAGCTCTGTTGGAGACCATTTCTTGGACCCCACGTCTTCTTCTTTCTTGGTTTACTCCCTGAATTTGTTGGAGCACATTCCTCAGTTGTTTCCTATGAAAGGGTGTCTTGTAGGTTCTGTTCTGCAACCCATGTCTTTATTTCTCCTTCCCACTTGAATAACACTTTGGTTGGCAATAGAATTCTAGGTTACATATTATTTTCTCCCAGAATTTTGAAAGTGACTCTCCTTTGTTTAGCATCCAGTGTTGCTCCTAGGAAGACCCAGGCCGTCCTGACTTTTAATCTCCCTAATTTTGTTTTTCCCTGGAAGAGTCAGGAGCTCTGATGTAACTATGATATTCTGAAATTTCATGGTTTTGTACTGGCTACGGTACTTTCTCATTCACTGTATTGAGCTTTTACTGTGCCCTTTCAATAAGGAAACTCGGGTCTTTCATGTCTGGGAAATTTCACTGAGATACTCTCTTGATGTTTTTCTCTCAACCATTTTCTCTTTTTCTGGAATTCACCATGTTATGCTGAATGTCTTAAATTTATCCTTTATGTCTCTTATATTTTTGCTATTTGTAGCATCTCTTTTCATACTGTTCCATTCGTGTTTTATAGATGCAACATTATATTTTTATCTCTTATCCTGTTTTTATAATAGGCCCTTAACAGGCACCGTATAAATATTGGTTAAATGAATGAACCTCTCTGGGGCTAATATAATTATTTTAATTATTTTGTAGTTTTATTCTGTTCCTGGTACTATTTTGCTCTCGGAATTCCTTCTTATTTGCTTGTTGTTGATTTTGTTCGGTATCTTTTTTCATGTATGAAGTTGAGTCAGTTAGAATTGGGCTTGACTGAAAACAACAGAAAGCCGCCTATAGTAATTTAATTAAATAGTGTTCTCTCTCTCTCTCTCTCTCTCTCTCTCTCTCTCTCTCTCTCTCTCTCTCTCTCTCTCTCTATCTCATAAATAGCAAGACAGTCTAAGGCCTTGTGCCTTCCCAATGAAGTCATCAAGGGCCTGGGCTCCTTCTAATCGCTGTCTCTACTGTGTTAGGCTTTTCCCCTAAGGCTTCAGGATTGCTGCTTCATCCTCAGGCATCTCATCCACCTTCCAGATAGAAGCAGAAAACAGGAATGATTAGAAGGCAGAATGTGGATGGATGCCGTTGAGTCTGCACTTTTAAAAGAGCTTTCCTAAAAGCCCCACGCAGGGAAAGGTGCTTTTCTATCTCGTTTATTGAGAGCACACCCCATGACCAACCCTAGCCGCCGGAAGTCTGGGGAGGGGAGTATGGGCTTATTGCAGCCCAAGCAGAACCAGAGTCCAACACATAAAAGCAGGGAGAATGGATGTTAGCAACCAGCAGTGCCTAGTGATCATTTGCTGTCTGTTTATATTTAGAAGTGAGACACTAAACGTCTGATTGTTCATTGGTGTCATTGTCAACTGGAGGATTTCCTGTAGGATGATCATTTGGACATCTGACAAAGTCTGCAAAATGTCAGCAGGTTGCTGTCAGTTGTCTAGTGTCCTCAAGCATGGCTTTGGCTCACAGAAAATATTATTTACAGATTTGTTTTACTTTTGTTTCAGAATTAATATTTAATTTATTAAAGTTACAGTTTAAAAATCTCATTCTCTCTTCCATTTTTGACTTGTGACACAAAGGTTATCGTTTTATTTACATGTCTTGCAGATCTTAGAAATCATCTCTAGGGAATCTTTGATTAATGTTTGGTCCCGTTTACAAACTAATTTATTAGGGCACCCTCAAATATTTTACCTAACACTCTAGGTCACACAGTCCTTGCATATATCAAATATGACATTCGAGTGTTCTGAGCTATCATCATGAAGTCATTTTCATGACTTCATGGAGTCAGGAGGTCATTCTACTTTCATCTTCCTCCTACCGTACACTGCTGTGATTGTGAGTGAGTGGTGTGTGTGTGTGTGTGTGTTCTCTATGTCTGTGCGTAGCTAGAGAAACCTGTAAGCCCTTTGAAAGCAGATACACTGTTAATACCATGACGTATCCCCCATCGTGCTTTGAATGACTGAGTGACCGGTAAGTATTTTTTGAAATGAATGAGTGAAAGACAGTGGAAAGGAAAGAAAAATAATATGATATAGTATAGATGATGAATAGGGTTGCATAAGGCCAAATTTCATAGGCCTAATGATTTTTGGAAACTAGACACAATTGTTATTGGTAAAATCATCTTTCCCACCTGAATCTTCAACTGCAGCGCTCTGCAAGGAGGGGCAGTCAATGTTGAACATCAATATGACGACCTTCTCCAGATTGCTTCTAGACATTGGCACATATCTGAAATCCTGGCTACCCACAGCATTGTTCAAGTGTGACCAAATAAATCATCAAGGAAAGATAAGCATTTGTGTGATCAATAAAGCCAACAAAACCATTTGCGTTCCTCACATGATGAGATCTTGATCAGACGACGCGTGTGCTCAGGAAACTGGGCTGTGGTCCCCATGATACACAGAATCTAAAGCTAGACTGCTGTCCCCACTTCTTTATCTTCTGCTTGGAGAATTGGAGACTGCTCAAGAGCCGCTGGACAGAAAAGTGGAGACAAGTGGTGTTAGTGCGATGTGGGAGGTGTGGCCCCCACGTGCAATGCGGTGGATGAGAATGGAGGCTGGGACAGAGCGGACTGGTCATGGTTCATGCACACCATGTCTTCTTAGTCCTGACCTCACTCTAGAATCACCTCTGAAAATACAGCAGTGCCCAGGCCCCATCCCTAGAAAGTCTGGTTTAGGACTGGGCATCGATACATTTTAATCTTCCCAGGCAAACGTAATATGCAGTCATGGCTGAGAACCGCTAGTTTATGAGTTGTCATTATTAACTGACTGCCAGCATATCGCTCTGAGAAGGAGATTCAAGAAAGCCTCCATGGGGATAGAAGAATGAGACATTAAAACAAAATCAAATGCTATGGAATAGGGTTGTGGGGTTCAGAAAGGCCCTTTGGGGTTGGGGTTGAGGTTGAGGTGAAGTCCCAGTATTCCTACTTAAAAAAAAATAACTTCCCTAGAATCTCGGCGATGCTCTCCCCCCATAGGCTGCTCTTCTCACAAGCCCTCTTCCGCATCCCCACCTCAGTTCCAGGCACCAATGTTACCGAAACTCGTAACAATGACAAAGAAGACAGATTTGTAAAGTTCTTTCAAAACACAGAGTTAAGAGAAGAAGTAAAAATGATAAGAGAGCGGATGGCTATACAGGATAA
The DNA here is from genome assembly GCF_004115265.2 of Rhinolophus ferrumequinum. Taxonomy (NCBI): domain Eukaryota; kingdom Metazoa; phylum Chordata; class Mammalia; order Chiroptera; family Rhinolophidae; genus Rhinolophus; species Rhinolophus ferrumequinum. Next base: position 12,494,099 of record NC_046300.1, on the reverse strand, counting down.
AAAACTGAAATAACCTAGGGAATGATCGCTTTCCCAGGGGCAGAAAACCGGCAAAAATGAAACTCATGGTTGAAGACACCTTGCCTGATTTCTCGTGATCTGCGTACGCAGATGGAAAGTGCTCCCCACGCCACATGGTAAGTAAGTGAAAACGAAATTTTTCAGTTCCCCGGATGATGAAAAGCCATCCTACAGGTGCTGACGCACAGAATAGAGGCCATTCAATTCTTCCTTTGTGTCAGGTCTCCCCTGTGATCCGCAGCAGCTCAGTCACACTGAACTTGCTGCCTCAGACACGGCATCTGTGTTGACACCTCTGTGTGTCTGGAGAGTCAGCCGACTTAGCTTACGGCCGCCTGTCTCACCCCTCTTTTGATTTTCTTCCCTTAGGGCCACTCATCCTTCAAGGCCTGGTTCAGAAGGAATCCTCAGCTGGCCCCCTTCCTGATCCCCTTATTGGAATGAGTCTCCGGCTGGCCTTGCACCCCACTTTATGGTCAGAATTGTTGTGTGCCTCCTTGCTAGACGGAGTGTCTCCTAAAGACCTAGGAAGCACAGTCTACCCAGTACCATGGCCCCCAGGTCCTGCCTGACAAAGTACTGCTTGCTGCATAGTTGTGCTTTTACCTCCCTTTGTTTCTTTCCCCTGTGGGCTTCTAGAATCGCCCTTGGCTCTAGTCTCCAGAGAACAGTGGACCTTTGCTCATCTGTTGGTGAAAGCTGCTCAGGAACCACTGTCTGGGCAGTCAGAGCGAAGGGCTACCCCATGGTGGGTGACTCCAGCCTCCAACAGAGCCAGTCATCTGGGGACCTGTTTCTTTTGTGAAGGGACTGTCCCATGAGTCCTGGATGGCTTTGGGATGGTCTGAGCTCTCACCCTAACCATTTGGCTGCAACAGTCAACCACTGAGGCAGGTGTTACAGTCCCCGCCTTACAAACGAGGAGCCTGAGATTCAAAGAGGTGAAGCGTCCAAGCCACAGTCACGCCTCAGGGCCCACGCCAGGAGTGGCCCTCAGAACCTGGGCTCAGCAGGCTGCTTCCAAGACTGGTGAAAGGAAGAGGAAGGAGAGGCCAGAGAATCTAGTTTTGCCCCTTCCTACACTTCTCTGTGGCAGTTTCATGTTTCCAGAACCCATGGACCATGACCTGTGCCTCTCGGGCACTTTAACCATTGCACTAGTTTCTCGTGTGTAACACATTGGATGAGCGATGTTGTCAGACCTTGGACTCGCCCACTCAAGGAAGAAAATTCAAGGCCACTGTCCACTGTGCGACACGGCTCTAGGAAACCGATTTCCATCCTCAGTTTCAGAAATTAAAATCCTCTCATCTCAGACTTAGCTTGTGACCTCTAACAAGGAGAGTACATAACAAACCCAGACAACAGGACAGGCATTGCACGGAGTCAGGGGAGCCCAGTCTAGCATCTAGCAATTAGGGATACTTGTCCATAAAGCACTTAAAAATCCATTTAGACCGTCCAAGTCGGTTCAAGCTCTTTAATCTTGGATAAAGTAAACAAGACTGTTTTTAACTTGGTTGTTTTTTTCTATTTTAAAGCAAGGATATTGAGAGGGGGGGGAAAAAAAAAAGAAAGACATTCAAGGCCAGACCTTTGGACCCCAGTAATGTATAACAGCTGCAGATGTTGGTCAGACCTTTTGGTGATATTTTCAGTTTGCCAACGCCAGCACACCCTTTCACAGATTGAAAACAGCCCATCTCCTTGAAGTACACTTTCTTTTCATTTGTGGCTTGGAAATTCCTTAAGGGCAGGGCCCAAACGTTATTCTGCGTCCCACGATGTAGCTTATCCCACGGCGTCTCAGCAAATGCATGCTCACAGACTGACCGTTGGAAGCAGCAGGCTGCACCCTCACTGTTCACTGTGTGCAATAAACAAATCTCACCATAGCCCGCAGGCACCCATGCCCCAGCCAAACCGGTCCACTTCCATTTTTGAAAAGCTTCAAGCTACTCCTTGCCCCTTGTTTTGTGCATATGCGTTCTTCACCTGGAGTACGTTTCCATCCTTCGGCCACCACCCCATCTCTCTCAGCTGAAGGGACAACGCAGAGGACCTTTCCCTGGTCTCCTTGGAACTTCCCTGGTTTATTTTCCTGCTACTGGTCTCTTGGCAGTGAGTCCTGGAAGGTCCAGGCCAGCACATATTTCTCTGTATTTGTTTGTTTAATGTCTGTTTCCCGCCCCCAAACTCCATGAAGGCAGGGACAACAAGTACTGTATTCACCTCTGTATCCCCAATGCCTAGCTCAAGGCCTGCCAGCGTGGGTACTGGGTTGAGCTGAATAACTTAGACATCAAGAGAAATAGTTGAACAAATGTCCATTCATTCTCCCTTCCAGTCAAAGTCTTAAAGTGAAGTACCCAGTGCTCTTTAATCGACATGATTCTTCACCTAAGGCCACAAAACTCCACGTTTAGAGGGTGTGACACCCCAAAGTAGGGATTTCAGGAGCCTAAAGAGAAACACTGTGCCCTTCTCGTCGGAACAAGGTGCACTGATGAGCGAATTCCCCAGAATAGGAGGTGGAGTGTGGCCAGAGGATGGAAAGCGGTGCCTATTTTCACTTGGAGAAATTGTTCAATGGAGCTACAGTCACTCCTCCACTCCTTTTGGTTCCCGTTCAACTGGAAATTATTGTTCTTCTCCTAAGGAGGAATTCCCTAAGCGGGAGGTTTCCCGAGAGGCCAGCCAGCCGGCCTGTGTGTGCTGACAGGCACGGCGCTGGGAGGCTGAGCTGAGCTGACCTTTGGACCCCCCTGGAGACCAAACACTGCAAAGCTGTTTGGAGACTTAGGAACACAAACAAAACATGTAATCTCGGGTCCCTGACACTCTCTCAAGGCACCACACTCTGTTTCTCAATGGAGAAAAGATGCAAACACAACACTCAGGCTCATAATACCTGCTCCTTTGGATATATATATATATATATATATATATATATATATATATATATATATTTTCAATCTTGATTTCTTATTAAGCTTGAATAGTCTTTAAAGATAGTACAGAGAGGTGCTGTGTACCCTTCCCCCATGTTCCCCAGAGGTTACATCTTACATAATTATAGTACAATAGCAAAACCAGGAAACTGACATTGGTACAATGTGTATGTAGTAGATTCCTGTAACCACCGCCACAATGCAGATACAGAACCATTCCATCACCACAAAGATCTCTCTCGCTACCCCTTAAAAGTCACAGTCTCCCCCTTCCCTCCACTATCCCTAACCCCTGGGAACCGCTGGCCTGTTTTCCATCTCTATAATTTTGTCATTTAGAGAGTAATATATAAATGGAATCACACAGTTAGTAATGTGTTGAAGTTGGTTTTTTTTCGTTCAGCATCATGTTCTTGAGATTCATCCCCCTGGTTATACGTATCAGTATTTTATCCCTTTTTATCCATGATGGGTTTATTGTGGTGGGTTACCACAGTGATCTATTCACCTGTTCAGGGGCATTTTGGTTGTTTCCTATTTTTGGCTATTATAAATAAATAGCTATGCTATGAGCCATTGTGTAGCGGTTTTTGTATAGCATTAAATTTTCATTTCTCTGGGAGCGCGATTTCAGGTTAGTTTTTTAAGACACCGCCAAACTATTTTCCACAGTGATAGTGCCATTTTACATTCTCATGAGCAATGTATGAGTACTAGTTTCTCCACATGTTTGCTGGCATTTGGTATTATCACTATTTTAAATTTTAGCTGTTTTAAATATCTGTGTAGTGATACCTCATCATTTTCTTATGCATTTCCCTAATGATTAGTGATGTGGAACAGCTTATTTGCCACCATAAATCCTCTTTTATGAAATGTCTCTGTGTCTTTTAAGTTCATTTTCTAATAGGATTTTTTTTTTTTTTACTGTTTATGTGTGAGAATTCTTTATATATTCTAACTATAAGGTCTTTGTCAGATATGTGGTTGTAAATCTTTTCTCCCTATCTGTAGCTTGTCTTTTTATAGTGGAATAGTTCATAGAGCAAAGGTTTTTATTTTTGACAAAGTCAAATTTATTGTTTTGTTTTTCTTCTATGGATATTGCTATTGGTGTCATGTCTAAGAATCTTCACTGTGATCTGGGTCCTCAAGATATTTTCGTACATTATCTTCTAAAAGTTTATAGTTTTATGTTGTATTTGTATTTAAATCTATAATTAACTTTGAGTTAATTTTTGCATAAAGTGTGAGCTTAAAGTCAAGGTTCTTTTTTTTTTGTTTGTGTTTTTTTTGGTCTACAGGTACCCAATCACTACAGCCCTTTTGTCGGAAAGACTCTTTCCTCCATTCAGTTGCTTTTGCCCCTTTGTACTTGTTGCTTGTACTTGTGTGGGGCTATTTCTGCTTCTCTCTCTTGTTCCATTGAGCTATGTGTCTACCCCTCCACCAATACCACACAGTCTTGATGACTAGACCTGTATAATAAGGCTTGAATTTGGATAGAATGATTCACTTCACTTTCTTCTTTCTTCTCAAAATTGTTGTAGCGATTCTAGGTCCTTTGCTTTTCCATATAAAATTTAGAATAATTTTGTCTATATCTATAGAAAAAGACTTGCTGGCATTTTTGTAGTTAAACCTGTATATCAACTTGGGGGAAATATGCATCTTTGTTATGTTGAGCCTTTCAACTAATGAACATATTATGTTTCTTCATTTATTGAATATGGCAGTGGTAAGAAGAGACATTCTTATCTTGTTTCAGATTTTAGGGGGAAAGCATTCTTTCACCAGTAAGTTGTGTTTTTCAGAGATATCCTGTATCAGGTAAAGGAAGTTTCCTTCTCTTCTTAGTTTGTTGTACTGTTTTTTTTGTTTTTTTTTTTTAATCATAAATGAGTGTTGAATTTTGTCAGCTGCTTTTTCAGCATCTATTGAGATGATTGTGTGATTTTTGTCCTTCATTTTATTAGTCTATTTTTTCTTTGTTGTTCAGATTGGCTAATTTCTATTGTTTTATCTTTAAGTTCATTGATTCTTTTCTCCGTTCTCTCCATTTTTCTGCTGAACTTATCCATTGAGTTTTAATTTTGGTTATGGTATATTTCAGTTCTAATATTATTAATATTATTTTATATTAATATAATAATTAATATAATAATACTATTTTATATTAATATAATATATTATTTTATATTAATATAACAATATTATTAATATTATTTCAGTTCTATTTTTTTCATTTATTCACGTATGTTCATAATTTTCATTTAAGCATGTTTACATTGATTGTTTAAAAATCTGTCAGAGAATTCTAACACCTGTGTCATTTTAGTGTTGGTATTTGTATTTGGTATAATATTCGTCGATTGATTTTCTCTTGTCATTCTAGATGAGATCCTGTTCTTGGTATGACAGTTGATTTTCCATTGAAACCTGCACATTTAGGGTATTATAAGACTCTGGATATTGTTTAAATCTTGCATTTTAGAAAGCCTAGTCTCACACTGCCCTCATGGGGGAAGGAGGACATCACCTCATTACTGACAGTGGGAGTGAAAGTCAAGCCAGGAGTAGGGAAGAGGCTCTTTTACACTTCTGCGCAGGAGTAGGAGTTGCCTTCCCACGAAGTCTCTGCTGTTATCATCCTGGCTGAGAGGGGGGCTGGCACTTTATTACTGTTCCCTACTATCTCCCACTTTGGAGGGGTGAATTCATTACTACTGAGCAGTGGCAGAAGTCCTGACTGTCCACTAGTTCTCTGACGCCACCCCATTGAGGTGGGGAAGGGGTACCTCATTATCACCAGGTGGAGGTGGACGTCTAGGCTTCCCACGTGATCTGCCTGACAGGAGGGGTGTGTGTGTGTGTGTGTGTGTGTGTGTGTGTGTTGGGAGGACTGTCTGTCTCAGAGATGAAAGTCGCAGCTTCCTACCTTCTGCGATGCCACTCCATCAGGAGAGTAAATTGCCTTGTCACTGCTTGGTTAGGTTGAGAATCTAGACTTTCCACTTGGCCTTTGCTGGAAGGGGTGGGGTAGGGCCACGATGCTTTCTATGATGTTTGGCTGGACTAGAGCAGTTGTCTAAAAGTTTTATGTCTTGCAAGACTGCCCATTTCTTAGTCCTTTGGTTAAAGACAGCAGGCTGTTCTTGAGGTTACTTGTCTGAAACTACGGACCTTTCTAAGTTGCTGGCATCCTTTGTACCCTGTCTGAGATCTATGAGGCAAAAAGATAACCCAGGGGCCTCACTGCCTGGTCATCTATGGGTCCTGAGGTCCCTAGCCAGTGCCTTCTATTTTCCTACCTTTCAGAGTCTTCTTATGTTTCTTTTATATGTAACATCCAGGGTTTTTAGCTGTACTTGGCAGGAGGAATAACAAAAAGTATATTGGCTCCATCTTTCCTGAGTGGAAATCTGCCCCCTGGATTTTAAAGAACTGGCATTGCTAGCCCTCCTGGAACCCCCATGCTTCATGGTGCTGGTGCAGTCATGGGACACTCAGTGTCTTGGGGTGAGAATTCCAGGGGTCAAGGTTTTAATGGAACACTGTGAACAAGCAGCTCCAGAAACTTCACTTACATCCCATCGTACACTTACAAGTAATTTTAATAAATTGTCTGAGGGAGGTCAGAAACATGTAGAACACATTTACTAAAAAATTAGGCTGCATTCTTTATGGAAAGCATCGCATTTTTACCATTAGTGAACAAAGGTGACGAATAAAAAAAGGAAATAAGACAAATTTCAATTCCACGGACCTAAGAAACTTGAATATAAAAGGTCTCCCGAATTAGCAGGCTCTCAGGTGATTGCAAAAGAATAGTGAGCTCAGAAAGTTCCCACAAAACTCTTTCTTTTCCCTTTTTAAAGGTATTAATTGAGACAACTGCCTCAAGTTCCCTTGGTAATCCTCATGACTTTACTAAATCTCTGTTTCTCATAATATCCAGGAAAAAGCAAACCAACAAAGGAAAACAAATCGCACCTAGACTCATTCTGCAAGAAATTAAGCCCCTTCCTGAATATTTCTATAGGAGGATAATTATAGGTGCCTCCTCTCACTCTAAACTGCTTCCAGCTTTTCCTCAGTGATTCTTGACTTTCTAATATCTACTTCTGCTTGCTATTGTGTCCTTGTGGCTTTCATTGTTTTGCTCAGACTCCGACATATCTGTTTTTCATTTTTTTTCATTTCCCAAGACACCACTGATACAGTGCTGTGTGGGTAACAGGATTCACTGAAGGTTTGAGGATAACAAAGGGGGAGTTATTACATAAAACAAAAAGTAACTTAAAACGACTATCCCTGCCTTGGGCATATCTTACCAGCTGGCATTCCAACTCCTGATTTGAGCTAAGGAAAATTAAAAAAAAAAAAAAAATCTCTTAATAGTAAGTGATCTAAACTGAGCCATTTCTCTCTTTTTTGTTTTAACAACCGAGTTCTCCCCCCGCCAAATGTGTGACTATATCCATATGAAGCCTTTCAATGTTTTAAAATTAAATCAGATCATAGTGCATGCATAATGGAGCCTCAGTTCTCTCATGTATAAAACTGGACGATACTATGTGTCTTATAGAACTATTGTCCTGTAAGTGAATTTCAAAATATTTGAATACTGTGGAAACCTAACCTAGCTTCCAACACATATAGCACGCTTACTATGTTAGCTGGCCCTTTCATAAGCAGAGTAAAATTAAAAGAAATTAAGAGTGTTCGGAAATATTTGGTTAGGACTTACAACTCCTTATCAAATACATCAGTCTCTCTCCATCTGCGATGTACTTTTTACAACTGAAAGAATTTCAATAGGGTATATGAAAGTCAAAATTTATTCAAAGGATGAAGGGATCTTAAGAATACTTCTTCCCAAAAGAATCTTTCTTCTTCCTGTATCACCCCATCATTACCTTAGCTCATTATCTTGAGACTAAAGACATGCAAAATTGTCTAGTAACTTTTATTTTCAATTTTTGAGGTATATAATCTCACCGTTATTTTCTTAATGTGCTTTTATGAATGTAAAATATTTCTAAGATGTTTTTAGGTTCACATACAACTTTCCTGTCCCAATCTTTTCTCAGTTACTAATCCTCCTACAACTATGGGGTTGTTTAAATTGTAACCATTATGACTGGGAAAAAACTAATATCCAGAAACTTTCTCTGAGTTAAACTAGAATGTCTTCTCACATATTATATTGAGTCACCCACCAATACCCCCACCAGGTCCTCTGAGCTTTCTGTATTACCAAGCCCTTTGCGTAGCTTGACTTGTGACAACCATCTTCTGTGGGCAGAAGGGTTTCAAAGCCAGTTTTGGAACAGTCTGGTTTAGGTATAAATGGCAATTCCAAAAGGTAAGAGTTGGTGTTCCAAGGAGGCTGATACCGGACTTTAAATGCCTTCCATTTTAAATCCTCAAATGTTTTACTGTTTCCATCTTAGTATGGACTCCCCACAAGCAGACACTGAAATAAGGGCTTGGTTTATTTGAGAGGAGATGCCCAGAAGCCGGAGTGAGAGGAAAGTAGGTGAGGAGACAGGGAAGGAAGAAAAGCCACTCTGAGTGTGTGTCATCGAGGTTGCTGCTGTGGGCAACAGGGGCTCAGTTCTGCTGGGACTTCTGGCAAGTGTACAGAATGCCTTCTAGAATGTTCCATCCAAAGGATAAGAAGCTAGGTGTTTGTCTACTGGCTCTCATCTCCACTGGTTGACGGTAGCTCCTGGGGTGTTGCCACCCCACACTTCCAGGTTGAGCTAGTATGAGGGCTGAGGGGGCTCCCAGCTTCAGATAAACAGGAAAACTTGCCTCATGTTTGAGGTGGACATTGTCATGTGAGCCCATACTGAACTTTGCTCTAGAGCTACAGCCGAAATCATAGGTATCTGAAGGGATGTGTCACAGGGTTCCAAAAGCACTGGCTATGAGCCTATTGTCCCTTTTGCATCTATCAATCCCCACTGTGCCCATGGGAACACTCCCCAACAATGGGTCATCCAGAAGAAGATTTATTAATGCAGTCTAGTCCAAAGGACATTGGCATGGAAGGCTGCTGCTATTAGCCTCCCCTGGTTGGTGTGGGGGCCCTCAGAAAAGGACCACCCTCCTCCATATTCCTTCCGACCTAACTTTGTCTGCACCCCTTTTCTGCAGAACCTTCCTAAATGACTGAGAAGAGTTGTGCAACCTCAGTGGACCCCAATGGTAGATGGAAGCTGCTGTTTATGAGAGCATTTCAGTTGATTATAAAAGAAGGGGGCAGAGAATCATCCAATCTGCCTAAGATGTCTCTCTTGCCCACCTCCCCTGGCTTGCTCACACCTGGCCCTGTGTCCAGGGCAATCTCCAGGCTGAGTTCAGTGCCGCTGTGTTAGCCCTTCCCGGTGAATTTGTCCCATCTGTTTCTCTGTGTTTACTGGTCCAATGCCCTTATGCACCAGGCGCTTGTTGAGCGTCACACTCTGTCTTCCTTTCTACACTCAAGACCTAATGTAGTGCCTGGGATGCACAGACTCTCTGCAAATACTTGGGAAGCCAAGGAGGGGAAAAGAGAGGGAGGAGGGAAGTCTGTTGCTAGGAGATAAAATGATTTGCTTGTATCCCAGTTGCCAATGATAAATCATCTGACACGTGGGAAATTCCCAGAACTAACCATTCAAAGCAATACTGCGCTGGAATCCACTGCAAAATGCACTACTCATTTAGGCACTTACTTACTTTGCCTTTATTATTTTTAAGAAAGAGATACTCTAAGAGCCAGTGACTCAGACCACCAGGTGACTTGGCTGTGGTTTCCTATGAGTCAGGTCTACCAGACAGCCCAGGACAGAGGTGAACAGGAAACAGCCAAGAAAAGCCAGAGAAACAGAAAATCAACACAGACGTCGAGGAGGCTTCCGGCAGCTCTCTCAGGCCAAAGGGCACAGCAACCCATGAACTCCAGACACTCACGGGCAAGTGGATGCAGCCGATACCGCTTCAGCTTGAAAAACTTTCTCAGGTAGCTTCTCAGGTCAAGGAGAAGAGATTGCAAAGGCCCTGGGGTTAGGGCCGCTCTGAGGGGGCTGTTTTTCTTATTTATTTATTTGGGTAAAGAAAAGAAATAACAAAATGTGAGCACTAATAGTTTCATAAACTGAATTTTTCCTCCCTTCTCTGTTCTCTGCATCCTCTCTCCCTACGTGGACACCTTGACGATCCTAATATTTCCCCATTACACAGAGTACACACCAATCGACATCATTGTGTGAATCCAGAGAGAGGAAAACTCACTGCTTCTCCTTGAAAGTGCAAAAGCACAAAGACCGGAGGAGGCCTTTGAACAGAAAATGCTGCGGGAGCCCAGTGCCCCTTCACAGCTCCTAGCAGCCGTCTCGGCGTATGTGCTCCAGGCCTCAGGATGTTCGCCATCTAACGCAACTGGGGGAAGCAGAAATGTAGGCGTCTCTAATAAGACAAATTGCTGAGTGTTATGCATAGGAAATGACATTTACATCTGTAATTCTATTTACAATGTTCAAAGCACTTTTCCCATAGTTCCCACAATCTAATAACCATCCTGAAATCATCATCACTATTTACAGATACAGAAACTGAGGCACAGGGACGTCAAGTGACATGCCCTGATTCACACAGTTATTACCAGGTGGATCCTGGTCTTGAATTCGGGCTGTCTGGGCCCAAGCCAAGGGCTGCTACCACCAGCTATCACCTATAGCTTCCCTTATCCCACCTCTGTCTCCTGAGCAGAGGTGTTTATACATCAATCTAGCATGTCAATGAGGATAGCAGATAATATGAAACTTGGAGAAACACCAGCGATATCCAAAAAGAGGGCTTGGTTCTGATAACTCCGTCTAATTAACATCTAGGAGAAAGAGAGTGAACATTTGAGGTGAATGTTTAGATGAAGTTAGAACTTTAAGGGAGCGGCATATTCCTGAAATGTCATGGAACACACAATGCTAAAATGGGGAAAAGAAAGCTGAGCGAGGGAGATGAGAGCTCTTCCAGAACTGGGAAGAGACTGAGGACCAAAACAGAACCATCGAGGCCAGGAGAGCCAGACGACCTCATGCACAAAGCTCCACGTGCTGCACTGGGCACTCAGCCCACAGACTCGCCTGAATCCTCCCCTTGCCTCTCCAGTCCTCCCGGAGAGCGCCCGGTGCTGTGAGGCCTTTCAAAGAAGAATGGAGTCATCACTCAGGGCTCTGGTGCCAGCTGTGTGGGACAGCCCTGCTCAGGCAAAGTTGTGATAGAGAAGAGGAAGCTGGGTGTGCTCCAAGGCCCACCCCACGGGGGAGGTCACTGCAGAGGCAGCATGAAGGCATGTTGGGGTCAGAAGGCAGCTGAGGTTCTACCAGGATTCAGGGGCCAGTCAGCACGAGAGAGAGAGAGAGAGAGAGAGAGAGAGAGAGAGAGCATAAGAACGGGATGCTAGGTGGAGGCTGAGACCCGAGCTGGCCCATGGTTTTAAACGTTACACAAATGCCAGCTACTCTCAAACGTCTGTTTCCAGACAAGACCACACTTCCTTGATCTAGTAATGATTAGTTGATATCACACTCTTGGACATAACACAGAAATCTCAAACTGATTTTTTTAAGAAAGGAACTTGTGTCCCATCCCTCTCAACCCAGTTGCTCAAGTCAGACTCTGGTCATTGTCCCTGAGTTTCTCTTGGCTCTTTACTCCCACGTTCAGTCCATCATCACGTCCCTTTGTGCTCCCAGATCCATCCAAGGCCATCTCCCTAGTCCTAGCCCTCCCACCTCCTACCCGGTTCATCAAAATCACATCCTTCGTGGCCTTCCCGCTTACGCATACTCTGCCATCACAGAGCAGCCAGAATGACTTTGCCGAAGCACGAAGCAGATCATCATCTTTGGCTCAAAACCTCCGAGTGGCTTCAGAACAGAATCTAAATGCGAATGGTGCTGGCGACATCACGCTCTTTCCCCACTCCAGTCCCTGCAGTACCTTTGAGGAAGCAATTCTTTCTCGTTTCAGGGTCTTTGCACCGCGTTGTTCCCTCTGCCTGGAATTCTTCCCTCTCCCCTGCCTTTGCAATGGCTATTTCCTTCTTATCCATTCAGTCTCAGGTTAAGTGCCACCTGAGACTTTCCAGAGACATTTTCAGACTATTCAATCCAAAGAAGGCCTTCCTGTTATTCTCTCTCAGAGCACCCAGTCATTTTCTTTGCCAGCAAACTGCGTGATCTGCTATTTCTTACTTACGAGTCTTATTTCTCTGAGGCTTGGCCCTCCCGATGGACTGTCAGCTTCGTAAGGACAGAAATCATGTCTGTTCTATTTACCCCATAATCTGAGAGTCCAGCCCAGTGCCTGGTATATAAGCAAGTGGTCATAAATAGTTGCTGATTGAATGAATACATAAATTGAAAAATAGAGCAAACTAATTTGCTCCTTGTTCTCTCCAGAGCACATCTGGCCTCCCCCTCTCCTCCAATCTCTGATTCTTCCTGATTTACCATTGGCTCCTGGGCAGCCCATACAATTTAAATGCAATACCAGGACAGGTGTGCTGTCAAGGCACTCAGGAGAAGTAAGACAAGTCCCTCTCCTGGGCCATGAGCCACGCCCCTCCCCTGCAGCCCTGCCTTCCCCCTCCCTACTTCCCTCTTCCCTCCTTTCCTCCTTGATTAATTCAGCAGACAAACCCATATACAATAACCATAACGGTATCATAACTACATTTATGGAGCTTTTACAATGTATTGGGCACAGTCCTTTATCTGTTGTCTCCTTTCGTCCTCTGTGGAACCCTAGGATGCAGTGACTAGTATCTGTTCCATTTTACAAAGAAGAAAACCAAGGCTTGGTGAGGAAGTGGCTTTCCCTAGGTCCGATGTTAGTAACTGGCTGAGCCGGGATGTCTGTTTGATACTGTCACCAATCAGCCACTGTCCTCCCACATGTCCACTGATATTCAATATAGTTTACGATTCAACCAACAACTCTTCACCCCCCACGCAGGAACCAGACCCTGTGACAGCATTTGCGTTCACTTCCCACATTTCATTCCCACAACACCCTGGTGAGATAGGTCTTCATTGTTCTTTTTGCAGAAGGACTGAGGCCCCAAGTGTGGAAGCACCTTCAAATGGTTCTTTGTGAGAAGAGCCGGGATTCCATGCAGCTCCCTCCCTGGGGGGCCAGTGCTCTCCTCCTTCCCGAATATTTTGCAGCTCTGCCCAAAGAGAAAGAAGCAAGGATCGGGACGTGGACACGCACACACTCTGATCAGGGGGATGTAGCCCATGGTGTAACCCACTCTCCGAGAAGCCCCTGTCGCTCTCCCACCTCAAGAGGGACTCTGGAAAGCCACGGAACAGGAGACAGGGCTCGGGCCTTGGGGTGAGACAGATGCCCATTCAGTTCCCAGCTTTGCCCCTCACTAGCTGGGTGGTCTTGTGCAATCTACTCAACTCTCTGAGCTTCTGCTGCCACTACAAAAGGGGGTGCTGGCATCAACTTCAGGGGGAATTTTGGGGGATTAATAAGATCACAGAAAGAAAGCCCTTCATACGTGGGTCAGCACATGGTAGGTCCCTGCTGGTAGGCTTGGTATTTCTAACTTCCTGCCCACTGGGTTCTCAGGCCCGGGAGAGGAGACTCTATAATTAGGCTATTCTGCTGTGGAATTCTTCAGAGCCTCGTGCCTCTCTTTTTTTCCTTCTATTGTCTCTGCCTTCCTTTCCCACCCACAATTTCAAGCTGACTGTTCTGTCTGCAGGAAATGTGTTAAATGAGACCATGTTTGTGTTTGCGCCTCGTTCCACGGCTCTGCGGGTATGTTCCTCTCTTCTGGCCCTTGGAGAGCGTCTGAAATGTGGTCAGGTGCACTTGCTGACAGTCTCCCAGGCAAGACAAGACAGGCGCAGTTGTCTGAAGAGAAATTTCATTCACAGAAAATAATATGGGAGTGATGTATTTAAATGGGCATGGAGGTTTGCGTCCATATCCCGGTACAGTCATTGGCTGTGACCTGCATCCGTGCTACATGCTATCTCCGAGTGACAGTGTCCTTATTCATAAGACTTTCAGGATTCTGATTAGAATAATGAGAGACAGTGTTTTGAAACATCTGGACAATACCAAGCACATTGCAGATGCTTGATACATGGGCATCTAACACAGTGGTTGGCACTGAAGACACCTGGCTCACAGGCCCAATCTAGCCCACTACCTGTTTTTATAAATAAAGTTTTACTGAGACACAGCCACACCTTTTTGTTTACGTATGATCTATGGCTGCTTTTACAGGACAGCAGCAGAGTTGAGTAGCTGAGACTTACTGTCACATCCTTCCTTTTCTGCCAGAAGCCGGAGGGCAGCTGTGGCCCAGGTTATGTTAGCTACAGTGGGATGGGGTCCTCCCTGCATCTTCTGCTCATTTAGTCCATCAGTTGGGATTAAATTCAGCTATATTAACAGAGAGCCAAAACAATAATGGCTTAAACATGGTTTACCATGTGTAAACGGATTTGTCTCTCATATAAAAGTCTGCAGGTTCTTCTCCACAATCTAGGGCGGTTCTTCTCTGCCAAGGCCTCAGGGGCCCAGGTTTTCTCACCTTGCCACTTTCCCTAGGTTGAGACCTTCATGTTTACAGTCCAAGATGGTGGCGACATTCCAGCCATCACATTCTCATTCCACATAGCTGGATAAATAAAGGGATGAAAAAAGGGAGCAAAGTATATGTAACAATTGTCTTCACTGATGGTTCCCAGCGGCTGTCACCTGACGCATTTGCTAATATCTCCTAGGTCACATGGGCACACTTAGTTATAAGAGAGGCTGGAAATGGAGCATTCATCTTAGTGGCCAGATACCCAGGTGAAAATGGGGGTGGGGTGGGTTCCATTTACTAAGGAAGATGAAGAGAACGGATATTGGGGGAAGACCAGTGGGTGTGCTTCCCTGAGGATTGTTTTAGCTACAAAGGGCGAAAGCCCAGCCTTCAGTGGTTTGAGCCACTAGGACTTTCATTCTATAATTATCAACAAATGCAGAGCTAGATAGTTGAAGGTGTGTCCCAGCAGCTCACGGTGTCACAAAGCAGCCCTCCTTCCACTCTGCCTCTTCTGGTGGCAAGAGAGATACTGCAACTGGAGGCATCAGATTCTCATACCCTTCTGCAAAGAGGGTTGAAGAGGGCTTGCTTCCTGTGCAGCTGTCTTTTTATATCTGCCTCCCCCCACCCGCCCAGAGATCCCTAAAAGCTTCCCCTTCTATCTCCTTTGCCAGCCACCACCAAACACCAACAAAAGGGAATGGGATTCCCAAGATTGGCTTACATGATTTGCTGTTTAAACAAAATTAGGACACTATTAGCAAGGAAGGGAAAAAGAAACCACTTGTGAGTAGGAATGAAATAGAACAATCCACTAGTATCTGGGAGGGGAAAGAAATAGCAATTCCCCTGCCCCCATGTCCCACCCCATCTCTAGGAACGCGATACCGAGATTCTTCCTGGATGAAGGGCAGAGAGTGAATTGAATGGGGATCATCTTCTCAAGCTTCTTATAGCTGCTATTTATTATCGACATGTTTTGTGTCATTACAGAATCTGGAATTAGAGGTAAAATCTACTTCATAAATCTTTAGGCTTGAGTTTTCAGTTCGGTACTCTGCCAGACGCTGCCTCCACAATGCTCAGAGCTATTTTCAGGTGAATGTTCTGGACAGAAAAAGTAGCTTCCTAAAAAGAATTTTGCAGTGGCAATCCTACATCTCCCAGAAATGATACACCTTATCTTGTTGATAGGGTCCGCAATCTATGGCAGGGCCGTCAGCCCTAACCGGACTGCTGGTGATAATGAGATCAAATTCCTCTCCACTGAAAATAGTCAGCCTTCCAACAGAGCTCAAATAACGTTTTGCAATGTCACCCATCAAGGGTCTTTGACAAGAGCAATAGGTAGAACACATCTGGATTTGCAATGCAGAACTGGATACTTACTGTAATAGGTAATGTAGTTCACTCAGATTTCATTCATATCTTTCCCCTAGAGAAAAGAAAAAGGAAAGTGATGTTCCTTGGGTGTCTACCATGTGTTAGGTGTTTTATATGTGTTGTTTATCAAAGCCCAATATTCATAAATTTAGTTGGTCTTGTTCCTGTCTGAACATCCGCCCTTCCTCCCCCCCCAGGCTGGACATGGGTGAGACTCTGGTTGCCTGGAATTGGAGCTCGAGACTGGGGGTGTTGGACTCTGAATTTAGGCATCCAGAATTGGAAAGAGCCAAAGGGTGTACACAAGACAAATTCCTCAGGGAACACCAAGGGCCCAAGTCTAATAACCCAACAATATCGTAAATAAAGGGGAGGAAGGGCTGTAAGAAATCATGGAAAGACCTGATGGGTTTTCATAAACAAGGCTCAGAGACACATGGTATAGGAGTAAGCTTCCGGTTTGGGTTGGGGAATGATTATTCCCATTTCAAAGGGGGCACCTGCGGTTCCGAGAGGCCAAGCACATTAGCCCAGATGACACCATCACCAGGCGGCAGAGCTGGCATCTGAAATCGGGCTTAGTACTGGTCCCCAATCACTGCTCTTCCTACTGCACCAGCTTCTCCTGAGGATGAGAGGAGCCGAACGGCCTTGCTCCTAATGCTGGGCCCTTGGAGCTGCAGGTGTGGCACCACCTGAGCCGGGGTAATGTAACTCCTGTCTGCTCCTGGTTCTGGCCTCATCTGCCTGCCTTCACTGTCTCCAGCTCCCCCATGCTGAGTCCTCTGATGCTGCCACATGCAGGGTCAGTGTTCCTCCTGACAGAGGCAGGAAGCACGACTGTAACCCTTCAGAATTAAGAGCTGCATTATCAGCATTCTGCGGGCTGCAAGTCACCAGGACAAAATTTGGACCAACTTAGATAAAAAGAAGGATCCTTTGGAAAGACACCAGAGTGGCCAAAGCAGGGAAGGGCAACGGTGCAGGTTTTCGGGATACAGACATCACAGTATTCTCTTCTCCTCTCCTCTCTTCTCTCTTTCATTGCAGAATACTTCTAACCAGGGTAGAAAACAAACTAATGGCATTTCTTAACATCTTACGCTTCTAATGCCTGAGACATCTAAGGTCTGGGGGCCAATTGTTTGAATGTATTTATTTATTTACTTACTAAATTATTTTAATTTCTCTGTCATTGTTTTAGACATGTCTCCTATAAGGAACCTATGTGCACATCCAATCTGGGGGTCTTGGCTTGTATTTCTATCACATCTCTTGTGAAGATTGGCACAGTTGGTCTTCTTTCTTTCATCTTAGTTTATGCAATCTGAGCTTTTTATGACTCTATTTCTTCTCTTCCTATCTTTTGCCAAATGTTTTGTTTATTTGCTCTTTTTAGCTAAGTGATTTGAAAGTTGTGAACTTTATTTTTAGTGGGTTAATGGTTACCATTACATTAAAAAAAAAAAAGTCCTTTCATCAGTATCAAGAATTACACAGGACCTCTCGATCCTCTCCATTGAAAGTGGGAGATCTAACACACTTTCTCATTTCTTTCCCACCTAGGTCCACCTCCAACTTCCCAAGTTGTTTCGGTATAACCTTGGCTTTCAATTCCAAGTTAATAATATTGTTTAATTATCACTCTTTTTCTTTTTATAATTATTTTTACATTATTTCTTTGCAACATTAAATACTTATTTAAATGTCGTGTCATATTTAATCAATTATTTAGGCAATAATTTAGCTTTAAACTCTATCCTTGCTCACCACATTTCTTTCAAATTGCATTTTCTTCATAATTGAGATCTATATTGTGATTTGTTTCTAAGATCGCTGGACTGCGTTTTGAGAACACAGAATTAAGAAACGCAGGTGAGGTGCATCCCTTGTGAGACCTCGTCCATCTGGGCTGTCCTTTCCATTTGCCTTGCCCCAGAATTGTTCAATTGCCACCTATAACTTTCCTCTATTTTCTTCGGCTCTTTACAGTTGCAGAAAAAAAGTGAATTGCCAACCTGATTGTTTTGTTTGTTTTATCTGCATGGTTACTTGTAAGATTATTTTCCGTTGTCTTAAAGTTCTATGAAAATTTCCCGTTCATTTTTAAGTGTGTATTCTTTGTAGTAATGTCTCTGATACCTAGTAAGCCTTTTTAATCCAAAGATTCTAGTCTTTTTAGCTCAGGAAAATGGTTTTTATTACACCTTCTGAATCAATTTTTCGCGACTCTTATCTTTTTGCTCATGATCTCAGCCTTTTTACACTTATGGGAAATCTATTTACATTTCTGAATAATCAGATAATTTATCAAACCATCCCTCCAAATCAATGAGTTGCTTTTCTACCTTATCCACTAAACTATTCGTGCTGTCTGGGACGGTTTTCTAAATGAAGGGATTCATGTTTTTCATCAGAAAGCAATCTATCCTGATTTCAGATTTCTCCCTGTTCAACACTGCAGTGTCCTCTTGAATCTTACTGAGAATACAAATTAGAGGGTTTTGTTTCCTTGTGGATGCAGTTTCCACATTGTCCCCAGGTTTGCCCAGATGCCTGCCAGTCTCCACCCTCTGTGGGAAGTCCGGGGTGCTTGTATCAATCAGGTCTGCCATTGTCCACAGGATATGGGGAGAATCAGCTGGGGAGAGAACCCTGCAGTAAAAAGATTCACCATGAGCTGAAATCTTCTCTTCACAACACTCAGCAACCCTGAATGTTCTAGAGTCCTGCCTTCCTCTCTTAGGACCACTGGCAATTTCAGGCAAACCCATTTAATTAGCTATGCTGTTCATGCCACACAAAGGCTGGTGGTGAACACCATAGCCACTTACTCCATTTGATGGGAACTAGTAGTTTGTTCATTCATTCATTCATTCATTCATTCAACAAATATCTCTTCAGCACCTCTTTGTACCAAGTCTGGTTCTACACTTTGAAGATATGACGGCACAGTTAGTTCTACTCCCATAGCGCTTTTATTATAGTGGGGAGACTGGCAGTGTCCAATAAACAGATAAAATAACATCAAGGAATTAGAAGTGCTATGAAGAAAAAAAAATAAATCCATGGTAAGAGATTAGAGAAAGAAAAAAATGCTATTTTAGTAAGAATGATCTGGAAAGACCTTTGTTAAGTTTATTTGAGCAAAAACTGTAATACAATGAGGGAGGGAGCCAAGAGGACGTCTGGAGGAAAAGCAGTCCAGGCAGAGGGCACAGCAGGCGGAGATGCCCTGAAGTAAGGAAGTGTCAGATGTCCGAAGGAAAAACAGAGACCCGTGTGGCTGAGGTTGCATGGGAGAGCAGAGCAGGGCAGGGCCAAGCTCTGAGGGGCAGCATGCTATGTTATGCTTGCTTTGCTAAGCAGCCCTACCTGCATCTGGGCCATCCTGGGGCTTCAGATGAGAAGGCTGCATCATTCGCCATGCGAGTCGTGTCCCTTGGCCTATCAGGGATGTTCCCGATAGCAAATAGCCCAGCCCCAGCCTGTGGGGTTGGAATTCTTAGTCCTACGGAGCCTCAAGCCTCATATCTGCTGTGGTGAGTCCTCCTGCCACCAAAGGGCTCCCTGCCTCAACCTTTCACTCATATCCATCGTATTGGGTCCGCAGCCTACCCTCTGTTGTCCATAAGCCTGGTTCTAAACTTCAGCCTTCTTGGCCTGAGCCCTGAAACGGCTGAGGGCCCACCGTACTCTTGTTCTGGCGAAGAGCCAGGTGGTCTGTCCACTGTGGCCTCAGCAGTGGTTAGTGGACTCATTTCCAAGTGGGCTCAGCACTCTACTGCTTCGAGTACCACCTATTGCCTTTGCTGTTTTGGACCCTCCAATGTCTACCAAAGTCCGGTTGCCTTGGCGGGCCCTTGCCCTAGACTGTCCTTCACCGCAGCCCTCACTATTGCACCCTCCCCTAGCATTCTCTGTCTCCTACAAGCCTGGTTTCTGAGGGCTCTGTGTGTCTCACCCAACGCCCAGCTGAATTTTTACAACTGGATACCTACCACCCTCACCCTGCTCTGCACCCAAGCTGGGTGATGTAAAAGGATGAAATCATACCCAGATTTTTATAAGCAAAGAAACTTGTAATTAAGGGGAAACAAAAGGTTATGTTTTTAAAGGAGAGTTGCTAGGATTGAGCTGCCATCTGCTTCCCTTTGTCCCAGCAGACCCAGACACTGAGTGACCTTTCTTAAAGGTCTGAGTCTTTCTGAAAGTATTGGTTTATGCAATGCAGAGGTCACACACACCTTTAAAATTTATAACTCTAATATTTGCTTGACACTACTGTTAACA